>NC_050443.1:100466240-100791240 GCF_903995425.1 Onychomys torridus | reverse complement strand
ACAGTTCACCATGAATGTCAGGTTGATAGAGATGCCTGAAGGGATCAGTAGACACAACTGTTTTGAACCCTTAAGGTGTTTCCAAGGAGGCTTGAAACACAGGAGAGCAACTGAGTGGGGGAAGGTCTGGTGCAGGTGTGCACCATCTTTAGCCTGGGGTTCCAGGTGAAACAAAAGAACAGGAAGAAGCCAGAGCAGGAGAATTCCATTCTCCCAGAATGTCTATTGGTGCTGTCAGTGCCTGTGGACATCAGACTTTAACTTTTCTGGCCTTTCAATATGAATTCACACCAATGACTCTTCAGAGAGCTTCCAGGCCTTCAGGTTCTGACTGTGGCTACATTATCAGTCCCCACATTCTGGGGCATCAAGCTTCTTAGATCAAATAGCTACTGAGTTCTTTGCAGGATATAGGTATAGAGTGCTATTGTCGGATTACCCAGCCTAGAACCATGTAAGGCAAGCCAATATGTCTTCACATGCATGCTATTGTTCTATTCCTTTAGAGAATAGTTAGTTGCTTAAACTATAAACAAACCCTTATGGGGTAACCGAATATGGGGGTCATGAAAGCTTTAGCAATTGTAATAGGTGTCCATATACTCAGTGACCAAAACATGAATCAAGCCAAATGAATCCTGGTATTCCTGGCAGCGCTCACCTGCATAGCATCATGACTTCAGTGTCTGTTCTGAACACAGGAGCACTTTGTAGTATGAATGCCATCACACCTCACAAGGCCAACAAATGCTGCCCGAGTCTCCTCAGCTCTGATTTCAGACTATTTTCTTTATGAATGGTGGTGTTCTACTGTACATGCAAAGTTTCAGCTCTTATAGGAACACAACGATCTAATTATGGAAAACAGGCTTTCAGGACTTTCCTACCATCAGCATACAAGTATCAAATCCATATATCTCTAGAGTATATTGTGTTAGAATGTTTGATTTTTAGAAATTGCTGTTTGAATTGTTAACTTACATCTCATAAAATCACAAAAACAAATCTATGAATTTTGGCGTGAGGTTAGGATAGAATTTCTTTCTTTCCTTCCTTCCTTCCTTCTTTCTTTCTTTCCTTCTTTCTCTTTTTTTAATTTTTGAAACAGGGTTACTCTTTGTAGTTCTGTTTTTTCTGGAAATCTCTGTAGACCAGGCTGGCCTCAAACTCAGGGATCCACCTGCCTTTGCCTCCTGAGTGCTGGGATTATAGGTGTGTGCCACCACTGCTGGCTGAGTCAGAATTTGTAACACTTCTTGACAACATACTTCTGCCATTGGTTCTACGCATTTATGGGAAGCAGGACTTACAGATAGATGATTACAAAATCAATGCTCAGTAACCCCTTAAACCTGGGGGAGATGCTTTGTCCTGCAATATCAAACATTCAGTAAAAAATGTAATTCTTTGTATAAGAAAACAAACAAGCAATTTTTTTTTTTTTGTTTGTTTTTTGTTTTTTGTTTTTCGAGACAGGGCTTCTCTGTGTAGCTTTGCACCTTTCCTGGAATTCACTTTGGAGACCAGGCTGACCTTGACCTCACAGAGATCCGCCTGCCTCTGCCTCCCAAGTGCTGGGATTACAGGAGTGTGCCACCACTGCCCAGCTGTTTTCTTTAATAAATGGTAAAATTATATGCATACCAAAGAATTTTTTTGAGACAGAGTCTCATGTAGTTCAGCCTGGTCGCAAACTAGTTGTGTATCTGGGGATAACCTTGAATTCTTTTATTCATGTTTTTGGTGTGTGTGTGTGTGTGTGTGTGTGTGTGTGTGTGTGTGTGTGTGTGTGTTGTATTATGTGTACATGTTGTATAAGAGTGCATGCCTATTTGCTTACATAGGCTACAGGAGGATGTCAGGTGTTCTGTTTGTCATAACTTTGAGACAGGGCCCCTCAGTGACCCTGCGACTAGGCAAGAGGTCAGCAAGACCCCCCTGTCTCCATCTTCCTCCCCAGGGTGCTAGTTAAAGGCAGCTGCAGTGTTTCTGGCTTTTCACAGAGATTCAAACTCTGGTCCTCATGTTCACAGAAAGTGCTGTTACCCACGGAGGTATTGCTTTAGTTCACAATGATGAACTCTTCAGTTTTCAAAGTTGCACTTTATTATTCATGTGTGTGTGTCAGTGGGCATGTTATGGTCAACATATGGAGGTCACTGGACTACTTGTACCTTGCCCTTCCACAGTATGGGTCCCAGGACTTGTCAGGTCATTACGCTCTGCAACAAGCACCTGCTTGCTGACTCTTGGTTCTCCTGTATTCACCTCTCCAATGCTAATTACAGGCATGCTGCACATTTGCCCTTATACAATTATTTTCAAATAAATTTCTTCATAGGTGATTATCAGTAAACATTTCATCTGCATACCCATTTTATGCACTTGTCTACTGGAAGTAGGTTTTTTGGAGGGGTGGAAGGAGAGTTTGGTTTTTTGAGACAGGGTTCTCTGTGTAGCTCTAGCTGTCCTGGGACTCTCTCTGTAGACCAGACTGGCCTCGAACTCAGATATGTGCCTGCCTCTGCCTTTTGAGTGCTAGGATTAAAGGCGAATGGTACCAACCGGCAGTGGAGATAGTTTTTAAAGCTTCTAGATGTAAACCAGCTGCAAGTGGAAAGCACTTAGGAAGCCCTCATCTAGAGAACCCCACTGAATAGACCAGGTCTGAGTCCTGAGCCTACCGGAGATCTGAGTGTGGATGCAAGTCAGCTCTGTCAGAACCACATGTCCTTAAGGTCCCCACTATTAACTTTGAACTGTGGTTTACTAGATGAATCTGGCTTTCCCCACTGTGTACCAATTCAGCACTAGTAGAGTCTCCCACAGTTTAACTCAAAACTGATAGCATGTATAAGGACGTAAGAGCTTAGCCTGTCTTATCTCAGTCCCACAAGACTTCCAGGCACTGTAGTGTACTCAACTCCACGAGCCACAGGGCTTAAGGTTGTTGTTGTCGTTTTAATGAAAGTTTCATTATGTAGGCATGATCAGTTAAATTATTAGTCATTGGTGACTAACTCAATCTCCAGCCTCTCCCCTTCCTGGAGAGGCTGAAAGTTCCAGCAACCAGCCTCCATCTTGAAGCTATCTGGGGGCCTCTAAAAGACTCCTCATTAATTAGTATAATTTAGTGTGTTTAGAAAGGGTTTATGAATAATGAATAGAAATTCAACCTAGGGAATTTTAAGGGTTTAGGAGCTCTAGTGAGGGAAAGTGGGGATGAAGACTGAATTTGTATTATGTCACTCTCCTTCGACTGAAAACAAATAGAAGGGCCGTTGGTTGCATGGGGCCTAAACAATGCATTCTGTGAGCCAAACTTTCCTGGGGGCATGCAGTGAGCTACTTAGATAAAACCATAGACTCTGAGGTGTGGTTCCAGGTTCCAAAGCCCATCTGCTATGTGACCCTGGGAAAGTCATGTAGTCCCAGCCATGAACTGAGGGCGCTATCAGCACTGAGCCCACAGGGCCATTATGAAGACTGGGAGATGATGCCCATAGGTAAAGTACCAAGCACAGCATCCCTCATGTTGCAAGAGTTCACAAAACACACCTTCTCCTTCCTGGGATGTGGGGAGAGTTGTTATACTCCTGACCTTAGCCCCAACGAGCTGACTGCATGTGATAGAGCTCACCCTTCATGGTGGGGTACCAACTTCATCCTTAAAGCCTTCCAGCATGGGCTCAAAGATGCTGTGTAGAGAACTCTTTTGGTTGGATGCATGGTTCTAGGACTCAGTCTGGGAATAGTCTTCAGAATTATTCATTCACCTTCTTCTCTTTCTCTTACTCTTCTTCCTTCTTTCCCTCTCTCTTCTCATTTTTTCTTCCCTCTCTTCCTCTCGTTCGCCTCTCTTCTTTCCCACTCCTCCTCCTCACCCTCTTTTCTCCTCCTTCCTCCTTCCCTTTCTTCTCCCAGAGTCTTGCTATGCTGCCCAAAATGACTTTGAACTTCTGGGCTCAACTGATTCTCCTGCCTCACAGTCCTGCATTGCTGGTGCATACTACCAGTGCCTTTATGTCTCCAAAGCTGACAGGCATGGGGAGGAAGATTGGGAGAAAGGGATTCTTTGGGAATAGGTTTCCTTTCCCCCATTAGTTGCATTTAGCTTTCAGTCAAAGAAGTGTGTGCATTAGCCACGGACCCAGAGCACATAAGTATACAGAGGTTGGCTTGCTGGTTCCTGGTCTGGGAAGGATCTGCCTGTTAGACTCAACTTTGAAGATTCCACCTACCATGTCTCAATCCTGGCGGGGGGGGGGTCTCCTCTCATTAGGGTGTACATCACTTGGCCCTAATCCCACTTCACCAAGCAAATGCAGAAATTTTGTGGATACTGAAGAGATTCAGGGCATATTATCTCTAAACATGCTACTTTGGACTTCAAACTGGGGCTGCTTCAGGAAAGGGCTTTCTATGACATCTGACAGAAAATGAAGTGGGTCCTAGGAATACCCACCCACCCCTTCACTCTATTCAACTTAGTGGCAGCCATCTTATCCCCACTGACTACTGTCTCTGAGCAGCAAGGGGTGGGATGGGACCCAGGGAGTCACAAGGATCTTCTGAAGGGATGTTCTCGTTTAGTTTGGAAGGGTGGGTGAGACTAAAAATACCACCTTTGTGACATATTTACTCTGCTCTTGTTAATGCCCCAGAGAGATTGCCAAGAGTCACTACCACCAAACCTGTGATTAAACCATAATAACCACTTTCATGTTTATAAATTTTGTCCTTGATATCAGAGAGGAGTATTTTTAGGTTAGTACTTGAAGCTAAGAAATCCCAAGGCGAGTGTGTGGATTTAAGCAAGCATCTCTCCTTAAGGTTTCCTTCCTCTCACAAGGCAACAGGACAGGAAGGATCAAACTGAGAGATGCCACCTACCAGTGCCTCAGTCCAAGGGGACCATCCCTTGGGTACACTTCCTTTGATGCTGATACCATCCCATGGGATGAGCTCAAGAGTTTCACCCCAAAACGTGCCACTTGGACTTCAAGCTGCGGGTGCTGTGAGGGAGCAGTGTGTGCCAAGAGGGGCTTTCTAGCACTTCTTCACATGTCTAAGGAAACTCATTTGCCATGAATCCCCCCTGCAGGGGGTTCTGTCAGCCTGGGAGTGTGAAACCTATCCCGGAGATGAGACTGGAGTTTGTCATTGGCCTGATGACTGTCCTGAGTTCTCATCTGTTCTTCTGAAGACCCTTTCGTCTTTCCTCCAAATAATTTACTTTCCCTAAGTTGTTTTCCTCCATCAAGAAGATATAGAAGGTTTGTGATCTCTTGGGGTTTGGGGGTTCTCACTGTCTTTCCTGTGATTTCTCTGTGCATGTAGTTACATATATGTATCCATATTATCCATTCTCCTGCTACTCTATCTACTGCCAATTTATTTCACAGAGTCAAGTATTAAACCCCAAGAGGGCAGGAGAAAATTTCCCTTTCTACCAACATCTTTTCTATCCTTCTATCCTCATAGGGTTACCTGTCCATCCATCCATCCATGCCTCCATCCATCCATTCATTTGTTCATTAATAAAGTCATTCAAAATATACTTAATGAGCATTAGCTGTGCTACTCAGCTTTCTCACTGTATAGCAAACACCCAAGGAAACCTACTTCAAAGGAGGAGAGACTTATTTTAGCTCACAGTTTCCGTGATTTCTGTTTAGTTGGTCAGCTCCATTGTTTCTGGGTCTGACTTGACTTCCTATAGCTTCAATAAAACATTCTGATCAAAAGCAACTTGTGGCAAAAAGGGGTTTATTTCATTTTACACTTTAAAGTCCATAATCTATGGAAGTCAAGGCAGGAACTCAAGGCAGGAACCTGGGGCAGAAACTGAAACAGAGGCCATGGAAGAACACTGCTAATTGGCTTGCTCTCCATGGCTTGTTCAACAGGCTTTCTTATACACTCCAGGACCACTTTCTCAGGAACTGTCTCCAGTAAGCTGGGCCCTCCCACATCAATCATTAATTAAAAAAAAATGTTCCACAGAGTTGTCCACAGGCCATGTGATGGAAGCCAATTCCTTAACTGAGATTCACTCTCCAAAACAACTCTGGCTTGTGTCAAGTTAACAAAACTAGCCTGTACCATAGTGAGGTAAAATACCACAGTGGGAAGAATGTGTGGGCTGCTGAAGCAGAGAGAGGAGTGGAGGCAAGTGGAGGGGAAAAGATAGGTAGATGATAGATAGATAGATAGATAGATAGATAGATAGATAGATAGATAGATAGATGATAGCTAGCTAGATGATAGACAGACAGACAGACAAACAGACACATATATACAGAGAGAGTCTAAAGCATGATATTGCTCCTAAGAACATGCCTCTAGTGGCTACTTCCTTCAGCTAGGCCCTACTTACTGAAGTTTTTATCATTTCCCCAAATAATGCTTATGGGGGGACATTTCCTATTCAAACTCTAACATGTATGACATACCAGGTGCTAGGCACAAGGGAGTGAACAAGTAGACACTGCCCCTGTTCTCATGGAGTTTACATTCTGGTGGTGATGGTGACTGCCCACTGGTGGAACAGACTATAAATTAAAAACATGTACCATGATGGGGATAAATAGGGCGGACTGATGGATAGGTCCTGGGATGGCAGGGCTACGTGGGATGGTGAAAACCAAGAAGGAGCCAGCCACCGGAAGTCCCAAGCTTATGCTCTGTTGACTCAGGTCTTGACTATCCCTTCTTTCCCAACCCTTCTCATTGCTCCCAGTTCCAAGGTACTCAGCTTGAACCAGTAATCAACTAAGACTGTCTCCCCCGAAAGAAGATTCCTTCCTTTTGTAGATTTTTCAAACGGAGGCCTGCCTTAGGCTCTTTTTCTGCTGTTGTGATAAAATACTCTGGTGAATGTAACTTTAGAGAGAGAGTTTATTCTTAAAGCTCATAATTCAGGGGTCTAGTTCATTATGGTGGAGAAGTGAGAGCTTGGGACAGGTGGGGACCTTGGGGCTTCAGCCCTGAAGAAGAGAGTGAGTAACTGGTGGTGCTCAGCTCACTTTCACCCCAGGATCCCCACCCACAGGATGGTCCCACCCACAAAATGAAGCAATCTCTCAAAGACTTTCAGAGGCTAGCTTTAATCCAGATAATCCCTCCCAGGAATGTATGCCTGGAGGCTTGCCTTCTAGGTGATTCTGGATCCTGTCAAGTTGACACACTAACCATCATGAGGCTGTTAATTCTCCATCTTATTCTAGGGCAGAGGTTGGAGAGTTGGAGTCCTTGATCCTAGTATATGTAAACACACCCACTCAGGTCCTGCGATCACACCGATCACACCACACCAGTTCTCACACCTGTCATTTACCTAATCCTGGATACTGCCCGTTGTTCATTGCAGACTCTGGGAGTTGGCCCAGTGGTTTTTCCCCTTTAAACTAAATATGACTGGTGTTGCATGATGCATTTAATGCTTTAGCACTGTAGTCCGTTGACCGTCTTGCTTCTTTTGACTTTTACCTTCACCCCATGGCAGCCCTTTTCACAGCTGGAGCCCAGGCCCAAGAAGATACCACCTTAAAACCTTCATGTGGATCTGCGTCTCATTCTAAATAAACTGAATTCAGACTTCACTCAAACCACTTCTCACCAAAGGAGCACAGGACAGGTTCTCCAAGAGTGTTGCAGTTCACAGTGTCCGGCCTGAAGATGATGGCAAAGGAGTCGTGTCTAGGACATAGGCCACATCATAAAATATACACAAAGATGCCCTAACATGGTCTTTGTCATCTTCATCCTCAAAGTCTGCACCCAGAAGATCCTTGTCTCCACTTGGTCTTAGCCAGAGGCAAAGAATCAATGGCCTCTGTCTTTCCTTTTACCCCCACCCTGTATTTCTCAGTTACCTGGTTCTCTCGCCTTTCCTCCTCTTTGCCTCTTTCCAACTTCTTCTCCTTCTTCTCAAGTAGCACCTGTGAGCTGGGCCAGTCTGTAATCCTGGTCACTTGAGGCTGAGTCAGGAGGATGTCAAGTTCAAGGCTTGCCTGGGCTGCTCTGCAGAGTGATTTCAAGGCCAGCCTGGGCAACTATGTGAGACTCTGTCTAGAAACAAATAAAAAATGGGGCATAGAGTTCAGGGGTGGAACACTTATCTAGAATGTGCAAGGCCCTAGGTTCAGGCCTCCGTACTGCCACAAAGCACAATCAAGGCCTGTATCTTCAAAAACGCCTTTTGCTCATTTTGGAAAACTATAGGCAGGCTGGTGCATCTAGTAAGAGCCTGCGCTACATCCTAACACGGCAGATATGTGGACAGGGAGTAGATGCAGGCAGGAGAGAGGAAACACAAGACTTGCTCCTCTTTCACAGTGACCCCCTCTTTGAGGACCCAGTCCAGTCCCATTCTCACAAGATGGAGAACTCTGGGAGAAGGGACCCAGCCCTTGAGAGTAGCACTCATCTCATCACAAGGGAGAGCCTGGGGGAGCCAAATGTTTCTTTAAGGGCCCACTACCTTTCAGCACTGTTATATTGGAGAATCAGCTCCACATGAGGTTGGGAGGGGCCAAACCACATTCAAACGAAAGCAATGGGGCTGCATCTTCATTTATTACCCACGGATAGAGCAAAGAATCCTCCTCCCCTGAGAAAACGGGCACAAGGTCGTCACAGGTCTGCACTTAGTAGTCACAGGTCTGTACTTACTCTTCAGCCCTGTTGTCCTCGTTCCCTGCAGATCTCTTATTCTCACAGTGCCCGAGACAACCATCCTTCAACTGTGCAGTACCCTCAGTGACTGACCCTCCCCTGTTTCACTTGCCCAAGCCTCAGATTACAATCATTTATTTCTCTTGCATTTTTGACATCGATCTTACTATCATATTTATCAATTTACATCCTCCAGCCACCTCTGTAGCTAACCCTGGAGAAAAGTCACACAACTTGGAAATGGGCACCCTGTAGACCTATGGCAGCAGACGCTGGGTCCGGAGGGCTGCTCTTTAATCCCTCGGCCTGTCTGCATCACCCATTCCTTCCTTCTCCTGTAACCCAGACCAAGATGCCCAAAGCCAAATGTGCTTGAATTTTCTGGTTATAAGAACTAAATTCCTTCCTTGTTTTCTTTCTTTTCGTTGTGGTTTATTTTATTTTGTTTGAATTAGGTTTCTTCCATTCCAAATAAAAAAAGTCTGTTGAAAGTGTATGTGTGGTATATATATGTATTTTCATGTCTACATATACATATGTTTGCACATGTGTGTAGAATCAGAAGTTGAATCTCTTCCGTGAATCTGGACTTAGTAATTGGCTAGGTTGGCCTGCCTGTGAACTCGCTCTGCCTTCCCAGAGCTGGGATTGCATATGGATGCTACCATGTTCATCTTTTTACTTGGATGCTGGGATCCAAATTTGAGTCCTTGTGCCTGTGCAGTGGGCACCTTTACCTAGTGAGCTATCTCCCTAGCCTGAAACAACAAAAAAAAAAACTTCTTTTTTTTGGGGGGGGGAGGTTTGAGACAGGGTTTCTCTGTAGCTTTGGAGCCCATCCTGGACTAGCTCTGTAGACCAGGCTGGCCTAGAACTCACAGAGATCCACCTGCCTCTGCCTCCCAAGTATTGGGATTACAGGCATGTGCCACCACCGCCCGACCAAAAAGCTTTTAATAATGTATTTATTTATTTAATGTGCATTGGTGTTTTGCCTGCACATTTGTTTGTGTGAGAGTGTTGGATTCCTGGAACTGAAGTTACAGACAGTTGTGAGCTGCCCCATAGGATTGAATTTGGGACCTCTGGAAGAGCAGCCAGTGCTCTTAACTGCTGAGCCATCTCTCCAGCCCTTCCTTTTTTTTTTGAGATAGAGTTCCCTGTGTTGTCCTGACTGTCCTGGAACTTGCTCTGTAGACCAGGCTGGCCTTGAACTCACAGAAAATCTGCCTGCCTCTGCCTCTGGAGGACTGGGTAGTGCTTCATTAACACCTGGCTTAACAAAAGACTCTTGACAAAAGGAATAAATGACCCTAAGCTTTGAGAAAGAGCTAAGGGGAAGAGAAGAGAAAAGAAAAAGCCCATTTTAAAGAGTAGGTTGGGGAGAGCCTCACCCTGTTATGTGTATAAATGTTTTGCTTGCGTGTTCATCACATTCTTACAGTGTTCACGGAGGCCAAATAAGGGTGTCAGATCCCCTGGACCTGGAGTTACAGATAGTTGTGAGCTGCCACATGGCTGCTGGGAATTGAACCTGAGGTCTTTGGAAGAATAGCCAGTGCTCTTAACCTCTGAGTCATCGCTCAGGGCTCCCCCAAAAGAAGAGCTTCTTGATTTAATTTCTCCAGTCTTAAGATACAGAAGACAAGCCTAGCAGCCTGAGGAGAACAGGTAGGTCTCTCAGGGAAAGTTCCGGAAGGCAACTGAGGAGAGCAGCCCTGCCTCTCCTTGCTTTTGCTCCCGCTCCGCCTTAGGAAAGCAGAACTCCCAATGGTTTGAAATGGACAATCAGAAGCTGCTAACAGCTGCAGCCCCAGAACTTCAGTTCTTGGCAAAAGGAGCCTGACACAAAAGTATTTCTTTGTGGAAAATTATGCATTCATTGGACTCATTTGAAACAAAATATGATTTGCATCTTAACTTCCTGTAAGAAGCTCAGCTCTGCTGAGGATTTCATAATGTCTGGTTTTGTTGGACCAGATTGGTGGGGCACATGCTTTCCCAAACAGTTGAAATTCAAGCCCAGGTTTTTCTTATTTTAAATAGCAACAGCTGCTAAGCATGATAATTATCGTAGTTCATCAAAATAAACTCACTAAGTTGCTTCGGAATATTCCCTGGAGCCTGCCTCTCTCCTGGGGCTGGGGCCTCCTTAGGGCTGTCCAAGAAGGTGCAAAACTTGGATCTGTCAAATGCAGGGCACAAAGCTCTTAAGTCCTGGAGGGGGTTGGATGGACCATCCCAGGGTAAAGAGAAAAACATCACTTGTAGGAGACAGATCCAATGAGATGCTCGCTTCCCCATGGCCGTGCTTTCTCTTTGAGCTGTGTGAACAGTTCAAGATGCGGAGGGTTGTCAGGATGCAGGGCGTGATGGAAACACTGAGTAGCAGCTAAGTGCTGTAAAGAGAGAGTCCTGTATACAATGTGGCATCCAGAGCTGCCCCTGACCCCTGTCCAAGGCCTGGCTGTAGTTCAGACTGGCCTGAAACCCAGGATCCTCCTGCCTTAGCCTCTGAAGTATAGGGATTACCATGCTCAGCTGAGTGATCTGAAAGGGAATTCAGATCTTATATATTTCTTTAAGAAATTTAGAAATTACATGTGTGTATGTATTTGTGTGTGTGTGTGTAAACATACATGCAGAAGTCAAAGAACAGCTCTCTAGGATTAGTTCTCTTCTGCCATGTGGGTCTTGGGGCTTGAACTCAGGTCCTCAGGCTTGGCAGCAAGTTGTCTTAGGGTTTGTATGGCTGTGATAAAACACCATTGACCTGGTTGGGGATTTAGCTCAGTGGTAGAGCACTTGCCTAGCAAGCGCAAGGCCCTGGGTTGGATCCTTAGCTCCAAAACAACAACAACAACAACAACAACAAAACACCATTGACCCAAATCAACTTGAGGAGGAAAGGACTTATTTCATTATATACTTCCAGGTAATAATTCACCACTTAGGGAAATCAGGGAAGAACTCAAGGAGGGCAGGAACCTAGAGGCAGGAGCTGACAGAGAGGCCATGAAGGGGCGCTGTTTACTGGCTTGCTGCTCAGAGCGTGCTCAGTTTGTTTTCTTCTATGCCTCAGGACCACGAGCTCAGGGGTGCCACTTCCCACAATGGGCTGGGCTCTCCCTCATCAAGCTTAAATCAAGAAAATGCCCTACAAACTTGCCAATAGGTAAATCCTATGGCAGCATTTTCTTGATTAAGATTCAATTCTTCCCAGATGACCCTCCCTCGCGTCAAGCTGACAGAAAAACTAGGCAGTAGCCTGAGTATAAGCATCAAGCACATAGTGAGAGCGTGTTTGTCTCTCTCTGCTCTTGGCTGTGGGTATGATGTGGCCAGCTGTCTCTGGCTCCTCTCCCTGTGACTTCTCTGCAATGATGGACTATAACTGGACTTGTGAGCTAGAACAAACCCTTGCCTCCCCGAAGCTGCTTTTTGTCAGGCTCATGGCAGCAAAATGAGATGGGAGTAAGATGTGTGCCACCATGCTGCCTTGAGGCTGCAGGTCTGGGCTTTTAGTGCTTTGGTTTGTGCTGAGCACTTTCCGTGTCCTGAAAGGGTCCTGATGCAGCCAGATACTTTCCTCTTGTGCTTTGGCCTTGCGTCATTTCTCCAGCCCAATTCTGACCTCTCCATCCTCCTCCAAATGATCCCACTTTCCGTTATCTGAATATATCCCTCCTTCTAGGACCACCTGTAGCTCCCGTTGCCACGTTTTCACTCTGATCCTCTTTCGTCAGACTCATCCTCCAGGCCTCCAAAAAGACTTCCGTGACCATGCAGACCTGCACTTGTTACTTTCCTGTACAAGGTATTGCCATTTCAGCCAGCTTGTATCTGTCTCTTTGTTCTTTGTCAGCCTCTGAGAGATGAGCTCCATGATTGCTGAGCCCCTCTGGGTGTTCCCCATCGTTGTCTTCCCAGGGCTTGGTACTCAGCAGGTGTCCACTAGAGATCTGTTGACTGAAGGAATGATTCCATAGAGGACCACCCAATAAATATGGGTTGATTGAATGAATGATCTCATTTCCTATATAGCATCATTTCGTAGATGCCTTGTCAGGACCGGAGGTAAAATACCTTTTCCCAAGGTTACATATAGCTGCAGAAGCTTGTTAAAAAGGAAGAGTGGGTAGTTGGAGGAGGAGAATCCAGACATACTTTTTCAAGACTATGGGTTTTGGGGGACTCTGCCATTACTCTAATTGGCAAGAATATGTAATTAGGTTTTAATTGTGGGCTTCAAAAAGGACTATTTTAAAACCACATCTGGGGTAGCCTTTGGTGGAATTTGGCCTTCTGACCTTCAAAGGGGGTGATGGGAAGGTAGTTCTGCTGATTTGAAAACCAAGGGGGACCTTGTTACTTTGGGGTGGCATGCTCTTGGCATACCCAAAAGAGCTGGGGGTGGGAATGGAGCAGGTCTTAGAATCTCAGGGACTTCCCTGCTATTGACTCATCCCACTTGTCCTATGTGTCTCTGAGCTCTACACCCTGCACAAAAACCGGAAACATTGTGACTCACACAGTGAGGGTCTCCATAGCCGCCAGCCAACGTGGCAGGGAAGGAAAGGAATGCCAGTATTGGCCTCCTTTGCACAGCAGGTCTGGGAGCCATTGTCAGCACTGAAAACCAAGGGCCCCTTCATGTTGACTTTTCATCTGGATTTTAAAATAACAATGGAGGTGATACATTCATTTGCTATGTTGCTCTGCACAGCTCCACAGGTTGGTGGCTCAAACAACAGAGACTTGCTTTCCTGCAGTTTTGGAGGCTGAAATATGCTTGTGTATGTTAAAACCTCATGCCAATCATTTTATAAACATCACCTCACACAGCTTCCTTAAGGAGTTAATATTGTACTAATAACCGCCTCAGTAAAATCAAGTAACTACAACAGAGAGGCCAAGGGAATTTCTAAAGTTGGCACAGCAAGCCGTGCCAGAGCTCGGGGTCCAAGCTAGGTTTCTCCAGTTTGGAGCCAGCTCTCATCACCCTGTGTTGAGTTGCTGAGGCTACAATGTCGGCATCTCAGTTCTGCCTCCTGAAATCCTGAACGTACACTGTTTGTTTTCGGGTGCCACCTATCTATGTGTGATGTCTTATCTCTAGTCTCATAACTTTCATCTCTTTCTTCTCACATAAATAGAGAGAGTGCAGGGGATCTTCCTCCAGCTTCTCCTTTAACTCACTTCCTTGTTTATGTTTTCTGAAACCAACATGCTCTTTGCGGCTTCGGCTTGCATTAAACATTTAAGATCAGTTCTTCTCTCTTGGAGGTCACTTTCCTATTCATGGCACTTCTTCTTGTGGCAGTCTCTTCTGGCTTTCATTATACCTTTTTGCCCCAAGAAAGTGGATAGTGGCTAGGCCCCGCAGAAATGATCAAAAAGCCTGTCTCTAGATCTGCAGGGAGGAAAAGATGATGACCCCATATGGAAATGACCTTGAACGAAACTAAAATATGACCCAAAACTTCTGGGAGAACTTTGAGCACACCTGCCCTTGGAGTGTGGGGTAGTCAGAGGATAACCTGTCGGAGTTGAGTTGGTTCTCTTTTTACCCTGTGGGTCTTGGGGGTTGAACTCCCTTCCTTGGGCTTGGCAGCAAGCACCCTTACTCACTGAGCTGTCTCACACAGTGCCCTATAAAATGACCAACATGGTATTCTTGGTTTGCTTCCTGTTGTTGTGATAAACACCAGACCGTAAGCGGGAGCAAAGGGTTTATTTGGCTGACATTTCAACGTCAAGCCCATCCTTGAGGGAAGTCAGAGCATAAACTCAAGCAGAGACTGTGAAAGCTTTCCTGGCTTGTTTACTGGCTCATGATCAGCTAAACAACAACTTCTTCTCCTCTTCCTCCTTATAATAATAATGATTTTTAAAAAATTTTTTGAGTTCATAATATAATTACATCATTTCCTCCTTCCTTTTCTTCCCTCCAAACCCTCCTAAATATCCCGCCTTTTGCTCATTGTCTCTTTTTCTTTAATTGTTGTAACACACACACACACACACACACACACACACACACACTCCTAAATACAACCTGCTAAGTCCATACAATGTTACCTATATGTATGTTTTCAGAGCTCACCATTTGGTAGTAGATAACCAATTAATGTATGCTCGTCCCTCTTTGCATTTCTTATACCTGTAGTATTTTGTCTAGGACTGGGACCTCATGACCTTTCACCGTTCCACATTAGCATGCCTATTAGAATCCTCCTTGTTCAGGTTACATTTAGGTAGCTGTGTTGGTAAGACTTGATGAGTGTAACAGCCAACTTTCCTATTTGTTCATTTTTTTTTTTAGATTTATACATTTTATGTTATGGATATTTTGCTCACATATGTATTATCTGAGCACCACACAGATGCCTAGTGTCCAAGGAAGTCAAAGAGGGCATCAGATCCCCTTGACCTGGGGTTACAGATGATTGTGAGCCACCATATGGGTGCTGGGAATTAAGACCAGGTCCTTGGCAAGAACAAATGGTCATAACCACTGAGCCATCTCTCCAGCCCAGTTCACTTCCTTATGTGGGCCAGACCCACAAGGGACTATGCCTCCCTACATTAATTATCAATCAAGATTGGCCTAGAGGCCAATCTGATGGCAACAATTCTTCAGTTGAGGTTCCCTCTTCCTAGATTTGTCAAGTGGACAACCAAGATCAGGCACCACAAATGGTAAGTGTGTTGCTGTCTCATTTTTTAAGATGGTGAATTTTATTGTTTGTGTATCTTACTGTAATAATTATTTTAAAAAGCTGAAACAAAATTCCTTACAAGAATGGAAGAGAAGCCGGGCGGTGGTGGCGCACGACTGTAATCTCAGCACTTAGGAGGCAGAGGCAGGTGGATCTCTGTGAGTTTGAGGCCAGCCTGGTCTACAGAGCTAGTCCAGGATGGGCTCCAAAGCTACAGAGAAAAACCCTGTCTTGAAAAACCGGAAAAAAAAAAAAAAAAGAATGGAAGAGTTTGTTAGCTGGGGAATGCAGAGTGCACAGGCTGTCCTGATGTGTTGAATGTTTCAAATTAAAGGGACTCGGAGGGAAGCAGATGCTGAGGAGGTTCAGCTTTGGTGTCTCCCTGTTCACTTAAAGCCCAGCTCAGTCAAGGAAGAAAATCATTACCTCAGACTAAGCTCATTTCACAGGAGGAAAGGCAGAAGTCTGTCAACACACTCAGACAGACTTTCGTCACGCACAATTGTCTTTTATTTCAGCCCCATTAAATGCTCCTGAGAGATTCATTTATCTTCCATACTTCCATGTCCAGACTTTGTCCTGGCATGTTTTTCCAAGCTCACTGGATTCCCCCAAACATAATTTACTCTCCTTCAAATGTTGCCTGGATTCCGACTTGCCTATGTGCCTGGATTCGACCTTCCTCCTCTCAGAAGAGAAACCTTAAGCTCTCTCTGACCTTTTCTTTGAGACTCAAGATTTGTATATGATTCACCCACTGTGAGTTTTCCCAGTCCCTTTCTCTACTGGAGCTAACCAATATACACCTGGCCTCCTATTTACTGTCTAGTTGGTTCATTCCAGGAGGTTTTCTGAAGGTGAAGGACGAAAGACTTTTCCTTGCTCCTTCTGGAATAAGAAAGAAATTGAGCACCATGCCAAGATTTAAGCCTTGGGATGAGAATTTAAGGCTCTGAATGACCTTGAACATGAAGCAACAGCAGGTTATCAGAGATGACTGGCGTTGCCCTTCCTCAACACTCTACCTGTCTGTTTTGCAAGAGGAAGGACTGTCATATGGAGATTTCTTTTCCCGTCTTCTCTGAAGTCCCAAACAGTAAAAAGGCCAAGATTTTGCATCTTTTCATGCTGGGGAAGAAGACAGTGGAGGCTGATGACTGTCTCCTTCCAGCCTGCTCTTATGTTTTTCTCTCAACTCAGCTCCCAAAGGTCTCTGGCTTCCCCACTTGAGTGTTTGTTTAGATTCTTTGTAGATATTTTGTTGCTGCCTCTGGGTAAACATTCAAAGGCCTCCCAACCACACTGGTAAGTCTGCCCAGCTCATGTGCTCCTCTGAGTGGGGCTATCTCTGATTAAATGGAGGCCGGGCATTTTTTTTGTGGCAGAATGAAGGTTGGTGGATTGTCCCTTGCCATTGGTGAGGGGTTCAAGTCATTTTTGGAATACTTAATGAGACAGACTCAAAGAGAACCCCAGTAACCCCAAAGGTTGTACGTGTAGGGCATGATTTTCCAGCCCTGCATCCCACGGAAGCCCACACATCCTTTAGACATCTGTCAAGTTGTTCCTGCTGGCCCTGGAATTTTCCCTTCAGCCATTTTCTCTACTTGCCAGAACAAGACAATCTTTCTCGGGTGACATTTTACAACTCACCTGTTCTGATGAAGATATCTCTTGTTCTCACAATTAATTTTTTTCTCATCTGCATTTGGTTAGCATTGTGTACACATCTTTTATTCATGTACTCAATGAATATTTATTTACCCGTTACAGCATGCTGGCCTGTTGTCAGGCAATGGAAATAAAGTGAGATATATAAGATGGTGATGTTTCTGCTACTTAACTCCCTACATTACAGACAGACCAAGGTGGCACCCAAACTAGGTTGTGAACCTGTGGTCACAGAAGTTGTTTTGGTCACTCCTTTCTATTCTTCATCGTTGCCTGTTTTTTGTTTTTTTTTTTTTTGTCTCTGTGTGACTGTGCTTGTTGGGTTTTGTAAACTTGACACAAACCTAGACATATGTGGAAGAGGCAAACTCAACTGAGTAAGTACACTCATTAGACTGGCAAGTTGGCAAGCCTGTAGCATACCTTTTTGATTAATGGTTAATGTGAAAGTACACAGATTGTCATTGGGGGTGCCACCCATACCAGGTGATTCTGGCTATTATAAGAAAGTGGTGGTGGTGCACACATTTAATTACAGCACTTGGGAGGCAGAGCCAGGCAGATCTCTGTGAGTTCGAGGACAGCCTGGTCTACAGAGCAAGTTCTAGGACAGGCACCAAAACTACACAGAGAAAACCTGTCTCGAAACAAATGGAAGAAAGAAAGAAAGAAGGAAGGAAGGAAAGAAAGAAAGAAAGAAAGAAAGAAAAAAAGGCTGAACAAGCCACAATGAGCAAGCCAGTTAAGTAGCACTCATCCATGACCTTTGCTTCTCTTCCTGCCTTCAGGTTCCTGTTTAGAGTTCTTGCCCTGACTTCCCTCCTTCCCTCAGTAATATAAAACCTAAGAGTTGTTAGCTGAAATAAATTCTCTCACATTCTCTCTCTCTCTCTCTCTCTCTCTCTCTCTCTCTCTTTCTCTTTCTCTCTCTTTTTTCCAAGACATGGTTTCTCTGTGTATCCCTGGCTGTCCTGGAATTTGCTCTGTAGACCAGGCTGGCCTTGAACTCAGAGATCTGCTTGCCTTTACCTCCTGAGTGCTGGGACTAAGATGTGCACCACTACCCATTTTACTTTTGGTTATTGTATTTATTCCCATAATACAAATAAAGCTAAGACATTGGTGGTGCTGAGGATCCAACTTAAGTCTTCATGCATAGTAAGCAAGCATTCTACCACTGAGCTACATTATATTCCCAGCCCCTATTTTTCATTTTAGCAAACATATTGAGATGTACACAAGGCTCTAACTCGGAAAATGGTAATCACTTGAGGAGTTGGTAATATAGTCAATGTTAAATGATAGTAGATTGCAAATGAAACCAGTAGTAGGTTTTCTGCCCCTTGACAATAAGTTTCTCTGCTGATTCAGTAAGCCAGACCAACCTGGATTGAAAAAGTATAGCAACAGGCACACTGGACAAAGCAACTCCTGATGGGTTCTCTGGTCCTAGAGATTGAGGCTAGAGAAGTCACAAGTCTGAACTAGAGTAGGGAGATTTTATAGGTTGTAGATGAGGGGTGATGACATGTCCACCACAAGCTGGGTTTGTGCCCAAGTATGGTCAAAAGTGCTTAGGCAGGGACTTGGGCAGCTGGAGGCATCAGGAGAAGAAGTTGCAATAGTTACCAAGAATGTGGAACTGAGCTTTTTGCTGCCTTTCCTTTGTTTGGAGACTCTGAGCAGGCAGGCAGGATTTGGAGAGAAAAAGAGGAGGAATGTGGCTTCCTGAGCTATGCAGGGGCAAGCCAGTGGCTCCAACTGAACTGCCAGTTTTTTGTCATAAAGAAATGAAGCTGATTTCTTTACCCTTTGAATCTGAGGAGGGTTGACAACTCTCCCTGGAAGGAAATAATGTGCAAACTGAGTCTAAGCTTTGCTTATACTAGTCAGCTTTTCATGCTCTGACAAAACCCTGAGAGAAACCACTTGAAGAAGAAAAAGCCCAACTTTGCTTCATAGTTTCAGAGGTTTTCAACTCCTGGTCACTTGGTCTGTTTTACTTTGGGCTCTCAGTGAGGGGAAATATCATAGTGGGAAGCACATGGAAGAGTGGAGATGTTCAGCTTGTGGTGGCTAGGAATGAGAGAAAAAAAAGAGAGAGGGAGGAAGAGACAGACAGACACAAGGGACAAGATACATACTTTGTAGGCATGTCCCCTGCTTCCTCCACTAAGGCTGTGCCTCCTAGTAGTCCACTCAGCTGTTAGCTCTCCAGCGGGTTAGTCCACGGAAGCCCTTAGCATTCTCATGCTCCAGTCAGTTTCTCAGTAGTACCACCAGTTGGGGACCAAGCCTTCAACACATGAGTCCTTGGGAATAGTTTACATCCAAACTACAATAGGCCTCAAGAGGGACACACACACACACACACACACACACACACACACACACACACACGCTGCTGCACCTTCTTCTCTTTTCAACTAGCTACCAAGTGAATATGATTGAATCAGACTGTTGCAAAATGAGAGACACACAGACCTACCACTGGCCCAGATGATAGGCAACTAGTTCCCCAAACACAGTCTCTTGAGGATTTGGCTGCTAACTGCTAAAATCACAGAATTGCTAGTGCAGCTGATCCCAGCCTAAATCACTATTGTGTGAATTGGGAGCTACGCATCAATGATGGTTATAAACCATAATATTGGGGTGGTAGTTCTGTCTCATAGCAAAAGCAAACTGATACATGAAATCCCAGGGATTAGCAATAGCAGGCAGCCAGTGTTGTCTAGGGCCACAGAGACAGAAAAGTAGCATATACCTGGATCCTGATATAATTAATCAGAGCCTCCCACAGAACAGGAACAAGAGCACCCCGTGGAGCCCCGGTGGCACAGAGGAGATGGGGGAGGGGCTGTTGAGTGAGGCAAGGACAGAGGAAAGACCTTGGCTTCTATCTTCAGGGGAGCAAAACTGGCAACTGGCTGGAGAAGAGCTTGGGGTATAGCAAACTGGAGGCAATGTCTCTGCAATATGAAGCCGAACAGGGGAAGGGCTACGAGTAGATCCAAGTGTAAACAGGCCTAGGAACTGCACCATGGCTACTCACAGATGGGAGTATTGATGGAATGTGTGTCTTCAGGTGTCTTCCCCTATCACTCTACCTATGCCTTGATTCAAGTCACTCACTGAACTTAGAACCAGGCTGGCAACCAGCAAGCCCCAGGGATCTTCTAAGCCCTGTTTTCCAGCACTTGGGTTGTAAGATGTGGTGGTCTGAATAAAAATGGCTCCCTATAGGGAGTGGCACTATTGGGAGGTGTGGTCTTGTTGGAGTAGGTGTGGTCTTGTTGGAGTAGGTGTGGCCTTGGAGGAAGTGTGTCACTGGGGGTGGATTTTGTAGTTTCAGAAGCCCATTACAGGCCCAGTGTCAGTCTCTCTTCCTACTCTCTGCCAATCCAGATCCAGATGTAGAACTTTCAGCTACCTCTCCAGCACCACATCTGCCTGCATGCCACTATGCTTCCTGCCATAACAATAATGGACTATAAACCTCTGAATGTAGGCCAGCCCCAATTAAATGTTTTCCTTTCTAAGAGTTGCCATGGTTATGGTGTCTTTTCACAGCAATAGAACTTGACTAAGTTTTTGATGCAGACTGTATTCAGCTTTTCATGTTGGTCTTGGGGATCTGAATTCAGGCCCTCATGCTTGCAAAGTAAGTGCTCTTACCTAGCTCTTAATGATATAACTTCCAAAACAACAAACTGTATTCCCATTTTCATGCTTTATTCCCTATTCAGAAATTTAGCCCAAACTAAAAATGAATTCTGGCTATTGGAAAACTGTTTGCAAGTGTCTCAACTTCTTAGAAAACCTTCAATCAAGTTATATCAGTCTATTTACAAAACATTTCATCTGCCTTGACCCATCGAAAACATAAAATAGCCTGGATGATGCTATGGTTGGTTCAAACAACATTTGAGACCTAATACATCATTTTTAGTTTTGATTCCTTCAACAAAGATGAACATCTTCCTGAATTCTAACTAAGCTCAAGGAAGGGGGACACCACAGACACAGAAGCACTTAGGCATACAGAAAATTATGGTATGATTCACATGTCAGCGAGGTAAGAAGAGGTGGGGATAAGTAAGAGTTTATAGGGGCAGATAGAAAAGGTACAACTTTCAGGAGGAGGGTGCAGAAGTTCAGAGGTCAAATACTCCTATGTTGTTTTAAGAAATCACTGACTACTGAAGTGTGGCATGGCTGAAGCACCAATTGCGGAGGGGATGTGGAGACAAAGGGTTGTAGATGTGGATGTGGCCAGGCAAGAGAGGCTTCGAATGACATGTTTACAGTCAGCTGGGAGACACTGACTTTGAAACATTGTTAGACTTTTTAGATAAACTCATATGTGTCTGCTTTTAAAATTTCAGTACGATAGAAAGGGGGAAAAGATGATGATTTCTGCTCTCTC
The DNA here is from genome assembly GCF_903995425.1 of Onychomys torridus. Taxonomy (NCBI): domain Eukaryota; kingdom Metazoa; phylum Chordata; class Mammalia; order Rodentia; family Cricetidae; genus Onychomys; species Onychomys torridus. The sequence goes on along the minus strand of NC_050443.1, from coordinate 100,769,739 downwards.
CTATCTTGAAGGTATCCAGGTCTGATAACTATAGTATTGTCTCTCTCCTTTTCTCCCTCCTTCCCTCCTCCCTCTCCACTCCTTCTTTCCCTCCCTTCCTCCATCCTTCTCTTCCTCCCTTCATTCTGGAGACAGAAACCAGAGTCCTGGATTAAGAGGCTGGGCTAGACACACTTCTTTGCATAGGTTGGTTGGTTTGCTTTTCTGATCTGGCTTAAACTGAAAAAATAGCACAATATATACATGACTTCTCAGTTTGGTCCCTCTCCTTGATGTTATCTCTTGAGATGAATCAGATTGTCCTTGTTTATTCACTCATTCTCTCTGGATGGATACTCAGGTTTTCTGTGTTTAGCAATGACCAAAATACTGCAACATGGCATTGTAGGGGTTACTCTGGATATATTAGAGCTTTTATTACAGTAACACAGATGTATTAAGGTGAGGTTTCTGGACCACTAATATTGTAGTCAAGCACGGTGGTGCATACCTATAATCCCAGCACTCAAGAGGCTGAGGCAATAGGACTGTGAGTTCATGGCCAACCAGGGCTACATGAAGAAGCCTTGTCTCAAACTCCTCTCTGCCATGGTGTTTGTACTTTAAAGTTTCACAGTTATCTCCAGATTGCCTTTCTAACAGGTGTGGCAATCCCTGCTTCACAGAGCTGAACATTTTCATGCTTGTAAATTGGGCAAAAATCATTGGTGGAAAGGCTGATTAACATACACTGAGCATCTTATTCTATGTTTATTGATAATTCACAAGATTCTTTACAAAAATTACCTGCTTCTTTTTCTATTCAATTTCCTTTTTCTTATTGGTCAATAAAATATGAGTTTTAATTTTTTATCTATATGATTTGTAAAAGTTTCTTTCCTCAACAGAGATAGTGTGTCATGTAGCCTGCCTGGCCTGGAACCTGCTATGCAGCTGAGGATGACCATCATCTTCAGATTGTTCTGCCTCTGTCTCCTAAGTGCCGGGATTACAAGTGTACACTTTTAGCTAGAAGTTTCTCCATTCCTGCCTGGGCCCTGCAGTCCCGTGGCCTGCTTATAAAATAATCACACAGAGGCTTAATATTATTTATAACTTCTAGGCCATTAGCTTAGGCCTACCACTGACTAGCCCTTACATTTAAACTCAGCCCATTTCTGTTAATCTATATGTTGCCACGTGTTCCATGGCTTTACCTGTGTGCCATTACATGCTGCTCCCTGGACAGTGAACTAGCATCTCCCGACTCAGCCTTCCTCTTCCCATAATCCTCCTTGTCTGCTTATCCCACCTATACTTCCTGCCTTGCTACTGGCCAATCAGTGTTTTATTAAACCAGTGTACAAAAGCATTATTCCACAGCATACCCTAACATTTCTGAGGTGTGCATTCTTATAAAAGGTTCCTCACTTTGTATAACAAACACAATATTTGAACCTCTTTTACCATTTTGTGTATGTATGTATAAGTATATGGGGTTGTATGTTTGTGTGTGTGTGCACATCTCTGTGTACAGATATGGAGGACAGAAGTTGGTCACTTTCCACCCAATGTTTTAAGATAGGGTCTCTCATTGGTTGACTCCCCTGTCAACTGACTAAACTGGCTGGCCAGTGTGCCCTTGGGACCCTCCTGTCTCTATCTCCAACTTCCATTACAGTTATATGTCATCATACCTGGATTTTACATGGGTGCTAGGGATCCTAACTTGGGCCCTCAAGCTGATGCACAAGCACATTACCTGCTGGCCATCTTCTAGCACTTTTCCCTCCTCACTTTGGAGAGTGTTGGTAGTGCTGTGTTTTATACATATTAGGCAATTCTCTACTACAAGCTACATCCCCAGATCCTCATTTGTCATTTGATGTGGTCTTTGGTATTGTCTTTATAATAAAAACAAGAACAAAACCAAAAGAATCCTCACAGTTTAGTACCTCACAGTTCCAGACTCTGGAAGACAGAGACCAAGGTGTGATGGGGCAAGGCAGCACAGAGGTTCCTCCATTTTGTATTCATGACAGGTTTAACTAGAATTGATCTCCTTGATGGAGAATCCTGTGGAAAATTTCCTAACTCTGTTCTAGGAACCCAAAGTCAAGATGCTCCAGCTAACTTATCTGAGGTTCTGTTAAACTTCTTGCTTGTGTAGAACTCCTTCCAGCTAACTGGTTATCTCAGCTTCTGTCAAATTGCTTGTATGCTCAAAGTCCCCACTACAGCTGTGGAGTGAGATGCCAGGACATGGTTTCTGCCTTCAAACACTCTGCTCTGAATACTCAGTCCTACACTTGAGTGTAGTTCCAGCCGTCTGGAATACAGACTTTTCAATTGGCTGTAAACTGTGTCTGAGTTGTTATTCTTATAATATTTTGGAGGCCCCAGCGAGATTCCCAGAGACTGGACCCAGACACATAGGGGTCACAGTACCCCCAGGAGAGAGGAGGAATGCACTGGCTGGAGAAGACTCTTAGGGGGTGCACACTCTGAGATATTCCAGGGCCCCAAGAAAATTCTCTCTGACTGATCACTGCTAAGGGCTCCTCAGGCATCCTGATGCTACCATCCAAAAGAAAAAGAAAAGGTAAATTGAAAGCCATTTTGGTCTGAAAACTTCTGGAGGTTAGTTTAGCCTGTAAGTGGCACCATCTAGTTAGGACACAAGTGGGGAGGTGGGATGTGACTCTAGACCCTGTGTCTGGAGTCTGTGTGAGATGTCACCAGACTCTCCTTGTCTGTTTAGGTGTATGAATGTGTGGTGGCCCCCACACCCTGTTTGTCTTTACTATGTGTCTTCCTCTATGTCTGTGTTCCCCTGTGTGTCTCTCTGTGTTTCTGTCAGTTCTATTGGTTGGAGAAACATCTAAAGTGGAAAAGGGAGTGAGATGTTTTGAGACCACAGGCACAACTGCCACCAAGGCAGCGCATGATTTCCCATAGGCTCATAGGCTATGCCAGGCTGCCCACATGCTACTGTAGTGGTGGCAATTGTGTCCCGCTTCAGGCTTTAGAGCTGTGCTCTCTTGGTGGGGATCCGAATCCTTCTGGCCCAACCAGGACACTCAGAGAAACCCAAAACTTCTGCCTGTTCTCTCAGGCCTGCTGCAGAGGGAAGGAAATCGTTCCTGGACCTGCACACACACACACACACACACACACACACACACACACACACACTCACACCCCGCCTCCTGCTCTAAGAGGACAGGGGAAGTAATTCACCAGTCCCAATTGTAGAAAAGTGAAAATTCAACTCCTTCTCCATTCATTGTTTATTTCCCCTTCTTTCTGACAGTTACTTTATAATTGGAAGACCCCAAACCCGCCCCCCCCCCTTTTTTTTGAGAAGCCACAGGCCCTTATTAGTCTATTGGAAACTGTTTTAAGGTAAAAGAGTACTGGATACTTTTTTTTCCCCCACAAAACATTATTGGGAAGATTTAAAAGCAGTAGCCAGGAAACCTACCACTAACTTAAGGTAGCTCATGTCACTCAAAGACCTGATGAATTGCCTGCTAGGTTTCTGGAAAGGCTTTGTGAGATATAATGGGTATTTACCCTCATAGGCCTAGATGCACCCCCAAAACAGTGAGCTACTAATATTGTCTTTGTCATGCAGTCAGCCCCAGGCATAAGGAGAAAGCCCCAGAATTTGGGGGGTTTGAAAGGATGAATAAGTCTCAACTTTTGGAAATTGCTCAGAAAGTTTATAAGAGCCAAGATTCAGCTAAGACAGAGAAAGAAACTCTCCCATGTGGTGACCACTGCCCTTGGGAAAACCGGTAAGAGAGGAAATGGGAAAAACAAACCAGGAGGAGGAGGGGTCCAGGGACTCGTCAGTATCATTTGATGGGGCCCTTAGTGCAGACCTGTTGGAGTTTAGACAAAAATATCCACAAAACACCCTGTGCCGGTGTATTTATAGCCTCATCATAGCTCTAACCACTGACAAGGAATGTAGACAGCTAACAGAAAGTGTTTTGTTTTTTTTTTTAGTGACCCTTCAAGCCATGGGGTACTGAGTTTCAGCCAATGAGGCTCAGCTGTGTGTCCCTCAGGCCATATACTTAGGCTACAACCTTGAGGAAGGAAATCAACCACTTTCCTATGACCATATTTCAGTCATCCTGCAAATTCCCACCCCACATTAACCTGGAGATTAACCTGCTAACTATGGATAATGGGATTTTCTGAGATAGTCAAATGCCTCTATGCCAGCACTGGAGGATATGCAGTCTTTGGAATGGACTGAGACTGAGTAGAGGGCCTTTAAAGCCTTGAAAAAGCCCATGTATCTGCCCTGTCGCTCCAACACATTACTAAACCATTCCATTTATACATGGATGAGGTCAGAGGCATTACCTAGGAAATCTTCATGGAAACCTTGGGACCATGGAAATACCAGTGACATATCTGTCCAAAAGACTTGACCCAGTGGCAGCAGGATGGTTGGCATGTATAAGTCATAGCTGCCACTACTCTGCTGGTAAAAGAAGCTGACAAATTGACTTTAGGGCAAGAATTGTTCCTGAAAGCCCCCCACTCTGTTGAGATGCTCTTGAGGGGAGCACCCTAGAAATGGATGTTCCATACTTAAGTGACCCAAAACTAAGCCTTGTTCTAGATCAACCACACATTTGGTTCCACAAGACATCAGACATCAACCCTGCCAGCCTCCTGCCAGACTCCCCAGTCTGACTGTTTTCAGGTGTCTGACTGATCCAGTATATCAGGTTTGATCTGACTGACACACTGTTGGTGACACCAAATGAGGTATTGTTCACAGATGGGAGCAATTTCTCTAAGATGGCCTCAGGTTTTCAGGGGCAGTGGTGGTAACCCATGACTACCTGGACACAGAAGAACCTCAGCTCAATGAGCTGAGCTTTTGTAGCTTTGACTCAGGCACTCCACTGGGGAAAAGGTAAGGCTAACTATACACATTGATAATTGATAGCCTTTGCCCTGCTCAGAGTCCCATGTACTCATTACTAGGAAGGGCTTACTCCTTTTGGAATGAAGTTTGAAAACCACCTCCCATCCTCCCAAACTCTGAGATCCCCCCTTCTCAAGTTCTTGCAGGCTTTGCAGGAAGTTCTCCAGGCCATTGACTGGACTGTAAAGGGTCCTACCATCTTCACCTCTGAACCCAACCTACCAGCTCCAGCCAGGAGACTTGGTTTGGATAAAGAAGATACCCAGTCATCCTCACCACCCCAACGGCTGTCAAAGTAGCTGGTGTCATCCCTTGAAAAGAGGCCACTGCGGACAGTGACAGATGGACCATCATTTGGACCTTGGACTCCTTAAAGACAAGATTGGCCAGAATTTACTAACTCAGGACACTCAATTCCTATCAGCCTCAAATCTAAATATAGGAATTCAGAAAAACCAGGGATGGGAAACTATCTTTTGGGTGGACATCTGTTCTCTTATGTCCCTTCTAGGGGTGGAACAATATAAGTTTAGGAAAGGGACAGAGGTCATTAAATCAGGTTATGTAAAAGACTGGCTATTAAAGGTCCTTCAGGGATTACAATTCTATGCATACTCTCCCAAGGACAAGGCACCTGCATCATGACCTCAAATTACCTGGCTTGCTTTGACTAATGTTTTGACTAAATGTGCCTCTCATACTCTCACTCTATGTATATTGGTCAATGTTTTCCTCCAGGTATATGCCTATAATGGAGAGGACGAGAGAGTTCATATTGGCTGTGCTGGATAGTTTTATGTCACCTTGATACAAGCTAAGGTCATCTTGTGGAGGGGTCCCAAAACTACTTGACCACACAGCTGCCATGACAGACTTAGAGGCCCCTAAACAGCTTCTGTGACAGGCTTACTTATTTTAAAAATGCATGTTTTGATATGTGTGGGGTGTATGTTGTTATGCCTAGATTACAGGGACCCCCAAAAGACCACCATGGAGACCGAATCTCATATGTAAAAGCAAAAAGTCTTTATTTTCAAGCTCTGAGCTTGGTCTCTCTGTCTGTCTGATGAAGTGATGAGAGCAGAGAGCCTTGAGCCCAGGTGGAGTAGAGGTTTTATCATAGCAGAGGTTGGGGTAAGGGGATTTCCAGGGTTCAGGACCCTGATTGGCTGACATTTGTCTAGGGGTATCTGTAAAACAGAAAATAGATGTGTGCTAGACTCAGGGACATCATATCTAACCTTCTCTAATGGTTGGAATGTTTGGGATGTCAAGTATTTCCCCTTAGATGTAGGCCCTCCCCGAATGGGGTCAGTTTATGGCTTTTCCTGGGTCTGAGTGTTGCCTGCCAGTAAGCCTGTCAAAGAAGCTGTTTGGGGGCCTCTAAGCCTGTCATGACAGCTGTATGGTCAGGCTCTTTGGGGCCCCTCACATATGTATGTGTGTGCACAGGCATGTGTGTGTACATTTGTGTGGAGAACAGGAAGTGATGTCGAGTGTTTTCCTCCGTTGTGTTTTTATCGTTCTTTTTGAGTCAAGGTCTGTCACTGAGCCTGGAGCTTGTTGATTAGCTAGTCTGGCTGGCCAGTGAGCTCCAGGGATCCATCTGCCTCTGACTCCCGGGGCTGAGATTACATGAGTACTGGAGAAACAAACTTAGGTCTTCATGCCTGCTTGGCAGGCACTTTATTGATTCAACCATTTCCCAGCTCTTCAATTGTTTTCTCTTCCTCCTCCTTCTCCTTCTTTTTGGTGATGGATTCTGAATCTTACAAATATTAAGTTGTAATATTTTCTTGAGTACTCTATTTCTTTGGTTTTGAGGCAAATTTTTGCTATGTAGCTCAGGCTGGCCTCGAATGTATAAGCCCCCTACCTCTGCCTCCCAGTGTTGTTATTACAGGTGTGCAGTACCAAGCCTTGCTTTCGTTTGAAAATAAAAAGCCTTGAATGGCTCAGCCCCAGAACAGAGGAACAGATTTGCCCTTCCTCTGCCTTTTTGTTCTATCCAAACCCTCAAAGCTTTGGGAGGATGCTGCCCACATTGGTGAGGGTGGATCTTCCTTACTCAAGCTACTGATTCAAATGCTAATTTATTCCGGAAACACCCTCACAGACACACCCAGAGAGGATTACACAAGGCAGGAATACCAGGAAATGGGAAACAAGACTCTTTCAGAAGGTGCTTGTCGTACCAGGAAATGCTGTTTAGCAGACCATATGAGGTCAGTACACACTAACATAGGAAATGCCCAAGACACATTTGCTAAGTAAAAACAGAAAGAGACAAAACCATGTATGGCATCATTTATGTCAAGGTGGGGAGAAGCACATATAAGACCTAAACTTTTAAAAATAGATATTCATAGAAAATATCTCGAACATGCCCAAAGATGATCACCATTAAATCTTGAATTTTTGATCACCTATATTGTTAGTGTTTTAAAAAAGATAACACATTCATGTTTCACGCAATTAAAACTAATTTTCAAGGGATGAATAAAGTAGACTATTGTAGGGAAGGAGGGAGATGATGGTGGTAGAGGAAATGGTACTAGGGGAGGTGGAAAACAGTGGGGTGGAGGGAGCGGTGTGGAGGAGGAAAAAGCCAAGAAGCTTCACAGCATGCAGAAAGGAAGGCAGCCAGGATGACTTTAAGGTTTTGAGTTCAGGTGACTGGGTTTCAGTTGCTTCATTAGAGGGCACTGATTTTGGAAGACCTAAGGTGGGGCAAGGTAACTGTCCAGACTCTCAACAACCTCCCTTATGCTTAAGGCAAGGCATATGGAGGAGAGATGTGACGCTTCATCTTCATTAACCAAGTGACTGATTTTAGAATTACCATGGTAACACACCTCTAAGTCTATCTATGAGGATGTTTCCAGGGAGGTTTAACTGTGGTTAGAAGACCCAACCTTGAAGGTAGGCAGCAGCACCATCCCATGACCTGGGGGCTTGCACTGAATCAAAAGGAAAAAGCAAGTTGAGCACCAGCATTCATCCAGCAACGTGACAAGTGTCTCTCTTGCCAACATGATCATGGACTATGTCCCTTTTTATACTGTGACCCCAAAATACTTCTTTCCTTCCTTAGGTTGCTTTTGTCAAGAATTATTTTGTCTCAACAATGAGAAAACTAACCAGTATGGAAGAGAAAAAATTTTCTACTCTGATAATCGAATGTGGGAACTAAATGACAACGGATTAACGGGTGGAAATTATATGCACATGCACAGGAATGTTGCCCAATGTGAGACTCAAACAGCATTTATATGATTGAGGTTCCTATGGCACCCTGAGCTCTAGGAAGGAACAGAAGCTCAGAGCTTGGGGTTAGGAACAAATATTAGAAGAGACAAGGAGAGACAATGGGAGTCCAGGGTGTCTTGTTTTTCAGTCAGTCCTTGATCTGCTGTAAGAAGCCTGTCTAGGGATGGCTGTTGCCTCTCTTGTGAGTTAAATTTTTCCTTGTTTATAAGATTCCAGAGAGGGGTATACAAGAATTTCACTTTTGGAGGATTGCTCTTTAGGCAGATAGAGAAACTTCTGAAAGGAAATCTCCCCTATGTTCTGCGAGAGGAAAATGGGTGAGAGAGAGGAGAGAGGTTTGGAGAGAATGATACCAGACTCAGATCTGACTGCTCCCTGCTTGAACAGCAATACTCAGGAAGGTGGGAAGGCAATCAGGGTTACTCAAGGGCTTCTGGGAAGATGAGGGAGGGGCTATTTTTGGCATTTTTAAAAAAGCTATTTTGAACCCCCCTCTCTCCCTCCCTCCCTCCTTCCTTCCTTCCTTTCTTTTTCTTTCTTTCCTGTCCCCTTCCTAAGGTAGTTAGCTGGGCAAGGACACCTGAATGACCCCTTGCCCTCTGTGCTGACTGGTCAGCTGTGTCAGATTGTGATGTCAAGCTCCACCAATGGGACAAGAAGTAGTCACCACCTACATACATGGGGTGGGGTGAGGAGGATGGGGTGGAGACAGAACTGCCGTGGTCGAGCACACTTGCTAGACAGGTTTGGGTCTCTGTTTGGGCACCTTCTTCCAAGAAGAATTGCCTTGAGTTTGTTCTTCTGTGTGACATCCAGATTATTTTTGTTTGTTTCTAACACTATCTTAAGGGAACCCAAGAACATGAAAAGGCTTTTACAGAAAGGAAATGAGTACAGTGAGACAATGGGCAAGAAGTCCTGCGCTATTGGGCCAGACTTTCTAACCGGCCTCCACCTCTTGGGCTAGTTCCTGCACCTCTTTAGACAAACACATGGGTTAAAAAATTAATTTTTATTAGTTCTTTGAGACTTTTTTTTTTTTTTTTTTTGGTTTTTCGAGACAGGGTTTCTCTCTGTAGCTTTGTGCCTTTCCTGGAACTTGCTCTGTAGACCAGGCTGGCCTCGAACTCACAGAGATCCACCTGCCTCTGCCTCCTAAGTGCTGGGATTACAGGCGTGCGCCACCACTGCCCGGCAGAGGCTCTTATACAATGTATTTTGATCATATTCGCCCCTTTTCAACTACCCAACTTTGTGTTCCCTTTAAAAAAAAACTGAATGAGAAAAAGATAAAATGTAAAGGAAAGGACATGACTGCACCTAGGTTATGATGGAGGAGAAAGTTTATTATAAATAAAAGTGAGAGCATAGGTAGAGGAAGGTACATCTGGGAGAGTCCATAATGGATACACCCAAACTAAGCTGGGCCATGAGAGAAGAGGGAGAGGGGAAAGGAGAGGGGAACCAGGTGCAGCAGCCAGGAGGCCAAGGGTACAAAAGGGGCAGGTAACCAAAATGTCTGGGATATGTAGGGAAGAGCCTCTGGGGGAAGGGCAGACCAGATCCTGGGCTGGAGAGCCCAGGGAAGAGGGCGGGGGTATGTGAGCCATACCCTGTAACAAGTAGGGATTGAGGGATGCTGGGAGAACCTGGAGGCCAGGTCTGCTTTGATATGTTAAATAGGCACCTCGGCCCTTTGTGCTAGGCTTGAAACTTAACAAAAACAAAACAAAAACATTAAGTGTAATTTGTGCTATCCATATATTCTTAAATCTGTGACCATGCACTGCAGCATGGTTGACCTGCCAAGCCACACCCTTAAAGAAAACTCTCTCTCTCTCTCTCTCTCTCTCTCTCTCTCTCTCTCTCTCTCTCTTTCTCTCTCCCCTCTAGCAGTTATCAAAGGCCAACAGCTCCTCAGCTCCTCAGGTAGAGGTGTGTCTTAGTTAGGGTTTCTATTGCTGCAAAGAGACACCATGACCAGGACAACTCTTACAAAGGAAGACATTTAACTAGGTGGCTTACAGTTTCAGAGGTTTAGTCCATTATCATCAAGGACACGGCAGCATGCAGGCAGACACGGTGCTGGAGAAAGAGCTACGACTTGATCCTGCAGGCAACAGGAAGTGATCTGTCTTACTGCGTGTTGCTTGAGCAAAGGAAACCTCAAAGCCCACCTCCACGGTGACACACTTCCTTCACCAAGGCCACACCTACTCCAATAAGGCCACAACTAATAATGCCACACCCTTTGGGGGCCATTTTCTTTCAAACTGCCACAGGGTGGCTCTTCAAGCCTACCCTTCCACATACAGCCTGTCCCCTGCATGCTGGGATTTGGTCTGGCTTTAGCTTACTCAGGTCTTACGCATGCTTCAAAACTTCTATTTCCCTGCGCTTATCCACCATTTCTCACTCGCATACTCTGCACCTTGAACATAACCATGTGTCTCTGCACTAATCACCATCTACTGCAAAAAGAAGCTTCTCTGGTGAGGACTGAGAGATGCATTAATCTATGGGTAAACAATAATAAGTCAGTAGGAGTCAGTTTAGGACTATGTCCATTTAGCAGTATAGTAGTGGTAGATTCTCTCCTCTAGCCTGTGGCCTCTCTAGTTACAGGTTCTTGGCCCTCAACATACAGTTTTTCAGTAACTTCATCCTCTCAGTGATTTATATGCTTTGTGTTACTTGGTGCACAGGACTTGAATGAAGAGAGGCATTGTACATGCTGATGTTATCTGAGAGTCTTCAGATATTCTGGGTTATATTCTGTAACTCAGAAAGATCATGTAGCAGTCAACATTTTAATCTTTAGAATTTAGAGTATTGGGCAAAGTGAGGGGAAGCCAAAGAAAAACTCAACCAAAAGTAGGTACTGATAGACTCCCATTCTTCTTCAGTTCAAGGCATGTGCCATTTTGAAACTGCTGTACTTTGGGGCTTTATTTTCTGGATACACACACACACACACACACACACACACACACACACACACACACACACACACACACACACACACACACACACACACACACACACACACGAGAGAGAGAGAGAGAGAGAGAGAGAGAGAGAGAGAGAGAATGATACCTGTTGGTTTTGGAATCTGGGTAAGAGATTAAGAGAAACTTGAGAGATTGGGAAATGAACTACTCAAATCCTTGCCTAGCACGTTCCCACCCACTCCCCCTTACTACAGAAGCATAATGTAGTAATTGCAGTGAGCACTTTAAAGACAAACTCCACAGTCGTCCTCCTTGTCCACTTAGCTGATATGAACACCAGCCTAGAATGCCCTACTTATTTAAAGTTAGTAAAGCCAACACTACTCAAGTCAAGATTCTTTCTCCTACATTCTACTCTGTATCCCCACTGATTCCTTTTCTGCCTCATGAGATGTGTGGTGTCAGTGGGAAATGAACCAGGATTGAGATCCTGACACCAAGAGAATGCTGCTCTTGCATTCTCTTCATGCTTCATGTCCCCACCCTGCCACAACCAGGAGATGGAGTCAAGAGAGGGTGATGGCTGTCACCACATAGGTTTAAACATCTCCTCCAATGTTTGCTCTCCTTTCAGTTGAAGACAGTTTGACAGATGGTGGGCAACTAAAGATGGTGATGCTGTAGTCACCCATCAAAGGACACCAAATTCTGCCCATGCCCTGAGTCATTGTAGTGTGAACCCACTATGCCCTTTGGAACCAATGAAAGTGACTACTAGGATTAACAAGGTGCTTTTGAGAATGTCCTTGGTGCTGGCCCCCGGAGGCATTGAATAGGCAAGAAAGAATATTAACAAATTAAATCCAAGACTACACTGTGCTGTGGGATGGTCTTCCTGTATGCTGTGAATATGTGTTGCCACTATTGGTTAATGAAGAAACTGCTATGGCCTATAACAAAGCAGAATATAGCCAGGTCGGGAATCCCAAGCAGAAAGAGAAGAAAAAGGCGGAGTCAGAGGAGAGGCTGAGCACTGCCAGGGGAGCAAGATGTAATGGAACATGAAGCCATGTGGAAAAACATGGGGCGGGGAGGGAGGAGGAGGGAGGACAAGGGAATCCATGGCTGATATATAAAATTAAATTAATTATAAAATTTTAAAAAATTAAAAGAGAAAAAAACATAGATTAATAGAAATGGGTTAATTTAAGATGAAAGAGCTAGCTAGCAAGAAGCCTGAGCCATAGACCAAACCGTTTATAATTAATATAAGCTTCTGTGTGTTTATTTGGGACTGACTGGCTGTGGGACCAGGCAGGACAGAAACTACAACACAGTCTTCATCCTGGATTACCAACTACCTCTGTGATGCTCACAGTATCCAGTAAAGTCCTACCAAGATGGCTTAGTGTAATGAACAGGTTTAACCATGCACACTTGTGATTTAATATCCCTTCACATGGAAATTAATATGTATTTTCACACCACCAATTTTTCCTTATCAATGTAATACCTTGTTACCACAGAACATTTAAATTCCCTTTCTATTTCTTCCATATACATATAACTGGGGCAGGGGAGACTCCCCCAGATGCATTCACAAGCTCTGGCTTGGCATCACCACCTATGATCAGAGAGGAGTTCTCACTCTCCCACCCCACCCCCTGCTCATCAAAACCATTTAGGAGACTAAAAAAAAATGCTAACTTCCATACCCCACTCTTGGCAGTCAGAATTCACTGGCCTTTGGCAGGGTCCAGGGGTCACCAGTGTTAAAGCTCACAGGATGAGTCTGATGGGTACCAGGGATAAGAAAGACTGACCTCTAGCCTGCACATGCCTCCAGGCTGACATTCAGCTCTTCAAACAGATTTTGTAAAATTTTGAGTCTCTTTTGGCTCCAAATGTCTAAGCCAGTGGAGCTTCCTGTGCTGACAGCTATGTTCTTATCAGACTGGAGAGAGTCTGTAAGGGGAAAAACATAAGGAGGCTCTTATTCTCAGGTCCCAGCCCTCCATTTATAGGACTCTGGGTGAGCACCACCTTAAATTTTGAGCTCTGGGTGCTTGCTTGTCTCTTGCTAATCTTAGCTCTGAGTTAATATAACACAGTTTGTGGTATTGTTGTTTGTTTTGTTCTTTGTTAGGTCTCTTGGCCTGGGCCACCTCTCTTAGTCTGCTGCTCTTCTCCTGCTCTCCCTTCTCCTCTGTCTTCTCATGGCCCCGTTTATTCTGCTGGTCATGTTCAGTCTGGGCTCTTCCCTCTGCCTTCTTTCCCTTATATCTACAAATTTTAAAAAAAATAAAGCTTCTTACTTTAGAAGTAGTTCTGTCCTCCTTTTATTTCATTGTATTTTTCACACACGTTTTGCTTTTCTGAGACAGAGCATTACTGTGTAGCATAGGCATGAGGGCTAGTCTTGGTTGTCACCTTGATTACTGTCTTTTGAGTCTGGCTTGTTTTGTTTAATATGATCTCATGTTACATTCACTTTCCTGTAAATAGCATAATATCAATCTTTCTGGCTGAATAATACCCCCATTGTATGCATATACACCATCTTTCCTTTGTCCGTTCATCCACTGATTGGTCTCTTGGTTGGTTTTACATCTTGGCTATTATGGATAGTACTGCAATTAATTATGGATCTGCACCATGTGTTTGCACTACAAATGGTGTCTCTACACTATGTTGACTTTAGTTCCTTTGGGCATGTACTCAGGAACACATGTATGGAAGTGATACTGCCGTTTTTGAAGAGAGGCATATAAAAAGCCTCGTTGTGTTTATGTGTAAAGGACAGATGTGTGGAGTGCACATGATGGCACAGAGAAATTACTGAACCAGACCACTCTGTGGGTAGAAAAAATAAGATTCAGTAGGTATCAAGTGCCAAACCATCTCTAGGGTGGGTGGACAGAGAGAAAAGCAAAATGATGGAAAAGCAAGCAGATTTTATAACAATCAGCAGGGAGAGATCTGAGCTGATACAGACTGTCCCCACTGATCCAGAACCAGGTGCCCTTGCCAAAGGTAACTGACCTTTGGAGGAAGCTTAAGGGAGGTTCCTGGAAGAGTAAGGGTGGTTCCTGGTGAACAGAAACCACTACTGCTGTCTGGGGGACCAGCCTCCAGGCAGCCCAGAGCTTGAGAGGAATCCATGGCCTTGGTGTAAGCTAAGACTTTTCTATCTGAGGGGGTTAGGAAAAAGAACACTCACACACTCTCTCGATGGTTTCCCTCTTCATTCACCAGCCCCTTCTGATGGACTGACTGGGCTGGAATTGGCTGGCTCTCTAACAGTCGTACAAAAGTGTATTTATAAATTGTTACATAAAGTATTTCCTCATACCAAGGTCTCTAACTTTAATTTACATGTCTTACAGAAGGAGACCTTCACAATGCCTCCATGACTCTAGTCTTTCATTATGTATTGTGTGCAATACACAAATAATACAAGAGCCTGGGGTGTCTTGTGGCCAAAGTCATAGGACGGCTGCAAGGGCCCCCTCAGCCAAACAATTGTTGTTTTCCACAAGGATTCTTCAAGGTCAAGGCACTCTAAAAACATCTGTTCATTCTAATATCTATCCCATACAGTGATTCTGCTAAATTCCTACAGAGTACAGGTAACAAGTTTTTCATCTCTTTTACATGATTAAAACAAATATTCCATATAAATTAATGTTTAAGTAATTTATTGCAGATTAACAGAACATGAGCAGACACAGTATTTTTTCACAGCCAACTCTTTTGTTGGCAGGCTGCATACTGCAGTTAGAAAGACAGGATCAATCATTTTAGTGTTTATCTTGAAAGTTAATCTTATAAAGAATCTTCAAGGAATCATGAACCTAAACTTTCATACATAAAAGATAATCAGTCAGCTGTACTTTAGATCTTTAGGGTGTATAAACATTTATCAATAGTTTCTTATATCAGGAGATTGAGGGCACAAATGAGTACAACAATTGTCACCTTTGATCATCAACCAACCTTAACAGTTGGACTGCTTTGTACTTTTGACTTCAGCTATGCGTCTTTGTGGACATTAGATTATTTTTTGTGTGTTTTTTTCATCTTAAAGCTATTGTCACAGCATCTGATCTAACCTGAGGTTATTACAAGGCTTTGAGCTAATGATGCACACCAAAACTCGGTACTGCATCTTGTCAGCATTAAGAGAATTAGAACCAGCCTGGCTCTTGGAGAATTCAATTGTTCTCCTTAATCATTAACCTGACTGAACTGTGATCTAAAGAAGTTCCTTAGGTGGAACTCATAGACCCTAGCTGTGAAACAAACCTTTTATATACTTTTATTCATCAAAGCTCTGTATAAGGTAGCATTATTATTATCAATTAGCCAGTACAGCTTAGGGAGGAAGTCATCTTCATAATAATTTGCAGGTAAAAACACCCAGTAGAACAAGATGTTTCTACAAAATAAACACATTACCTTACAGGCAGTAGGGAATTCTCCCACACCCAATTCAACCATGCCAGAAAAGATAGCAACAACAAACATGTACAGGCATGGCAGAAGCAAAAGACATTCCAGGGTCTGTGGTCTCTGGGTGGGGGGCTTGTCTAAATGAGACTGACCCATCAGGGGTTCTTCTCCTGGTGGGATGACACCTTGAACTTCAATTGCCACCTGCTGCTCCTCTGACCTGGCCACTGGTAAACCACCTTAAGAGATCTTCTTTCTAGGAAACAGAAACCTTTAGGATTGTTTACCCACTAATAATCTTTCTGTTTACCTGCCAAAGTCCTTCTGTTTAGGACAATGTCACCAGCACCACCATTGTGGGGGAAGAGGAGCTTTGGACCTGGCCTCTAGAACACAAAAAAAGCATTAAGTCTATCTGCACTGTAGATTTTTTCCTGGGACAGCAGTTGAGAAAAGTTTGAGCCAAGTTGCTTGAAGGAGGAGGGATGATTGGGAGGAATGAAACTGATAGAACATGTAACTCAGTGCCATGTGCACTTGAAATGTAGCTATTGAGACCAAGAAACTGTAATTTAAATTAAATTTAATTGCAATTAGTTTCAGTTTTAACAGTAGCCTATGCTTGGCAGCTTATAGCTTAAAACAGCACAGATGGGGAGGATGGTCAAGGCAGTAGAATAGCCATTGTCCCTGTGCTGGTCCAAATTACAAATACATTGTGGAAATCAGTTTGTATCCTTGGCAGTTCATGCTGTAAGTACTCATCAGCTCACTCCGACAGTGTCCCAGTCCAGATCAGCATCCCACAACCCGACTAAGGCTCACTTTCCTTTATACACTCACTGTAAGGACAGACAGAAATGAAGAGACCCAGAGACAACTCAGCAGGGACAAGGGGAACTGTACCAAGCAAGGAGGACACAGCCCGAGTCCAAAGTGCTCTCCTGACTCCCGAGACTCGCTCTGTACTTTTTCATGACCAGCACACCTTGTACCTATGAAAGTTGATTTCTCTATAAAATGTTGTTTCCCCCAAATCACCAATCTTTTTATTTTAGAATTTTAAATACTTTTAGTAAATGTATAAAACAATAGGGTTTTGACATTTTTTTATACATTTATATCACTTCTCCAACTCCCTCCTTCACCTAAGCAGTTTCAGCTTTCATTAAAAAATCTAGATTTTTTTTAAATCTAGTTTGGGCACATGAGAGAAAATAGGTGATATTTATCATTTTCCTTCAACTAGCCTTTCTTATCTCCCCCCCCCAACCCCATTCATTAAAAAAGATGTGTATGACCAGTGGTAGTGGTGCATGCCTTTAATCCCAGCACCTGGGAGGAAGAGGCATGCAGTTCTCTGTGAATTTGAGACCAGCCTGGTCTACATAGTGAATTCCAGAACAGCCAGAGCTACACAGAGAGATCCTGTCTAGAAAAACAAAAACAAACAAACAAACAAAATCTCATTTGATATGTTTCTCAGAACAGTGAATATAGTGCACATACAGGTGGCCCAGTTAATTATGTTAAAACTCCTGGATGTCAGCTACCGGGTGACAGAAATTAGTCAGGAATATGAGGAGGATACTTCTCTTTTCTTGTCCCCTCTATTTCCTAGCTAAAGTTAGCTATCTGGCTCCAACATAGTGTCAATTTATGACTTTAACTTTCAGTACATCAGGCTCTCTTTCTTTCCTTTTCTCTTTTGAGAGAGTGTCTTATGTAGCTCAGCTAGACTCAAATTTGCTATATAGCTGAGGATGACAGAGGATGCCCACAATGACTATTCTTGGTTGTCAACTTGACTACATCTAGAGTTGACCAAAATTCAAAAATGGAGGAAGAGCCACTTCTAAACTGGATTTGAGGATGGAAGACACACCTATAATCTGTGCCACACTTTCTGCTGGAAGCCTATGTAAGGATGTGGAAGAAGGAAGCTTTTGCTCTTTGCCTGCTTGCTCTTGCCTTGCTAGCAAGTCCATTCCTTCAATGGCACTAGAGCCTACTTTGGGATTCCTGCATCTACTGAAGACCAGTTGAGACGTTGAGTCTCATGGACTGAGCAACTTCTGGATTCTTGGACTTTCTGTTCATAGCCAGACAGTGTTGGATTAGCTGGACCATAGCCAGTAAGTCATTCTAATAAATACCCTTTGTATATTTTTTTTATATTCTCTCTCTCTCTCTCTCTCTCTCTCTCTCTCTCTCTCTCTCTCTGTGTGTGTGTGTGTGTGTGTAAAGAGAGATTCATTCTATAAGTTTTCTAGCCTAGAGAGCCCTGACTAATACAATGAATGGCCTTGAACTGCTGATGTTCTTGGATTCCACATCCCCAGTGGGATTTACATGTATTTGATACCATGCCCCATTTATTAAGTACTGGATGGGAATCAAACCCAGGGCTTTTGCATACTACACAAGCAGTCTACCAATGGGATTACACAGGAAGCCCCAAACTGAGTAGTCTTTCTAAAAATGAACATCATATTATCTGATATGAATCATCATAATATATAAACACTTAGGAAACCCAAATCTAAGGCCATTGAGATGGCTCAGCGTGTACAGGAACCTGTTGCTACTTTTGGAAATCTGGGTTTGATACCCAGGACCCATATGGTGTAAAGTGAGAACCAGGTCCTATACATTGTCCTCTGACCTTCACATCAGTGCTGAGGCATGCAAACACCTCCCAACACACACACACACACACACACACACACACACACACACACACACACAGTAAATAAACAAGTAAATTCAAAAATATTTAAAAAGGAAACAAAAATTTTGGTGTCATAAGTTCAGTTAGTCATTATCAACACAAAATCACAGGTATGATCGGCACAGATGTGATGGCACAGATGTGATGGCACAGGTGTGATGGCACAGGTCAGTAAACCTAGCACTCAGGAAGCTGCAGCAGAAGCATCAAAGACTGAGGCCTGTGTGGGTTTCATTAATTAACAACAACAACAACAACAACAACAACAACAACAACAACAACAACAAAAAAAACCTGAAAGAAAAACTAAAACATGTTAGGCTATATCATAATGGCCTTAGGCCAGGGAAGAATATTTATTTATTATCTCAATATTTTTTCAAGATCATTGGGATACATTGTACTTTCCTATTTGAGGTTTTGATTAGTTTGACATCTGTATACCCTCTGAAATCATAGTCACATCAAGCTAACAAACCTTATTTTGGGAGGTTTGGGGTTTGAGACAGGGTTTCTCTGTGTAGTCCTGGAACTTGCTCTGTGGACCATGCTGGCTTCGAACTTAGAGATCCACCTGCCTCTGACTCCCGAGTGCTGAGATTAGGAACAAAAAATAAATACTTGGGCAAGTGAGATGGCTCAGTGAGTAAAAATACCTGCTACATAAACCAGAACTTCAATCTCCAGAGCCCAATCCAACTGAAAGTTGTTCTCTGACTTCCACACACGTACCAAGGCAGGTGCATGCCTCCTCTCTTTGATTCCACACAAATAATAAATAAATAAAGATTTTGAATACTAACACTTGATAGTGTGAGTAAAAGAGAAATGGAAGCTCCTTGTTTTTCTGGTAACCGATTTAGAAAAATGAAATCCGGGCTGGGGACAAAGCTCAGTTGGCAGTGTGTTTGCCAAGCATACACAAAGTCCTGGGTTCAAGCACCATCTACATCCCAGGTTGTGCCAGCAATTCCAGCACCTGGGAAGTAGAAACTGGAAGATCAAAAGTTCAAGGTCTGGCCAGGTCTTGGTGTCACATGCCTTTAATCCCAGCAATGGGAAGCAGAGGCAAGTGGAGCTCTGTGAGTTCCAGGCCAGCCAGGTCTCCAGAGTGAGTTCCAAGACAGCCAGGGCTACATAGTGAAATCCTGTCTTGAAAAAAAAAAAAGCTCAAGGTCAACAGTGGCTCTCAAGCAAGTTGAAGAACAGCCTGGGCTACATGAGACCCTGTCTCAAAAATAAAGTCTGAAAAAATTGTAACAAAAAGTGTTTTCTGTGTTGCTGGGGAGAGACCCAAAGGCCTTACTACATGTAAGCAAGCACTCTACAACTGACCTACATATCCAGCCAACTTCCCCTCTTTTGGACAATATTCCAGGCTGAAAAGGTTGTATATTGTGTGGTTCTTACTATGTGACATTTTAGAAAGGCCAGACTATCAAACCAGTAAAAAGATCAGTAGCTGCAAGAGTGGTGGGAAGGACAGACTAAAGAGGTACAGTATGGGGACTTTGGGGCTGTGAAGGTGGACTATGTCAGCCTTATGCTTGTCAAGCCACAGAATGGGGACTGGTGATGAGGCTCAGTGGAACAGAGCCAAGTTGGTATAAACTATGGACTGTACAACACAGAGTGACTGGGGATATCAATTATGGACTTTAGCTAATAATAGTACATTGATAGCAGTTCCTCAATTGTAAAAAATATACAACACTAAAGCAAAATGGTAAAAAACAAAACAAGAAATATACATGAAGAGGAAATGTATGTGGCCGCTCTGTGCTTCCCACTCAGCCCATCTGTAAACCCAGGAAGCTAAGTCTCCAAGGGAGAGTAGATCGGCTGCAGCATATCCTACTGACTGCAAGCTTCCCAGAGACACAGAGTCCTCCTGGGGGGTGGGGCTGGAGAGAGTGGGTTCTGTGGTCAAAAGCACTGGCTGCTCTTCCAAAGGACCCAGGTTCAATTCCCAGTGCCCACATGGCAGCTCACAACTGTCTGTAACTCCAAGATCTGACCACCCCCCCCCAGACATACATGCAGGCAGGACACCAATGCACATAAAATAAAAATGAGTAAGTTAAAAAAATTCCTCCTCGGGCTGGAGAGATGGCTCAGAGGTTAAGAGCACTGCTTTGTTCTTCCAGAGGTCCTGAGTTCAATTCCCAGCAACCACATGGTGGCTCACAACCATCTGTAATAAGGTAATACATGCACACAGAACACTGTATACATAATAAATAAATAAATCTTAAAAAAAAAATTCCTCCTCTGGTTAGATTCTGATACCCCAGGTCATGGCCCTTGAATCAGCTGTTGAATTTGGTAGAGTGTAGAGATGGCTTGAGATGTGCCAGCTAGGCCGAGTGACTATCAGGATGACCTATTGTCTTTCTTAGTTTTTCTTTCAAGAGTTGTAATTCTTGCTACAACCATAAACACTTAACTCCCCTTCTCCTTTACCAAAGATGAAAGAAACACAGGCTCTTCCTCTCTGGCCCGATTTATTTATTTATTTGAAACAGGGTCTCACTATGCAGCTCTGGTTAGCATAGAAGACACTATGTAGAGTAGGCTGGCCTGGAATTCACAGAGAACTGCCTGCCTCTGCCTCCCAAGTATATGGGTACTACCATACCCGACATTCACCCAGGTTTTTAATAAAAAGCTGCCCAGAAGGAACTTTGAATTATCAAAGAAAGGTAAAGGAGGGAGAAACTTACTACTTATGAAAATTAGTCTATAAGTGACTTATTTAAGCTGTGCTTCTGTCTCTGGAGTTATTCCCATGGTTCCCTAACAAACTGCCACAATCTTTCCATAGATAAATCAAAATGTATCTAATTATTCGAAAGTCTATTCACTGAGTATGTACAGTATCTAAGACTTGGGAATGTGGCAAAAATCGGGCAAAATCCATTTTCTTAACTGAGAGAATGGGATAGACCAATGAACAACAACAACAAAAAAACCCCGTGTCTCAAAAAACAAAACAAAACAAAACAAAAGTGTGTGTGTGTGTGTGTGTGTGTGTGTGCTTGTGTATTTGTGCTTGCCCATGTACAGCCCTGGCCATCAATGTTTCTGAACATGGTGAGACAGAACCCATGTATGCATGTGTAGCCAGTTATGAAATATTACTTATAGATAAGCAACAGGGGCCCATGGGGGTGGAATCTCGGGCAAGCCTCCAGGGTGGAAGGAGTCTAGGCTCTGTTCACTTACATTCAAGCTGAAGGACTCTGGGAAACAACACTGTCTGGATTTTGTTCCTGGGGTCAAGCCATGATTTGCCGTGAGTTCCTGGAGGTGGGGATGGTGACTGCAACACAGCTTGACCCAGCCAGCTTCTCTGGGGCCCCAGATGTTGCATTCCCAGCACGTGCTTCAGCTTTCTTGAGTTCAGGTCAAACAGGATGAGACCAGAATCTGTCAAAGGCCACCTGCAGACTATCCTGCGAAGATTGCATTTGAGACACCAGGGAGAGGCTGGTCACCCGAAAGCGTGACTCTGCTAGAGGATCCGCTTTGCACACACAACTGATATGTGGGTGCTAGCTGTTGTCACGTGGCCAGTGAATGAAAAACATGAAATAAAGAAGGGGGGGCATGACTACTTCTAAAGTAAGGAGGTTTTTATTGTAGGTTTAAGGAAGAATGCAGGCAGAGGGAAGAGCCCAGACTAAACATGGGCAACAGTCTAAAATGGACCATGAGAGGGGAGAGAGGGGGAGAGAGAGGGCAGAGCAGCAGACCAAGAGAGATGGCCCAGGCCAAAAGACCAAGAGACTGGCACAGCCAAAATGGCTGAATTATATAGGGATCAGGCTGGGGGAAGGGAAGTGGAAGCGCAGCCCCTTGGAGGGAGGAATTTAGGATAGGGGGTGGGGTGAGGAGAGCTGGGAGGAGCCACAGGTACTGAGGGATGAGACCTAACAGCCAAGATTTCTTCTGCATACACCTCTGCCTCCTTGGGCTGCGGTCACTAAACTTCTGGTGTTTGTGAAGGCATTCTCTGGCACTGGAAATCCCTCCCTCAGCAGAGCATGGCGCTCCTTTCCAGATCCCCAGCTTCTTTCCTCCAGGCTGCTGCGTCCACTGTGTGCATGCCAGGTAGAATTGCTTGTGGCTTCCTTTCTCCTCTACGAGGGTGGGGTGACCCGAAGATACAGCTGCCTCTGCCACCCTTCTTTCCTTCTAGTCTTGTCCTGGTGGTCCCATTAAAGCTAGTTTGTTGCACTGTGGAGATGGTTCAGTGGGTAAAGAACTTGTCTTAAAAGCATGGAGACCCGGTGCTCAGATACCCTAGGACTCACATAGAGGCCTGTGTTCCCAGCACTCAGGGGCAGACGCAGGAGATCCCAGGGGCTGCTTGGTAGCTAGATGAACTGAACCAGTGAGTTCCTGGGTCAGGGAGAGTGATTGAGGAAGATAGTATTAACTTTGGGCCTACACACATGTGCACATGCTTGTGACCACACACACACACACACACACACACACACACACACACACACACCCAAGGAGGGAGGGAGGGAGGGAGGGAGGGAGGGAGGGAGGGAGGGAGGGAGGAAGGGAGGGAGGGAGGGAGATTCTATTCAACTTCAAGTGTCTGATGTTTCATTTGACATTCACAATAAGTGTCTGTTCTCTACACAC
This sequence comes from Onychomys torridus, assembly GCF_903995425.1. Lineage (NCBI taxonomy): Eukaryota > Metazoa > Chordata > Mammalia > Rodentia > Cricetidae > Onychomys > Onychomys torridus. The sequence goes on along the minus strand of NC_050443.1, from coordinate 100,746,743 downwards.
TAATCTGAAACGACCTGACTAATGAATGTATGCGCCAGAGATGCCAGTTTCAGAACAAAATGGCTTTTTTAGTCCCTGAGGAGAACCTATACCCCAGTGTGTGACTTAGCTGCTTCCAAGTGCTAGAATCCCCATGTTATTCTGGAGCTGGTAGAGATGGTTGTCAAATTTTTAGGATTTCTCCAAGCTGACTGTTAACATAGCCTTTATTAAAAATTAGATGATATAAGCCTGTGATCAGTTAAGTTACATTTTAAAAGATAACATTCAAAACTCATTGCTTAACAGCTTTACGTTTGGCTGTTTTCCACCCCGCTCTCGCAGTTTATAAAACCAGTTGTTGCCTTCATCCATCACTCTGCCTTCTATACTTCCAGACTGCAGCCAACTGAGGCCCCAAATAGTAATTGGAAAATCCATGTTTTGGGAAAGAGCATGTATTTATGTAACGTTTATTATTATTATTATATTTTGTTATATGTTATTAAAGATTCTTTTATGTTTTATTATTAGTTATTGTTAGTATCTTGCTTTATATAAATTATAGATTAAACCTTATCTAACTGGGGAGATGGCTCAGCAAGTAAGAGCACTTGCTCAGCAAATTTGGGGACCTGCGTTCAAATCCCCAGAACCTGAGGAAAAAACTAAACATGGTCTTGGGTGTACTTGTAAGCTCACTGCTGCAGAGGCAGGCTGCAGGGGCAGGCTGGAAGATCGCCAGGGTTTCCTGGTGACCAATCTAGCTCTAGGTTCAATGAAGACACTTATCTCAAGGGAACAGGTGGAGAGTGACAGAGCAGGACATCTTTGTCCTCTGTACACTCATGGGTAAATGCAATCCCCTACACATATGCATATCAACCACATATACTACACACACACACACACACACACACACACACACACTGCCCTTTATCGTAAGAGTTATGCATGTGTAGGAGAAAGTATACACATAGTGTTCAGTAATATCCATGGCCTCAGGTATTCACTTGGAGTCTTAGAGTATGCTCCTTGCATATGAAGGGAAGCTATTATACAGTACTATCTACATAACACTATCTACATAACTATATAGCATATATTTACATAAATATTGCAGAAATACGATTTAACAAATGGCTTTATACCGAGCATCTCTCACATTTTTTAGTTTGCATTCAGCAAACAGCTTGGTAGCCTGAAATCAGCCACAGCCAAGTATTTACACCATGGTCTCCAGCCAGTGTTTCAATTGAAGTTGGATTTACTGTTCTATTGTCCAGATTCACAGACATCAGAAAGTGGTCCAAAAGCTTTGCTAATCAGATGAGCCCGCAGCATGGGTTGTGTCTATAGTGGCAGTCTTGTGAGGTGTATGGCACATTGTCAAACTCTGACTGAATTGTAAACGTACCTTAGTGTTATGGTTGAATATGCCATGTGCCATGGGCTCATGTTTTAAAGCCTTGACTGTCTGATGAGCTTTGTGAATGGATCCTGGGGACTCGGACTTAATGGATTCATTCCTTGATGGGTTCATAATATGATGGCATCATTGGAAGATACGGTCTGGTTGGAGAAAGTAGTTCACTGAGGGCATGCCATGAAAAGATACACCTTGTACTGGGCCCTTATCTATTCTCTCTTTCTCTGTCTTTCTTTGTCTCTGTCTGTCTGTCTCTCTCTTCCTGACCACCATGAGGTAAGTAGCCTCTTCCACAACATGGTTCTTACCATAGGCCCATAGCAACGGCACCATCTGAGAGACTCTGAATCTGTGAGCCAAAACAAGGCCTGCTCCTACTCAATTGCTTCAGTCTGGTGTCTGTCATGGTGATAGAAGACTGGATAACACAGCTGCAGATATACATGAGTGCAGCAAAACCCAGGGGCAACACCCTGTCAGAATTCACTGGGTTAGTGTCATCGAAGATGAAGAGTAGTTTATACTTAGGAATTATTTCTAAGTTATATGGTACATATACTTGATATGAGCCCCAAGTGAAACATTAATAGGTATGCATATGCATGCATGCTTTTTTCGCCCCCTCAGAGCTGGCCCTTAGACATTTGCAGCATCACTGAGCCTGGATGTCTAAAGAGGACTTTGGCTAAAAGCAGTGGTGCTTTGGGGACAGCCCAGGCTCCCTGTCAGCTCAAATTCCCGCTTGGCGAAAGTCCATTCCCACAGCAGGATCTGCACGGCTTCCATATGGGACTTTGCCCAGAAGTGCAGTTGTCAGAGTCTGTCACAGCAAGGCAGCCTCCCAGGAGCTGGCCACCCACGTGCTTACCTCCTGTGCATGCCCACTCCCTCTGCCGGATCACCTGACCCAGATGTGTCTCTATGCAGTAAAGAAGGCCAGGGTTCCCGGCCTCTGCCTTGAGACTTGTCAAGTGTTATCACCTCTGAGAAGCTTGTGTGGCCTCCACCTGGAAATGAAAACATTACTGGGCTCTTGCCAGGCCTGCCGGGCTGTGACCTGTGGAGATGGTATGTGGTTTTTAACTGCCCTAAGCATGTGTGCTGCCTGTCATACACCATGCTGATTGCACAGAGGTCATGGCAAGTGGGAAAACCGTTAATAGACTGCATTTTTGAGTCATAGCCAGTCATCCTTTTCATCTGAGAGAAGTGGTTCCGGGTCTCTGGATATCCAAATCCATGAATATTCAAGTCCCTTATGTAAAATGACACCGTATTTGCATATATGTTTATTATTTAAATCATCTCTAGATTATTTATAATAGATAGTGTGATATAAATGCTGCATAAATAGTTGTTTTACTACATTGTTTAAGGAATAATGACAGGATAAAAGGCTTGCATATTCAGAACAGAGGCAATTAAACAAAACATTCTCAATCCACGGCTGGTTGAATCTGTAGATGTTGAGGCCTGAGGATGGCCAGCTGTAGAGTATATAAGAGAGTGCTACATGGAGAGGAGAAAAGATAACCAGGAGGGAGGACATTCCGCTTTAAATCTGACCTTCCCCTATGAAGCTCACATGTTCAAGGCTTGATCTTCAGCTGATGGCACTGTCTGGAGCTTCTTGAACCCGTAAGAAGTAGGGCCTGATGGAAGAAAGTGAGGTCACTGAGGAATATGTTTTGTGGGGGATATTAGGTGTTCTGACCAGCAGAATCTTCAGCAGAGACCCTAGAAGGGGGAATGGTGAATGAAAGGGACAAGAGACACAAAGAACTGACAGCAGGACAGTATTCTGATCAAGCTGCAAAATTTTATTTTTCTCAGGTGGGTTTTATAGTAAGCAGACCAGGAAACTTTCTTTGCGAAAAGATCAGGGGACCGTTGAGTTGCCAAGCAACCCAACCAAGCAACCTAACCACAAATCATTGTTACTAATGGTCACTGTAGCAGAAAGATAAGGAAATGTTAAGTTATTTTCTAATAACTCAGGACTTGTCCAGGCATGTCAAAAGTTTCTGTAGCTCGAAAGGTTAGTAGCTCAATACTGGACAACAGAAACTTAACTCAGGCAGGCAATATGGCATGGCTCTTAAAATTGTCCTCGGCAATTAGGAACTCAAGTCTTCCTCTTCTCTCTCTTCACTTCCTAGCAACCATCTGGTGAGCAGCTAAGCTTCACCATGTACTCTCTGCTGTGGTGTTCAGGCTTGCCACAGACCAAAGGCACCCGTGAGCAAACATCAACCTTTCTTCTTTTAAAGCTGATTTTCACAGGCATTTTGTCACAGGGTTATCAAGCTAACAAGAGATGAAAAGTATGAAGGTGATGTTTGAGGAGGGTGGGCCTAAGTCATGGGAATGACTTAGCAGGTCGTTTGAAATGCCTGGAGGAAAGTGCTCCAGGCAAAGGGAACAAGCCCAACAGCTCTCTGGGAGAGAGCTAGAAATAAGGGCGGGCAGGTGGTATGGCTGAAGACTCCTAAGACCTCCCACACACATGAGCAGCCCAAATTTCTTCGTGTCCTCTGCCTCCTCTGAACACTGAGGAGACCAAACCCTCCTCCATGCCATTCTTTCCAGTGCCATTTATTGACCACTTAGGAAGAATCTTCGATGGGATGGAAAAAGCCCTTCCCTTGAAAGCTCTTCCCCTGCTTCTTGGCTTGGTGGTCCAGTGTACCTTCAGGGCACTGCTCTCAGTGGCTTGGCACTTGCCCCAGTAGCATGGGCTGGCCGGCCAGGCAGCTCTAAGGACCTCAGCCATCCCAGCACGGGCATGACAAGTGCTCAAAGCCGTGCCTGGCTTTCTTTCATGTGGGTTCTGGGGATTGGACTCAGGACAAATACCTTACCAGTTGAGCCTTCTTCAACACCCCCCTCTTCAGTTCTTTCACCTTGGATTCTGAGTTTACAACCCATCCCACCAAGCCTCTCCATTTGCCCTCTACTTTTCGATTATAGACAGAAGATAACTCCAGCTCTGATGGGGGCATCTCACACCTGTAATATTAGTACTCAGGAGCCCAAGGCAGGAAAACTGTTACAAGTTTGCAGTTGGTATGAGCTGGTCATGGGGTAGAAGGAAGCGTGGGTTCTGCATCCAGAATCTCTGTCCCAGTGAAATTTTCAGATCTCCCCCTAGCCTGCAACGTGTGCTGGGAGATTGAGTTTTGTCTTACGCACTTTGAGTTTGAGGCACCTAGAGGCCCATGAGCAGAGATCTACACAGCAGGTCATTGAGTGGCTAGGACTGTGGTCCAGAAGAGAGGGTAGGAGTTCAAACAGCTATGGAGGTCACGACGGGTACTTGGTGAAGGCACATGAGTGAGGCTGGTGATCCCTAGCAGTAACTATACATTGAAGTTATGTGGGGGCTTTAAGAACTATATCTAGACGGGGCTTCCTGTAGACTAACTGAGGGCAGGGGGTGAAGCCCAGGCTTCACCTTAAAACCTCCCCTGGTGATGCTAACACACACTGGGGTTGAGGAACAATGAGCTACACAACTCATTCTCACTCAATACATGGCTCAGTGGACCACCCAGAAATCTTTAAGAAGTGTGGCTGTCTGTGTTCCATCCACAGAGGTTCACACAGAATTGTTCTGGACACAGGCCTGAAGTGTTTTTTTGTTGTTGTTGTTGTTTTTTTGTTTTTTGTTTGTTTTTTTTTGTTTTTGTTTTTTGCATGTGTGTGTGTGTGTGTGTGTGTGTGTGTGTGTGTGTGTGTGTGTGTGTGTGTGTGTTTTGAGCTGAGGACTGAACCCAGGGCAAGCCCTCTACCACTGAGCTAAATCCCCAACCCCTGAAGTTTTTAATGTTTGTATGTGTTACTTTCAGGTTCAGAGATTGAACCACATGGTGTTTGGGGCTTAACTCTGGTCCTTAGGTTTGTCCTCTCCCCACTGAGATTATGTTGCTAGCCCCTGGCCTTGAACTCTTGGACTCATGTAATCTTCCTGCTTTTGCTGCCCTCTGAGGAGCTAAAACCAGAAGTACAAGCCTCCATGCCTGGCTGGAGGGTTTGTTATTGTTTTTGAAACAGGGTCTCACTTCTTTGGAATATTGTTCTATTGTGTTGACAAGAAAACTCAGCCCACAGTCAGAGTGTCTAAGTGATATGTCTGCAGCCCCCTGGAAGGACAGGAATTTCTTCAGCCAGGCTGTGGGACTCTTGTGCTAAGGGTGTGCTCTGCTAGTCCCAGACTCCTTTCTAATTGGGAGCATTATTTCCATAGTGCAAGGGAACTCTTTCTGCCCTTTCCCAACAACCTGATTTGTATTGGTTTCACCAACCACAGTGTGCCTAGTCCTTCTGACCCCCAGCAATAATACCACCTTTAGAGGCAAGAAAAGGAGAGGCACCCTCAAGACTCCATGGGGTAAGACATGAGCCAGGCTCCACTGAATGTCATGTGTCCAGCCTCATGGAAAAAAAGAGGAAGGAGTAGTGTGTTGAGGGAGGTGGAGCAGGCTGGGGTATCAGGTGCAAAGCATGATTGTCCCGGTTCCTGGCTTCATTGTCCCAGAGATAGCCATGTCTTAGCCTTCCCAAGGTTTAGTGACTTTGGTCAATGCATTCCCTCCTTTGCTTTGGTTGATTGAAACTAGGCCACTTACAGAAATTTCAAGAGCCCTCGCAATGTGCAGGCCCTGGTGGGGAACCACTGGATGGGAGTTTTAAGCAGCACCTTTGAGAGAGTTCCAGGTGTGTGGTGGGGAGTCAGGCTCATGGGAGGGTTTGGCCAAGTATGCACCTGGTCCTAGGCTCAAACTCTAGTACCCATGGCTCCCAGGAGAGTGAAGTCAGGGCTGCTAGCCAAAAATGCAGCTTTGGCAGCAAAGGTATTTAGGACTTGGGGGAGAAATGAAAATGTAATCTTCTGCATCAGAAGGGGGATAGTGTCTAACAGGTTGTGAATAATTCAGAGTTAATTACTAGGAAACTGCCTTCCTTTCTCTTTTTATTCTTTCTTCTGCCTGATGCTTAGGCTGCAGGTTTGGTAGATAATTTTGTTGCAGAAATTCTACTTAAGAGTGAGCCAAGTCCACTGCTTTCATCTTTCGTGGCTCGAAAGTTGGAGTGCTTGGGGTGCGGGCAGGAAGTTGCCACCCCCATTGTGGGGGACTATCTCCAACTCCTGCATATTACAAGGGAATGTGCTTAGCAGTACAGATGGGTACCATTACCATGATGGTGCTGTTGTATCTCATTCAGGGCCTCCTCACTATCCCACGATCCCATTACACACCCACGACCATCAATTTCAAACCCCATGACTTGATTCAAAGCCTCAATACCTACTCTCTCATCCTCTCTGATACATTAAAAACAAGCAAGCAAGAAACAAAAACCAAACCACAGCATTATTGAGGTATAATTCCTGTAATATAAAAATCAACCCTCTTAAAGCATGCAATGAAATGATTTTAGCATATTCACACAGTTGTAGAATGCCACCACTGTCTAACTTAGAGTGCTTTACCACCCCACAAAGAAGCCCCTTGTCCAGAAACAACCCCTCTCCACTTACCTCTTCCTTACCAGCCATGGCAACCATTAATCTACTTTATCTGGTGTTTCAAAGTAGGATTTGGCTATTCCGGACATTTCATGTAAGTGGGATCATCTGGCACATAGTCTTTGAACCTGGAATCTGTCATGTAGCATGATGTCCCCGTTTTAAAATCTAGGAGCAATGCATAAGGATCTGCTTTTCCCACATCCTTGTAAACAGTTGCAGTCACACAGATGGCTTCTGGGAAATCAGCACAGGATATGTGGTTAGAAGGGCCCTACAGAAGTTGGAATCTGTAATACTCAGGTTCCATATGTAAAGTTGTCCCCCGTTTGTATTTCAGATGTCCTATGGGGTGCCACACAAGAGCTCATTGTGATTTGAATTTGCATTTCCCTAGTGACTGATGACACTAACCATATTTTTATTTGCTTACCCATCATTTATATGACTTATTTGCCCAGGGCTGGGATATGGTCCAATGATAGAACACTTGCTTAGTATGTACAAGGTTCTAGAGATTCAGTCTCCAGAACTGTGAACAGCAAGAAAAACAAATAAATCTACTATTTAAAAATTGTTAGTCCTGTCTGCATGCAAGTAATTTTCAAATATTTTCTCTTATTCTCTGGGTTTTCTTCTCTCCCTTGCTTTTTAAAGACTTATTTTATTCCTTAATTATGTGTATATCTGTGTATATACATGTGTGTATGTAGCCCACGGAGGCCAGAAGAGGGGGGTCAGATCCCCTGGACCTGGAATTACAGGTTGTTGTGAGCCACCCAACATGGGGGCTAGGAACAGAACCTGGGTCCTGAGTAAGAGCAGCAAGGGATCTTAAACCCCTCCCCTGACCCCAGAACATTCTCCAGCCTCTTTCTTCTTGTGGGGGAGGTTCTCATTCTGTGGCTTATACTGGTTTAGAGCTCACTGCATAGCCCAGGCTGGCCTGGAACTTATGGCCATCCTCTTGTCTTAGCCTCTCAAGTGCTAGGATTACAAATGTGAACCATCATACCCGGCTTTCTTTGCACTTCAACTTTTTTTAAACAATTGTATTTGGTGTGTGTGTGAGTGTGTGTGTGTGTGTGTGTGTGTGTGTGTGTGTGTGTGTGCTTTCATGTGTGCTCTATGGCACAAATGTGGAGGCCAGAGGAGAAATTGCAGGAGCTGCTCTCTTACCATGTGGGTGCTGGTGTTGAACTCAGGTTGCCAGATTTGGCAGCAAGCAGCTTTACCAGCTAAGCCATTCTCTTTACTTTATTGATGGTGTCGATTTATATACAACATTGAGTACCTTGTGGTGCTCAGTTTATTTCTTATTTTCACTAGTGCTTTTGGTGTGATTTATTTATGCATCTTCCTGTGGAGGTTTTACAGTGTCAGCTCTTACATTTAAGGATGGCCAGTTTGGAATTTGTTTGCATGTGGTGTGAGGCAGTGGCTGTAAGGTGCAGCCTGTGCTCCTATTGTTAGCTCCACGGCCCCACACCCTTGCTGTGTAATGATGACCCACTATCATTCTTTCTTTGGACTTTGATACTTTATCTGTAAGACCAAAACCTAAATTCTGAATGTATTATTCAGGGTTTTCTAGAGCAGTGGGTTATGACCCCCTTGGCAAACCCCTGTCTCCAAAAATATTTACATTACGATCATCACAGTAGAAGATTACAATTACGAAGTAGCAATGGAAATAATTTTATGATACTTAACCTGGCAGGGAGATTCCACGATCACAAAAATAATTTTATAGTTGGAGGTCACCACAACATGAGGAACTGTATTAGAGGGTGGCAGCATAAGGAAGGTTGAGAACCACTGTTCTAGAGGAACAGAAATGATAGAATGGAATGTATTAAACAGAGCTTCATCAGATTGACGTACATGATAGAGTTTGGGTAGTCCAACAATGATCTGTCTTCACACTGGAGATGCTGAGAACCTGGTGGAATGCCTTAGCAGCTCCAAGCTGGCACTGACCTGGGGGTTCCTGGGGAGCTGAGGCTCTTCAGTCTATGGTTGGCAGGTTGCAGAAGCTGGTACTGACCCCAGTGAAGAACTGTAGCAACAGCACACCAGGGAGAAACGGAAGCCATGAGGCAAAAAGCAGAACTTTCCCCTTGGGCCTCCTTTTACATGGCTGCCTTGGAAGGTGCCACCCACATTTGGAGATAACCTGATCGAGAAATCCCTCAGAGGTATGCAGATAAGACAGGTATCTCTTAGTTGATTCCACGTCCAGTCGAGTTGATAATTAAGATTCCTTACCACATGTAGGTGTTTAAAACAAACTTTTAAATTAAAATATAGTTTACATAGAATAAGATTTAAGTATCAGGCTTATTCCCTTTGATGAATCTTAAATATTGCATACATCTGTATAATAGCCACCCTGAAGTGATATGAGACATCTCCACCTTCCCAGAAATTTCATTTGTAACTGTCTAGTCAACCTAACTCCATCGCCATGGTCATGTGACCAGGACCTCATACAAGTGTTGTAATGCAGTATGTTCTCTTTGTGATTGTCTTAGTTTGCTTTCTACTATTATGATAAAACACTGCCCCAAAACAGATTTGGGAGGGAAGGGTCTATTCCAGGTCACAACACATTGAGGAAAGCCAAGGCAGGAACCTGGAGGCAGGAACTGAAGCAGAGGCCGTGGAGAAACACTGTGTGCTGCATTGCTTCTCTTTTTTTTTTTTTCCCAGTTTGCTTTCTTACATAACCTAGGACCATCTGCTCTGGGGCGCGACTACCCAAAATGGGCTGGGCCTTCTCATATCTAATATTAGTCAAGTAAATGTCCCACAGGCTTGCCTACAAACAAATCTTAAGGAGGCAGGTTCTCATTTGAGGTGATGGCTTTTCTCAGATAACTTTAGGTTCTAAAAGATGGACAACAAACAAACAACCCAAATAACAACAGGACAGCGCTGAGCTTCTTTGGTGCAGTGTCTTTCTCTTTTGAGCTTCATTTACGCTTTTGTGGATACCAGTGGTTCATTGCTTTGTATTACTGAGTAGGCTTCCATTGTCCATCTTCACCTTGATGGATATCTGTATCATCCCTCGTTTCAGGTTATTCTGGTTAGTGTTGCTATGTGCCTTTGCACGTGAGGCCTTTTGCTGAAATGTTTTTCGTCAACCTTGGAAAATACCTGTGCCTGGAGTTACCGGGTCCTATGATGCACAAAGGATCATTTAATTTTGTAAGGAAACTCCACATATTAGTCATTTCAAATAGTGGTGCATGGCAGGTGCAGTTGCTCCAGGTGCTTGGTGCCATCTGGAGCTGTCATTCTGTGGACTGCTGCCATGCTGACAGCTGTGAGGGGATACCTCACCCTGATTTTAATTGATTTTACCTTGATGACTAACAAGAATGAGTACCATTTCATGCACTTGCTGACCATCTGTGCCTTCACTTTCCTGATTGTTCATACTCTCACCCAAGAAAAATGTCAAGTTCTTCCATTTTTATTGTTAATTTAGAGGAGCTCTTTGTATATTTTGGATACTGTTCCTTGGATAAAGTTTCTGTGTTTTTGTTTTGCTTTATTTTAGTGTGTGAACATCAGTTTAGAGATTCAAATGTTGAACTGCATGTTAGGCACAGTACTTGGCATATAATAATTATTCAAACAGCAGAGGCCACAAGGGGATGACCCTATCCCCCCATAGCTGAACAACATCTCTTCCAATTTTAGGGTTTCCATTCTACTTTCTCTCAGCAGAGATCTTGTTATAAATGATGCTCTTTAAAAAAAACAAAACAAAACAAAACAAAACAAAACAAAACCCAAAAACTAGCTGGGCGGTGGTGGCGCACGCCTTTAATCCCAGCACTCAGGAGGCAGAGCCAGGTGGATCTCTGTGAGTTTGAGGCCAGCCTGCTCTACAGAGCAAGATCCAGGACAGGCACCAAAACTACACAGAGAAACCTTGTCTGGAAACAAACAAACAACCCTCTTGCTTTATTGTTTGCTAAAACATAGTTTAAACCTAATTTCTTCTGTTTAAAACAATGTCAGACAGGAAGAAAATAAAGGACAGCATGTATAGTAACCTTTTCTTGTCTCGGAACATTTTAAGATTTTCTTTTTATTCCTTTCCTCCACTGGTCTTTTACTGAGACAATATCTTGCTATCAGTAGCCTAGGCAGACCTCTTTTCTAAATTTCCTAAGTCCTGGGATTAGGGAAGTGCTTAATCACATCCAGCTCTGATTTTTCTGTTCATTCTTTTTGTTGTTGTTACAGTGCTGGGGTGTAAATGGAGGTTTCCTGTCCCAATCATTTGGTCCCAAATAATGGACTCAGAGGCTAAATATGAATTATAAATGCTTGGCCAATATCTCAGGCTTGTTACTACTAACTCTTACATTCAAATAACCATTTCTTTTGTTTTGTTTTGTTTTGATTTTTCAAGGCAGGGTCTCTGAGTAGCTTTTGGAGCCTGTCCTGCATCTTGCTCTGTAGACCAGGCTGGCCTCGAACTCACAGAGATCTGCCTGGCTCTGCCTCCCGAGTGCTGGGATTAAAGGCGTGCACCACCACTGCCCCCAAATAACCCATTTCTATTAATCTATGTATTGCCATGTGGCTCATGGCTTTAACCTGCCCTCTAGCATGTCTTGCTTCCTGGGCACCTGGCTGGCATCTCCTGACTCCACCCTCCTTCTTCCCATCATTCTCAGTTTGGTTTTCCTAACTTCCTGCCCAGCTATAGGCCTGTCAGCTTTTTATTAACCAATGAGAGTAATATATATTCATAGTGTAGAAAAGGATTGTTCCACAGCACTAGGGATTGAATCCAGGGCCTTATCTATACAAGGCAAGAGGTCTACTACTGACTGAGCCATATTTCCAACCCACTTCTTGATTATTATTATTATTATTATTATTATTAATTTATCATTCAGATTGGGTCATGCTAAGTTACACAGGCTGGTCTTGAACCTTGGCAGGCCTTGTACTTGTAATCCTCCTGCCTCAGCCTCCCAAGTAGCTGGGATTATAGACATGTGCCACCTGGTTCAGTGTCCTAGTCACTGTTCCATTGCTGTGAAGAGATTTAATGACCATGGCAACTCTTATAAAGGAAACATTGAATTGGGTTTCAGAGGTTTTAGTCCATTATCATCATGGCAGGGACCATGGTGGTACACATGGTGCTGGAGTAGTAGCTGAGAGCTATATCCTAATGCAGGCAGAGGGTCGGAGTAGGGAAAGAGACTGGGCCTGACATGGGCTTTTGAAACCTCAAAGCCCACCCCAAATGACACACTTCCTCCAACAAGGCCAGACCTCCTCATCCTTCTAATCCTAACAAAGAACTCCAATCCCTGGTGACTGAACATTCAAATGAATCTATTGGGGAAGGGCGGGGGGTGGGGGGGCATTCTTATTCAAATCTCAGTATTAGCTATTTTCTCTTACTTCCTAATGCTATCAACCATTTGTACCATGATGTACCTGGATGTGGGATGTCTAAAACTCATCTTACTTACCAGTGCCTTTAACCGGTAAGTTTCATTTGCCAACCACAAGAGCTGGTTTAACTATTAGTTTTGTTTTGTTTTTTTTTTCCCCCCGGTTAATCACCTTGACAGTACAGTCAGTCATCCATTCCTGCACAGTCAACCAATCCTAGACGGAAAAGTGTAATTACATTTACAATGGCTTCATCTGTCCTGAGCATCTGCAGACTTTTCTTTTGTCCTTATTCCATAAATAATACAGTAGAGCAACTATTTAATAGCATCTGTGTTATATGAGTATTGTAAGTAATCTACAGATGACTTATAATATATAGGCAGTGGTACACTGGCTATGTTCAAATGTTATGCCACTTTACATAAAGGACTCCAGCCATCAGTTATGCTATCTGCAGAGTCTTGGAGTTAATGGTACCCAGGAAGGATGGAAACTCCTGGACCTGTGAGCTGATCCTTCCATCTTGTACTCATTGACCCGAGTTTGGAGCCCCCACGCCTCCATGTTCCCACCTTCCCCACGGATTCTCCATGTCTTGAGGAAATGGGTTCCTCTAGTTTTCTGTGCGTTTTGTGAGCTGACTGCTGCTCTGGCTTCAGCTTTGGCACACTGCTCCTGAGCGGCTGATAGTGCTTTCCTGCATTCCCATGAACTGATAAATTAGTTTCATGTGAGGTGAAGTAATGACAGCGGGATTCTTGTACAGAACCAGTCTCCAAGGGAACTCTCTAGCACACGGCGTTCGCAGCTACCTGGCTCACTGGAGATGCTCAGCTAGTCACCTGCAGACTGAGGTGAAGACACAGGGGCCAGGGAAGGAGGCCTCGTTGCTCCCCTGCAGTGCTTGCTGGCTAGCTTATGTAACACAGGGCTCCAGAGGATGGGGTGTTGGCTCTGGCTCTGTTGCGTACTCACTTGGTGACTCTGAGCGAGTTACTTTGCCTCCTCCCTCAGCTTCACTTTCCTCATTCAGAAAATGGAGATACTATCTCCTGCCTGGTGGTACTGCCCCGAGGGTCCCCGTCACAGTTAACACCAAGCTCTCCGAACGGGCCCTGGTGTACATATCAGAAAAGATTAACCTTGGTTGAAATTGCACAGAATATTTTGGATTCCAAACCGTGTTTGAGACATGTGATCTGGTGCTCTTACCAGCTGTCCCTCCCACCCCCAGCTCTTCCTCATTCACCTGCCTCTTCCTACTCTTGCGCTCCACCCCACCCACTTGCTTAAATGTGCAAAGACTTGCAAGCAACCCAGAAACCTGCCACCTAGTCTTCCCCTTAATGGGCCTTAATAAAATCCTTTAACTGAGCCTGTCATCACTGGAAGTAGGAGGTGAGTTAGCAATCAGCATTCTTTACTTAATGGGCCTATATTTCTCTCAGGGCACCCGTACCAATTAGGAGATGGAAACAAAATTTTAATCTCATTTCTTTATGGGCACAGTACATCTGTGGTTGAGATACCCTTGACAGATGAAATCGAGAAAACCATACCTGGCATGGCATCTCACAGCGACAGAGAAATCATCCTGTAAGTCAAACTTTAGATACACAAATACAGGGGCTGGTGAGGTGGCTCTTTGGGTAAAGGTACTTGCTGCAAAGCATGGTAACCTGAGTTCTTTTCCAGGGATTCACATGATGGAAGGAGAGAGAGAGAGCTGGCTCCTACAAGTTGTCCTCTGACCTCCATACCGTGTGTGTCAACATGTGCACATGCACACAGACAGACAGACAGACAGACAGAAAGACACACACACACTAAAATAAAACGGAAGCAATTTTTAGCTTCTTGAAAATATTATCTAACAGAGGCATGTGTGAGTGGGCACGTGTGTGTAACTAATACATGGTTGGCATTATTATAACCTTTATGCATTTTTGCAGACTGTCTCCCTTCTCTGTTGCCTCAGCCGTGTCTGCAGAATGACTGGGAGGACACACAGCCCTTCCTCCTCAGACTGCAGTGGCCAGCATCCAAAGGATACTGTGCCCAGACGTCTGGGGTTGCCAAGGGTCCACTCTGGCTGGGCAGAAGCTCCTGGATGTCTCTCTGTGTCCTTGCACTATGGGGCCTCTTTTCGCTTTGTTTTTTAAATATTTCCCAAAGCTCTAATTGCTACACTTCCTCAAATGTTTGTTAATACAGGCAATCAGTGACTACTGCAATTAGGAGGGCCTAATTACCATCGGCATTCTTTTCTTCTGAGAAACCACCATTGGAACAGTCACAAATAAACCTTAATGAAGACCAAAGATCTTTCCACAACTGAAAGCCACTTGTAATCATGATCTCTTATTGTCAAAGCCAGCAGGCAGAGGAGTCCTTTGAAGGACTATTGCATATGCATATGCAGCAGCAGCAGCAGCACAGCAGCAGCAGCAGCAGCAGCTCTGGGGCCAGGACTTTATGGCTCTTCAGGGGATATAGGGACTTGTACTTCGCCCATTGTTGGTGGTATACTTTATTTGTTGGATGAAGTTGCTTAAGTCATACCTTTAGCGAGAGGTTCCTAAAGGGCTGGAGAGGTGGCTCAGTAGGTAAATGCTTGCCATGCAAGCATGAAGACCTGAGTTCAATCCTCAGCACTGACAGAAAAGGCTGGGTGGGTACAGTGGGACATGCCTGGAATCTCAGTGCTGGGGAGTAGAGATAGAAGGATCCCTGGGGCTTAATAGCCAAAATAAGGTGGGGAGCAGCTGAAGAAGTCAACTTCAAATGCATGTGTACTCACATGTGCACATGAACAACACACACACACACACACACACACACACACACACACACACACAAATAATTCCTAAGACATAGTGATCACCAAGAGCCAGAGAAGTTCAGGGAAGGCTGTTGCCTGTTTGCTGCTGCTGCCGAGGGGATGAGCTGAAGCCAGCACCTCTGCACCTGCTCCACCACTGGGACCTTTCAGAGCTTCTGCATGGTCCAGCTTACAGACCATCCCTTTTGCCAGGTGTACCCAGAGCCAGATGGGGCAGGGGACTCTGGAGTGTGGTCTTAGGGGATCCAAACTGACAGTAGAAAGTACAGCTCTCATGGAAGCATGTTTGTGCTGGCTAAATGTGGCTCATGGGGTGGCATCCTCCAGCTGTGAGATCGTGCCTTTAGAAGAGTTGACACGCCAGCCACAGGACACTGGCACACCTTCTCCAGAAGCATAGGAGGGAGATGGCAAGCCCCTTCCTATCCCTGTCCCCATGCCCCTCGAGGTAAAAGAGCAAAACCTGATGATGTGGCTTGTGCAGCCTCCTGGGAGGCTGAGCTAGGAGGGTCACTGGAGCCCAACAGGAATCATGAGTTTAGAGTCAGTCTGGGCAACAGAGTGAGAGGGCTCTCGTTCCTTTACTGTCCCCTCAGTCTCAACCTTGCTCTAGTTGTTTAGAAAATGAGGGCTGGAGGCGCAGCTCAGTGGTATTTCAGAAGCTCCAGGATGAGCTGTGGCTGTGGCTTAGTGGGAAGAGTACCAGCCTGGCATGCACGAAGCCTTGGGTTCCATTCCCAGCCTGCCATAAACCAGATATGGTAGCAAACACCTGCAGTCCTGGCCATAGAGAGAGGGAGGAAGGAAGATGAGAAGTTTGAGGTCATCTCCTACACAACAAGTTCAAGGCCAACCTGTGATACATGGTGCCATGGTGGTTGGTGCACGCCTTTAATCCCAGCACCTGGAGATAGAGGCAGGTGGATCTCTGAGTTTGAGGCCACTCTCGAACTGGTCTACAGAGCCAGTTCCAGGATAGGCTCCAAAAAGCTACACAGAAACCCTGTCTCAAAACAACAACAACAACATCAACAAAAAAAAGAAAGAAAGAAAGAAAGAAAGAAAGAAAGAAAGAAAGAGAAAAAAGGAAAAAGTAAAACAAAATTATAAGTTGGGAAGTGAAAGGTCCTAGATGTAGGTTCAAGAGGGACGCTGAGACAAATTTTTTTGGAGGGGGCATAAAAGTTGAGTAGAAGAAGTATTAATACCATGGACAAACAGACAGAGAACAGGATGGGGAGAGCTTTGAACAGAGTTCAGGATCCAGCACCAGAGACAGACAATGTGGTGGTGGTTAGGAGAGGAGAGGGTGGGAAGAGAGGAAATCAGGGACCATGTAGGAGAAGTAGGAGTCCCTTCTATATTGGTGGTTCTCAACCTGTGAGTCGTGACCCCTTTTGGGGTCGAATGACTCTTTTACAGGGGTTGCCTTGGAAAACACAGATATTTATATAAAGATTCATAATAATAGCAAGACTGCAGTTATGAAATAGCAAAGAAAATAATTTTATGGTTGAGGGGGTTACTGCAACATGAGGAATTGTATTAAAGGGTCTCAGCATCAGGAATGTGGAACCACTGTCTTATCTTTCTGGGGGTAGGAGTATTTTCACAGCACAAACTTGCTGGTAGACTCTCTGATTCCCAGGGAGGAGCAGGGCGGAGGGTGGGGACCAGAAACTGTAGTCATCAATACCCTCTTTGATGTAAACTTACTTCCCCAGGTGTGATGGTTTGCATGAGAATGCCACCTCCCCCATAGGCTCATATATTTGAATACTTGGCCCACACTTGATGGAACTCTTTGGGAAGGATCAGCAGATGTGGCCTTGTTGGAAGAGATATGTCACTAGGGAGAGGGAAGCTTGCAATTTCAAAAGACTCATGCCTTTCCCACTGTGCCCACTCTCTGCCTCCTGCTTGTGGATCAAGGTGTGAGTTCTCAGTTGCTGTTCCAACTGCCTATCCCTGTGCCTTGATCTGCCATCATAAACTAACCATGTGGAACTTTATGCCCACTTAAACTCTCTCTTTTATAAGTCACCTTGGTTATGGTATTTTTACCACAATAGAAAAGTAAGCAGCAGGGCTGGAGAGATGGCTTAGAGGTTAAGAAAAGCAAGCAAGACACCAGATGAGAGAGATCTGAGCACCTGTTAAGTCTGTTAGCTCAGAACTCACAGGCAGTGCCTCAGTAGAGTCCCTACAGGTATCTGTGAGAGGTGAAGGGCTACTGTAGATGCCTGAACAGCATCTTGATTCTTACATTATAGTCTTCCTTACTTCCCCACTCCCCCACCTTAGACAGAAAGAGGTCCCACTGTATGGCCCTGGCTGACCTGGAACTCATGTAGAACAGGCTGGCCTTGAACTCACAGATATCTGACTACCTCTGCCCCCAAAGTGCTGGGATTAAAGGTATGTGCCACCACACTAGGCCCCTAACACTATATTCTTACAGAAGGTGACTGAGGAAGATAACCCCACGTTGACCATGGACCTCCACATGCATATACACACACATGCATCTGCACATACCTATACATTCATGAAGATGTATGAACATAACACACACAGAGAGATGGGCAGTAACTGGGTTTAGCATGGTGATGACTGTAAGCTGGTCGTTAATAATCTTTTGAGTGTGGTGTCCCCACAAATCTTGGAAATGTCTTAGTTACTCTTTAGTGTCTTCAGCCTTGAAATGGGCCAAGAAAGGTTATACAGGGTCAATCACCTGTGCATCGCTGATTTTTAGATGAACATTTAAACGGTGAACATGTGCAGCCAGGGGCAGAGTGAAGCAAGAGTGGGACCGAACATTTAGGTGGCAAAGAGAACAGAAATCAGAGGCACACATGGCAAGCCTTTGCCTCAATTATAGTTGCCTACCAGATGCCCTCAGACCCAAGGGACGAGTTGGAGCAGTGGGCCAAAGCTACCTCTTAGTCCTTGCTGCATACAGAAAGAGGAATCCTTTCCATTCAAGGGAATGCAGGGGACAGACTTCCACAATAGGAGCCTCCCTGTGTGGGACCTTCCCAGCCCCCCACACCCCGCTCCACTCAGTTAAACAGCTCTACAAAAGCTCTGGATGGGAGGAGGCCTGCCACACAGGAACCAGTGTGGACTCCATGCAGGGGTAAGTGATCTTGCCAAAATATGAAATACTTCTGCCCAGTCTTGTGACAGGATTTTGAAGAAATCAAAAGTGTTAACATTTCAGAAAGCCGACGCTGTCCAGGTCTAATATTAGTCATGAGGGAGTTTAATATTCCCACAGACCTGGAAGGAACTTGCTGTGTTAAACCTCTGTCTTTGTGTTCAAAGCAGACATTATCTTCTCAAGGTGGAATGGCCCCCATTTACATAACAGCTTTCCTTTGTTCCCCCTGTTGTCCCAATTAATTGCTTTAGAATACCCGACCTCTATGATTTCGTCTATCTCTCACCAATAATGGTTTATGATCCACTTCCCTCTTGATATGTAAAATGTAGAGAAAGTTCAGACACTTCAAAGGCTTCACAGGACTCCCCCAGGTCTGGATACTGACTGGGGTGCCAGAGACTGGATGAGCAGGGGGTATGGGAGGGATGTAACTTCCTTGCTTAATCAAAATGTCTCCTTATGTTATGTAGGTATGGGGTTTTGGGGGGGTGGTTTGACAGGAAAGGTTGTAGGATGGGGGTGTTAAAAATCCTCTTGGGACATCTCTTTCCTGAGATTTGGAGTGGAAACTGCCTAGGTAGAGACAAAAAAGGTTAAAAATAAAAGCAAAATCTCCACACTTAACCATCAGCCTGGGGTCATTTGGAGGCTGGCCTTAGTGACCTAAGATGTCTTACACAGAATATCTGGAGCCTGAACTCATGGCCCATGACACCTTATACCAACTGGCCAGGCTCAAGAAAAACAGCCTTGTCTGTAAAATTTCCTATTTAACAAGATAACAAGAGGTCTGTCTGTCCCCTTAGCTATACACTAGTACAGGACTCATGCAATTAGACAAAGTAACATGCCCCTCAACTGCTACAAAACAAACAAACAAACAAACAAACAAAGAAACAAATTCTTCCACCCCCTCTCAGTGACAGGATGCTCTCTTTGGGGATGAACCTGCTGCAGTGCTTTTCAATTAATTCTCTGCCCATGTCCTGGTAAGTTCTTTTACTGCCAGAGTCACCAGACTTCCCTATGCCATTTTACACAGTACCCATGCCTTTGTGTTTAATAACACTCTGTTTTTGTGGCTCAGTGATTCTCTCTTCTTCAATTGTCCGGAAAAGCCTTAAGAGAAAATGTCCTATGCAGCTCGTGGTTAGGATTAGGTTTTGGGACTCTCTAACATGTTCTTAACTATTTAGTGTGGTGAGGCAATGATACACAAGGTCCCTCACGTATTCAAGTTGCCCTTGTTCAAGGCTGGGGATATGTGTGAAAGATCCATGGGTCCCAACAGACTAGATATGGCCATTTGATCCTAAAAATCCAGAGGGAGGCTGGGTGGTAGTGTCACACGTCCCTAATCCCAACACTCAGGAGATGGAGTCAGGCAGATCTCTGTGAGTTTGAGGCCAGCCTGGTCTACAGAGTGAGATCCAGGACAGGCTCCAAAACTACACAGAGAAACTCTGTCTCAAAAAAAAAAAAACAACAAAAAAAAAAAAACAAAAACAAAAACAAAAAACAAACAAACAAAACTCCAGAGGGATAAAGTGATGGAGAGATGGGCAAAGGGTTTATTCTAGATGACCACACTGAGAACAGGAGTACCATCAGCCTCAGTTCTTTGGAGTCTTGACAAGAGTGTCAGCACTGCATAGGGAAGGGACAAAAGCAGGAGTGATAAGAAGCATGCACCCTTCTGCATTAGTGAGCTCCTGAGCTGGCTGACCCAACTTGGTTGGATTGGCAGCTAACTAGGTTTTCTTCTGTTAGATCCTGCTGGCTCCAGAGAAGGGGTCCTTGCTAGTGTAGGCACCTGGGCTCTCATTAGGGGATGATGCTTTCCCCCTGTGGGGGTCACTTCCATCTCTCTCGCTCTCATAGGATGATTTCTGTCTCCTTCTGGGCTTGGGGATGGCTTCCATCCCATCATGGGATGGTTAATCTGCAAGATTTGTGGCTCCTCAGGGTTTACACTTGATATCTTTCTTCATCTTTAAAGGGAGCAGCGTAGCTCAAATTAGGGCTAATAAACCCGGTGTTGCCAGCTTTAAAAACACCCCTTAAATCGTGAACATGTCTGGATTCATGTCGAGACTCAGAGTTTATGGTAGCAGAGGAGGCAGCTGCAGGCCCAAGAGTCAGTGCCTGGCCCAGACGACTCTCAGTCCCTCTTAAGCCACTGAGATGGATTTGGTTGGTATTTCTGTTTTGTGATATACAGAGAAAAAATGTCCCCCTACCTTCTTATATTCAATATATGGGCCCCCCAAATCAAGTTGATAAGAGATAGATGAACAGAAAAGAGGGGAAGCATGCAATTTTTACTTGCTGCCAGCATTTTAATTTCATCCCTGCACACAGGGATCTCACAGAAGAGGATATAGAAACCCAAAGACATAGGCCCGAGAGTTTATGTACTGTTTTTAATAAAGAGCAATATAATTGTGGAGAGCTGATGAGGGAGGGAAAGAGGTTGGACTCCCGAGAGGTAAATTGTGGGAAGGTAACATGTGGAGAACGGGAGGTAAATGTTGATTCAGTGAAGCTTGTGTATGCAGGTCCAAGTTGGTGACATCCCCAGGGTGAGGAACTGCTTCATCTCTGGGACAGGAGAAATGGGGAGAGACACCCAGGATTTATGCAGAGAGGGAGAGGGCAGAAAACTTTGCCTACTTTTGCTGTGTCTCAATTGTCTTCAGCTCAAAATAATCAACATGCCAAAGTGGCATATTTGGAGTGGTCCTCTGATACTGTTCAGCACGGGAGTGAATCAAGGTACAGAAAGCCCCTGAAGTCATGGAGAAGGGATTTGAACAGGTCTGTTCTTTAAGTTAGAATGATGGGCTGTGGCAGCAGGAGCTTAGCTTGTTGTAATAAGGTAGTCATGGTCCACCACGACCATAGTTAAAGGTTCTACACCCAGGATGCACAGCTCAGGATAAATAGTGTGAGATGGAGCCGAAGAGAGGAAGAAGCAGAGGAGAGGACTTGAGGCAAATCAGCAACCTTCTATCAGGGGATCTGCGACTTGAGACCAGAGGGTTAAAAATCAGAGGAGAGTCAACCCAGAGGTGTGAATAAGATTTATGGCTGTATGGAAAGGAAGGGAGGGAAAAGAACAGAGAACAGTAAGGCCAGAAGAGAACGTGTTGCAAAGAACTGCCTTACATGGTTGTGGGGGCTGGCTGGGTAAGTCTGAAATCTACTAGGAAGGGCAGAGTGGATGCTTTGAGAAGGAATGGATGTTTCTGCTCACAGGTGGGATTTGTTTATTTATTTAGCCTTTAAAGCCCTTCAGCTGACTGCAGCAGGTCACTGGGCATAATCCCCTTTATGTAAAGTCAACTTTAGAATTAGTCACATCTGTGAAATTCCTTCACCGCAACATCTCGATAAGAGTTTGTGTGACTCATGTGGTCCTATAGGTCAGCCAAGTTGTGATGGTTCTTCTGGACTGTCAATTTGGTGGGATTTAGATCACTATGGAAACAAACCTCTGAGTATGTCTCTGGGGGCATTTCTAGATGATATTAATTAAGGTGGGGAGATCTACCTGACCCGGCAACATCATTCCAACTGCAGGGTTTCTAAAGAAGCCAGAAGGCAAACTGAGTATCAGCATTTGCCTCTCTGCTTCCTGACCATATACACAAGGTGACCAGCTTCCTCACTCCCCTGACATCATGCCTTTACTCACCTTGATGGATTATACACGATGGCTCAAACTGAGCCAAAATTAGCCCTTCTTTCAGTTGGTTTTGTCATAGCAATGAGTCAAGTGACTAACACATGCATTGGAACAAAACCGGTAACCTCTGCTGTGCTCAACACACACTTACTTACTGAGGAGTTAACGTGTACCACTCTTGCGAGAACTTATGTCCACAGACACATGAAGAATCAGCCCTGCTCCTTGTGTTAGGAAACTGTGCTGTCTTCTCATCAGTATTTGCTATCCTCCCCTTCCCAGGCCTGAGGTGGCTTTCACATTGCTGTATACTTCTCACTTGGTATGGCCCTGTGATTTGTTTTGCTCAAGAATCGGTAGAAACATGCCAGAGCTGTCTATCTTTTTGTCTCCCAGTCATTCTGCTGAGCCATGTTCAGATGGTAGCTTCTATCAGCTGTGGTCTCCTGGAGTGGGCTGCCAGAGCAAAGCTCAGCTGCTCCTGTTGGGTGCATGGTATGTGTTTTTAGCTACTAATCTTTAGCAGGTTGCTATGGTTGGGATTGGAAATGACCTTCCTGGGCTTATGTGTTGAAGGTTTGGTCCCCAGTGGTGCAGTGTTAGGTGGTGGGGGCCTTTAGAAGGACCTTGACCTCATCTGTGGGTTAATCTGATGGAATCACAGCTTGATGGACTGTGGGGAGGAGCCAGTGGAAACTTCAGGGGGTGGAGCCTGGTGAGGAAGTGGTCACTGTGGATGTAGCCTTGAAAGACATATTTTGTCCCTGCCCACTGCTGCTTCCTGACCATTGTGAGGTATGCAGCTTTGCTCTACAGTCATGTTCTGGCTCATTTACACCCGGGGACAGTGGAGCCAGGGGACCGTGGACTGAAGCTCCAGAAACTGTGAGGGAAGGGCAATCTCTCCCTTCTGTGTTGATTCCCCCCACCCCAGGTATTTTGTTACTGTGATGGAAAGCTAATGAAGGGGTTGTTTATTTATGCCAAACAACACATCATAGCTTGGTCATCCCATTTTATGGGTGAGGAGACTGAGGCAGAGAGAAACTAAGTAAACTAAGCCATATCACCAACCAGTGTGAGATCCAGGACTCAAACTCAACCTTTTAGCTTTCTGTCCTGAGCGCTGGTCATCACTCAGGTTGCTGTCGTTCCTAAGGCTTTGTTCTTTCAATTCCCTATCTCTAGACCAGTGCTGTTCTGCGCTGAGAGTGACTTCTGCCTCCTCCCTTCAAGAGACATTTGACAATGGCTGGAAAGATTTTTGGTTGTCACAAGCTGGTAGGCAAGGGGAGCAGAAGCCAGTGGTGGTGTGCCACATCCTGCCTTGTGCAGGGCTGCTCCCTGAGGGTGGCCCCAAGTGTCAATCATGCTGCTGCTGGAAAGCTAGGATAGATGTCCACACTAAATCCCCTGTTGCTTGTTACCTACTGCTGCCCCCACTACCACGGCTGGGTCTTCCTCTCCTCCCACTCTCTTCCACCATCCTCTTCCTCCATCTTCCTTCTCTCCTCTCCTCCTCTTCCTTCACTCCACTTCCTTCTAACCCCTCCTCCTCCTTTCTCCCCCTCTTCCTTCCCCCACTCTTCCTCCTCGTTCCTCCTCTTTCCTGATGCTTAGCTTTTCTTTTTTTCTTTTTCTTTCTTTCTTTCTTTCTTTCTTTCTTTCTTTCTTTCTTTCTTTCTTTCTTTCTTTCTTTCTTCTTTTTTTTCAGCCTGGGACCTCAAGCTGTGGAAAGGTGCTGTCCACATTGAGTGTGGGTTTTCTTCCTACCTCAGTTAACCCACTCTACAGATTCCCTCACAGATTACCATACACACACAGCTTTCACCTACTTGCAAGCAGTCACATGGTCTGGGCTGTGGGAAGTTAGTTACTTAATGAATTGACAACGGTTGGGTGTCGGTGCTGGGACCGGTCCTAGCTGACATTTGCCTAGCTGATCCGGAGGTGTGAGTGGTGATAGCTCCACATTTGCTGGTGACACTTAACTGTACCAGGTAGTGAAATGCCAGGCTGCTGATGCCGAGCCATGCATGGGGAGAGCTCAGCAGGCTGTGTGAGTGGGAAGAGGAGTTGCCGGGGATGAGCTTCAGTGTGGGCAAGTGCAAGGTGCCGCGCTTGGCAGAAAATAATCCAAGCTATACTTAGAGGTTAGAATGGGAGGGGAAAATTATGAATCAAAGCTGAAGGGACTTCAGTGAATGTGACTCCAAGCCTACGTGACTGTGAGACTCACCTGAGTTTGGCATGCTCTACAGGTAACCCAACTCCTGACTCAGGGGTACTTTCCCAGCAGTCTGGGCTTGGCTCTCTCAGGTCTGCTTTTAGTTCTCTGCAAGTAAACGGAGCTGCATTTCCAGATTCCCAGAGATTTTGAGAGTAGCCAAAAAAAAAAAAAAAAAAAAAAGCCTTTTTTTGAGTCAAGTTCCCATTTCCCCCTTTTTGATAACTTTTAATTTTAATATAAATTCTACCCACAGAAAAAGATTTATGAGAAGAGTTAGAACTCCTATATACCCAGATTCATCATCGGTTAGCATTTTGCCCATGTTGCTTCTCTCTTCCATTTGCCAATTTAAAAATAAACACCCCACCGACACCCCACCGATCAGGCTGATTACGAATGAGTAGAATTTGGCCAAGCTATCCGTTGATGATGTCTGAAGTCCAGTCCCACTCTGAGGCCAATTAAATTGCTGGGGTCATGGGGGCTGGGGACATAAAGCGTTTGCCGCACACATATAAAGATCTGCATTCAGTCACTGGCACGCACATAAAAAGCTGGGCACGGAGGCATGCTCTCGTAATCCCAGTACTGGGGAGGCAGGGACACGTGATTCCTGGGGCTTGCTGGTCTGCCAGCCTGTGGCACTTAGTGATTTACAGATCATTGTGAGATATTGTCTCCACAAAGAGGCCAGTACCCAAGAAATGGCACTTGATGTTGATTTCTGCCTGACATGTGCAGGCTCCCCCCTGTGAGTGCACATGTGCACCCCCTACAGGCACACCTTTCTCACACAAAAGAATAACTGGGGTGGAGATTGGACTTTTGCAAAATGTATTTATTGTTGTTCTGTGTATGTGCACTACATGTGTATCTGGTGCTCATGGAAGTCAGAAGAGGGTGTTGGATCCCCTAGAACTGAAGTTACAGACAGTTGTGAGCTTCCCTGTGAGTGCTGGGAACTGGACCTGGGTCCTCTTCCCCACTTAGACATCTCTTCAGCCCAGGACCTTTGCATCAGAAAAGAATTTTCTCCTGGTGATACTCAAGTGTAACTGAGGCTGAGAAGTACTGGCCTTAGTTCCTCAGAGTAGGTCCACTCCACCCATTACTGGCTTACAGGTGGAAACTTGAACCAGCTTTGCCCAGTAAGAACAAAAAAGCAGAAGGTCTCACTGAGTAATTCTGGGCTGGCTTTCTCCATTCTTAAAGACAGCAGGGGAAGAGCAGGTCTTACCTGCTGGGTATGGTGTCTGGATATTATGAGATATCACACCTACCTGTGATGGAACAGTATTAGATCTGACAGAGACAACATAAGGAAGAAAGGTTTATTTTGTTTCCTAGCTGAAGGTGAGTCTGTGGTGGAGGCTTGGAAGCAGGAGGCCATGGTCATACCACATCTAGTCAGGGAGCAGCAGGGGGGCATGGTCATATCACATCCACAGTCAGGAAGGAGGCCATGGTCACACCAAATCCAGTCAGGAAGCAGCAGGGGGCCATGGTCACACCACATCCAGTCAGGAAGCAGCAGGAGGCCATGGTCACACCACATCCAGTCAGTAAGCAGCAGGAGGCCATGGTCACACCACATCCAGTCAGGAAGCAGCAGGAGGCCATGGTCACACCACATCCAGTCAGGGAGCAGCAGGAGGCCATGGTCACACCACATCCAGTCAGGAGCAGCAGGAGGCCATGGTCACACCACATCCAGTCAGGGAGCAGCAGGAGGCCATGGTCACACCACATCCAGTCAGGGAGCAGCAGGAGGCCATGGTCACACCACATCCAGTCAGGGAGCAGCAGGAGGCCATGGTCACACCACATCCAGTCAGGAAGCGGAGAGAGCTGAGTGCTGCTCAGGCCACTTTTTTTCACCCAGTCCAGGCTTCCTGGAATAGTGTTTGATATGGATTCACAACATGGCCCCACGGTTGGGCATGGTCGCGCATGCCCAGCGGGACCTAGTCACTTCTGCCTAGTCATTTCCGGGTCAAAATGTCTCGCATGACCAGGACCCCGTGGCTTTGCATGGTTATGTGAAGTGCACAGTACAACCATCCTGTGATCTATGCACTTGTGTGGAATAGCCACATGGGCCTGTGTGCGCAGGTGCAGCCTAGCCTTTATAAGCTGGTGCCATGATTCCTGGCCCCACTTAAATCACGTGTCTTTCCACAGGCCTGTGCATATCTGCTCCTCTCTCTTATCTTAATAAAACTCTTGTTAGTGGATTCTGTTGTGTTTTGTGACGTTTCCTCATGGGGTAAGAGCACCCCCCCAAAAAAACAACAGTGTTGCCCACCTTTAGGTGGGTCTTTCCATCTCAATTGACCCAACCTCATACTTTCTTATAGACGTGTCCAGATGATTTTTCTCTTAGATGATCCTATTGACAATCAATAGTACCTGCCATAGAATGAAAGATTTTGCCCTTGAATTTGTTGGTAAGCTGCTGAATTAACTAGCCTTGTGGCTCTTCACCTGAGACATTTGTTCTCAGGGAGGGTATGTTTTTCTTGTTTAAGTTGTATGGCAGAGATGACTATTACCGGCCAAAGATGTGTGCATGGGTTATATGATGTAGTTACTATCTAGAAGCAGCTCTCTCCCTGTGGATGACATTTTCAGCATCCTCTCCTCTGGACTCTACACAGAACCACATGGCTGGTTCTCACCAGTGGATGGGCCAAGGTGGTGAAGTTCAGGTTCATAAACCTTTGGCTTCTTACCACCTCTCTGTCTTTTCCTTCCCATCTTCCAGGTGGTGATTGCCAGTGTGATTCCAGAGCTCAAGATGGGGAAACTACAAAACAAGTCCGTGTGGCTCCAAGAAATGAAGGTCTATTGTGAACTTGGTGTTGATTTGCAATAACGTAACCTAAGTCTCCCCAACCAGGGTAAGCTGACTAAGCAGGAGTTAGCTGTTGGTCACTGCCAGAAGCATTTCACCTCCGGCCTCGTAAACAGGAAATGATCCTCAGGTCCAGATCACTGTCATTTTATACTTTTAATTTAATTTAATATTTTTTGAGATAGGATCTTGGTATGTAGCCACAGTTGGCCTTAAATATGTGGTGATCCCCCTGCCTCTAGTATACTGGAATTACAGGTATACACCACCATGCCCAGCCAGATTGCTGTCTTAAGATTGATTTGGGGGACTGGGGACAGCTTAGTGTAGACTACTTGCCATGAACATGCAAGGCCACAGTTTCAGTCCTTAGCACTGCTTCCTTGAGTTCCTTTTTTATTTTCAAAGAAGCAGTTGATAAGCAATGACTATTTCTCAAGAATGGCTTGCTGTGGCTTGGTGGCCTGGCCTCTTCATTGTCATCAGGACGACTTTGATTTTACTGTTTCCCAAACCCTCAGACTCCAACATTTGGGTTCCAGTTCCCAGATCTCTCTCTGTCTTAGCCCTTTGTGGACTGAAATGACTTTGAGGCTGTGTTCTTCTGACTAGATGCCGCTGATCTGGCTTCCTGATGTCTCTAAGAGGGACTTTGCTGCCCCACTATTGTTGGGTGTTCCTCAGTTCTAGAAGCTTCTAGAGATACCAATTCTGGTCAGTGCCTTAGTTTCTTGGTTTCTTGTTTCTTTGGCTATAGTTAGGCCTGGAGGAAATAAGGCATCAAAGAAGCTAAGAAACTAAGGCCATGGTACTGGCTCTGATATCCCTTACAGAGCTCCGTCGCTCCTTCCTCCCCTCTCTTCCTCTCTTTCTTCCTTTCAGTGTTTGAGCCCTGTCAGGCATTAGGATACAGTAGAAAACAAGATAGGCCAAGAACTCTGATTTTATGGGAAACTTGTAAAAAGTTAAGTAAATGAAATACAACACTACAAAATATACAAAAATTGGAGTCATCAAGGGAACAAGTGTAGATTATAGTAAAGAATCACGGGCCATCTAACTTAGGGAGCTTGGTGAAGAATTCCTCTCTGAGGAAGAGAACAGTGAGATGCAGGATGGCAAGAGGCCAGACATTTAGAGAGGCAGAGAGTTCAGGTTGAGGGAGCAACCACCACAGAGGCAAGAAATGCATGTGACTTGATCAAGGACTGAAATAGGGAGATGGCAAGACTGGGGTGCAGGCTGCAATATGCACATTGCATGGAATATAGGTGAGCAGGTCAGTAGACTCTTGGAATGCAGGATCCTTATGCACATAGGAAAACAGATTTTACTTAGGCACAATTGAAACTTTGTAGGTTGATGTATGCTGTTCATATGAACTATCTCCAGCACAGTCTTGTGTGCTTAAGGCTTGTTCCCCAACTGGTGGTCTAATAATTGAGAGGTCATTGGATCCTAAGGAGTCTAGCCTCATAATCAGTTCCTGATGGGTTCACAATACAATGGCGTATTGGAGGTGGTGGGGTGTCGGAGGTGAAGCCTAGCTGGAGGAAGCAGATCAACAGGAGACATGCTCTGCAAAGATGTGCTTTGTCTCCAGCCCTTTCCTGTGTCTCTTCCTTGCTTCCTGGATGCCAGGAGCTGGACAGCTCTGTTCCACTGTGCTCCCATCACCATGACATTCTGCCCCACCATAGACCTGAAGCAATGGAGGAGCCGGACACCCTTGGACAGAAGCCTCTGAGACACAGGCCCAGAGAAAGCTTTCCTTATTAAGTTGCATTTTGTCCCAGGGATGAAAGGCTGATTGACACAGTTGTTCTCTTTACCACACTGTTCTTGATCATTTTAACTTGCCCTTAGCCCATGGTTAGTGTTCTCCCCCTCAGACCCTCTCAAATCCTTTCTGTTCTGTTCCCTATAGCCAATTAGCAGTTGCCTGCTGGGTGTTTAGTTAATACTCCCAATGTAGATCATTTGATCAGTCCAGCTTATCTTTTGTAGTGCAGCCACAAATTCTAGGCCACTGGCCATCCAGTGAATGGCTTATTAGGCCTTTGGTCAGGCACAGTCCTCTGATCATCAGCTATGGCTGTTCAGAACAGAGTGATGTCCACTTGCTATGACAAGGCAGTCTATGAGCTAAGTGTGGAGGAGATGGATGCAAGAGATGATTGAGGAAAGTAGTATTTTCCTGGGAACATATCTTACCAAACCTCTGAAAATTGAAAATTTGTGTTAGTTTCTGATGTATCTTGATATCTTGGCTTAAAGTGTGTGTGTGTGTGTGTGTGTGTGTGTGTGTGTGTGTGTGTGTGTGTGTATGCTTACCCATATGTTTGCATATGTGAAGTTAATGTGAAATCAACATTGGGTGTCTTCCTCTATCACTTTCTATCTTTTATTTTTAAAAAGTAAAAAAAAAAAAAAAAGGTGTGTGTTGTGGGGGGTGGTGGTGGATTGATGGCTCAGAGGTTAGGAGCACTGGCTTCTCTTCCAGAGGTCCTGAGTTTGAGTCCCAGCAACTACATGGTGGCTCACAACCATCTGTAACATCATGACAACATGAGATCTGGTGTCCTCTTCTAGCATGCGGGCATACATGCAGAGTACTGTATACATGAGAAATAAATCTTTTTAAGAAAAGTAAAGAGTGTGCATATGTTCGTGACAAGAGTAGAAACAGGGTAGGAGGTTTTGCATGGGTGATGCATGCCATGGCACATGTGTGGAGGCCAGGACAACCTGCAGGAGTTGGCTCTCTTTTTATCATGTGGGTTCTGGAGAGCAAACTCAGGTCATCAGCCTTGGGAGCATGCACCTCTACCCACTGAGCCAACTTGCCAGCCCTCTCTACTTGCGTTTTTGAGACAAGATCTGGAACTGAATGTGGCACATGCTGTTTCAGTTAGACTGGTTAGTCACTAAGCCTGCAGGGTTTGCTTGCCTCTGTCCCTGGGGTACTGGGGTGACTGATGTATATCACTGTGCCTGGCTTTTATATGGGTGCTGGGGATCTTAAGCCAGGTCTTCTTACTTATGAGCGAGCACTTTATCCATTGTATCTGATTAAACTCTCAAATGACCTCTGATTAAATAAATGCACTCAAGGTCTAAAGCCATAGTCTTTAACATGCCTTTGAACTCACATCCTCCAGACTGCCTAAGAACTTGCATCCTCCAGAATGCCCACAAACTCGCATCCTCTGGAATGTTTACAAACTCCACATTCTCCAGAATGCCTATGAACTCACATCCTCCAGAATGCCTATGAACTCACATCCTCCAGAATGCCTATGAACTCACATTCTCCAGAATGCCTGTGAACTCGCATCCTCCAGACCCAGCTCCCCTTGCTGGTCTCACCTGATGCTGCTTTTCTTCCTAGTCTGTCACCAGGCTTCCTGGATTTTGTTTTATTTTTTATCCCCCTAAGCCCCTAGTCTCAGGGTGTTTGTACATACCACATTCCCACCCCTTACACACTTCTTTCCTTTCGTTTGAATAACTAACTTTTTGTTCTGATCCTAGTATTACTTTCTTTTCCTGACTCCCCTCTAACTTGGGGGACCCTGTTTATATCCCCCTGAACTTTGTTTGGTATGCAATCCTTTCATGGAGCAGGGAACCCTTTTAAACAGTGCGGATTGCTATGCCCCCTGAACACCGTCTCCCTCACCAGATGGAGAGTGGTGTGAGGATGGAGGTCATAGCTGCTGAGATCATGGCTGCTTCTATGATCTAAGTCCTGAAGGAGCTGGACCCAGAGACAAATGAGGAAAGCAATATTTTCCTGGGAACATCTCTTACCAAACTTCTGAAAATAGAAAATATGTGTTGGAGTTTCTGATGTATCTTGGATTAAAGTGTGTGTGTGGTGGGTGGCAGGTGCTGGATAAGTGCTGACTGGTGGGATAGCTCAGCAGGTAAAGACACCCACTGTCAAGATGACCCAAGTTCCGTCCGTGCAAGTGGGGCTAAGATTTAGTAATAAGGCAAAGAACTGGGAATCAGTGTGACGTAGTCATGTATCATGACACAGTGGCCTGACCAGAGCTGGGGAGAGTGGATGTGAAGAGGAGGACCCTAGAGGAAAAGTGTAAACTTGAGAACAATATGAAGTGATACTTTACTTTTTGTTTTTTTATTATTATTATTATTATTGTTGTTGTTTTATTTCTTTGAAACAAGGTTTCTCTGGGTAGTTTTGGTGCCTGTCCTGGATCTTGCTCTTTAGACCAGGTTCAAGGTTAGCCTTGAACTCACATGAGATCTGCCTGGCTCTGTTTCCCGAGTGTTGGGATTAAAGGTGTGTGCCACCATGACCCAGCCTTGTTATTTTTTGAAATGGGGTCTTGTTGTATAGCCCAAGATTGTCTCATACTCACAATCCTCCTGCTTCCACCTACCACTTGCTGAGAGTGGAGGTGTGTGCCATCATGCTTGAAGAATGGCTTATGTTTATATGGATGTGATACTTCAATTTCTTTTCCAAATGACTACTGACTATGAACTCAATCCTCCTAACAAACCCATTAGTCCTATTTTTACTTTATTGATTGGTCAGGTGGTTAATTGGTTATAGTGATGGTGATTCGACTCAGGACCTTGTGGGTTCAGACATGTCAGCTACAGTTGCACAGTGTGGTGCTTAAATACCAGGACATGCAAGCCTCTCCTCTAGAAAGGGCAAAATATCTGTTCTCAAGGTAGGGAGAGAGGACTAAGCACTAAAAAATGGACAGGAAGCCCAGGGTTCTGGTTTTCAGTGAGGGAGAAGAATGTTGCTGGTCTAGAAATGGCGAGTTGGGGTAAAGAGCCAGACTTAGTGGAGGAGATGAAGAATACCATGATGGAACAACCAGAAAACCTTTGTGATGGCTATTGCATAGGCTGTGGGGTCAGGCAGGCATGGATTATGCTTCTACACTGCTTTGTATTTTTAAATTTCAACTCTATCCAATGGCTTAACAGTAACTGCCTCCAAGGTTAGGACTCAACTCATCACTCAAAATAAGTGATGTTTGTAATATGGTATTCCTGGTTCCTACGGTGGCCTGAAGCTGCTCTTACCTCCTCACAGTGTATGTCACCCAGTCATCAGATCCTTTCCTCCCAAGGATCTGTCCACAGCCGGCTTGTGGAGGGAGGTCACAGCATCGCATCACCAAGTGAGACCCGTTCCTCTTTCTCTTTCCAGTTCCTGCTGATTAAGCCAAGGGAAGAGGCAGCTTCCTGAGCTAGACTCTCCTTACCACTCCCCACACTTTGGCAATATGATTTTGATGAAGGGTAGCTGCAGGGCCAGCAACAGCTAGAAGGCAGCATCACTATTTTATTTTTATCTGTTACCATTTGCTTATTTGAATTAATTCCACTTTCCTCTTTCTCGTAGATAAACCATGTAGAATTGCCTCCCAAAATCTGTTTATGGAAAGAAAAACTGAGTCTATTTAAAGAGAAAAAAAAAAAAAACAAACAACTTAGGTATGTAATTGTTGATGTGTTATGGGGATAAGAACCATCTCCTAAAAACGAGTGCTCAGGTGGCCAAGGTTTAGAGACTGCTGGTAGAGTAGGGACTCCTGCTTCATGTAGGAAGCAGAGGCTGGATGCAGATGTGACTCTGCTTATTAGTGCCTAAGATACCTTACATACCCCGAGTCTCTATTTTCTCATATACTCAAATGGGGAGAGTGATTTCTAGAACGTGAGGTTATTTTGATGATTAAAAAGACAATTGGAGGTGCGTGTCAGCTGCATACAACAGGCTGCTGAGCATTAAACAAAACGAATTATTCCCAGTGTGCACTATTTTAAACACGTATTTATTTACTGGGGGTGGGGGTGCACGTGCACAGGAGGTCAGCGAGCAGCTTGCACAGTTGTACTCTCCTTTTACCAAGCGGGGTCTTGGGATTGAACTCTGGTTGTCAGGCTTGGTGGCAGTGCTTTTCCCCACTAAGCCATTTCCCCATCCCATACCACTCACAGCGTGCACTTATAATGAAAGCCACAGAGTAAGTGGGGACTTTTCATCACACCGCAGGACTGAATCTTGGCAAGCCACACACCCTTTTTTGCTTTGGCTGCCTCCTTGCTCCATGGTAGTATTAGCAATATCGTCTTAATGTGGCTCCTGGGAGGATCAAGATCAACTTTTTCTCTTTCAACATATATATGACCCTGGATGATTGGGCTGGGATGGGTGAGCACTTAGGACAGTGACTGTGGCTCCCACTGGGGCTGAATTTTAGGCAAGTGAGTTCTGTAGAATTGTGAAGGCCTGGGTATGTGCCAAAAGTACTCCATGACACCATTATTGGCAGAGGGGACATGACATTCATGCTTTAAAGATTAAGTAGTCATTTAGCTGTGCTCCCACCATCTCCTCTTGAAGATAGAGCCAGCATAAGGACACTCTTCTCTCCCTTCGTATAGAATCACTTCCATCGGCTTTTATAATGTTGCCTAGGGACAGTGTGGTACTCCAGGGCCCCTGCAAATTCCTATGTTGAAGCCTTAAATCCCAGTGTGGTGGTATATGAGAGGGACACCTTGGGAAGTTCCTTAGAGTTAGTGAGGTTGTGAGAATGCCCTACCCAACCCATGATTACATTAGCAGTTTAGAAGAATAAAAACATGTTTCTCCCCTGCTGCATGAGGACACAACAAGAAAGTAGCTGTCTGTAAGCTAGGATGGGGGTCTTACCTGGAGCCAAATACTCAGACACCTTGACCTTGGATGTCTCAGCCTCTAGAGCAGTGGTTCTTGGCCCTCCTAAT
Source organism: Onychomys torridus (assembly GCF_903995425.1). NCBI lineage: Eukaryota > Metazoa > Chordata > Mammalia > Rodentia > Cricetidae > Onychomys > Onychomys torridus. The sequence goes on along the minus strand of NC_050443.1, from coordinate 100,712,794 downwards.
GCTGTGACCCTTTAATATAGTTCCTCATGCTGTGGTGACCCCCAACCATAACATTATTTTTGTTGCTATTTCATAACTGTAATTTTGCCACTGTTATGGATCATAATGCAAATATCTGATGTGGTCTGCAGGATGGTCTTACAGCCCCTGTGAAAAAGTCATTCACGCCCCAAGGGGTTTCGACCCACAAGCTGAAAACCACTCATCTAGAGCTATAAGGAAATAAATGCCTGCTTTTAAAGCTACCTAGTCCAAAGTATTTTGTTATGGCATTATAAACTGACCACTTATACAGTTCTCACTTACCTGGAATCTATGTATAAAATAAAATAAAAAATCTATCTATCTATCTATCTATCTATCTATCTATCCATCCATCCATCCATCCATCCATCCATCCATCTATCCATCCATCCATGCAACCATCCAGTTCCTAGACTGGGGATTTTGATAGCATCCTCAGTTAGAATGCACAGTTCTCAGCACCACATAAACTGGGTGTGGTAGTGCATGCCTGTAATCTCAGAACTGCAGTTTTGAGAGTCTCAGAGGTGCAGGCAAGAAGTTAGGAAGTTCAAAGTCATCCTCAGTTGCACAGCAAATTTGAGGCATACATGGGCTACATGAGACCAAGTCTCAAAATGATACACAAATGCATACATGCATTCTTTGTAAGTCACTAATGATTACACGTACAGACGTTATTTGAGCTTCACAATTCTCCTTCAGATGAGGAGACTAGGTTTGAAGGTCAGAGTCAGATCTTGAATGGCCAGACTTCGCTCTCTTGTGAGGAGCCTCCAGGGGATGAGTGGCAGCAAAAGGCTACAGAGAAGATCTCACTGGCCTCAGTGAAATGGGAGAACCCTTCCTGATGACTAGAGAGAGGATGAGAAAAGTGTGGTTTCTGAGAGAGACATGAGCCTTGCTGGTGGCCGGAAGAGCAAATTTGTGTAGGAAATACCCAGAGATCAAAACAAGACAAAATAGCCCCAGCTCCGTTGGTTACAAGGCAAAAACCTTTAATAACACAAGTGCTTATTACATTAACTGCTTCAGGGCACTGACATCTTTGATTTCTGGTCATGTTTTTCTAACACTTAAAGGTGAATGCCTCTGTCAGGGCCACCTGTGTGGTGGATTTCCCGAGAGTTTGTGTGGGTGGACAATGGGGACAGCTATGCATAAAACTGATGGGGCTTTGGAAATCCCCCCCAAATGCTATGACCTCACCCTTGACTTTTAGTAAAGTCCTTTCCCAAGGAGGGAAGAATGTTGTGATCCTTCCAGCAAAGAAGGAAAAAAAAAGAAAGAAAGAAAGAAAGAAAACACCTGGCACAGATACATAGAGAAGGGTAACATTAAGGGACCAGCGTGAAAAGTTAGAGGAAGTGGATGGGTTAAGGTCTGGGGGATGAGGGACCAATGTGGGAGGGAGTTGAGTCCATTTGGTTTCGTTCTTTGTAAGAAGTGATACCATCACGAGGACCATGCCATGCAACCTTAGAGACATCTGTATACACTTCCCCCAAGGCTGTGCTGGGCGGCGGGGCAGAGGTCAGAGGTCAGCTCAGACAGGCGTAGTACGTCTGTTGGCTGGATTGTTATGCAGCGACTCTTTGAACTCTTTGGGTGTGGAATTGTGGAACTGTAGAAAAGCATGGTCCCGGTCAGAGTTGAGGAGGGTCCCCATGGTAAGCTTAGAGGGGTCCCGGGAGAGGGTGAACATGGAGATGTCAGTGGAAGGGATGGTGTGGAAGCCTTTGCTGATGGGAGACAGGTCTCGGGATCTAGGCTCAGTGGAGCGAGAACTTGACCGTCTTCGGAATCTATACCTGTAGGGTGGTAGGCGGGCAAATGTAGACTTCTTCAGGAGCTCCGAATGGGATCTGGCACGCAACTGCTGATGCTTCTCAATATAGATGTGCACAGCGACCACACCCACAATTTCCGCAATGATGAAAGAGAAGGCTCCGAAATAAAAGGACCAGCCGTAGGAGTAGCTCTTTTTAGAGTCCCTCTGCCCAGGGTCTCCAGCATTGGCTGATATATAAACTATGATGCCGATGATGTTGCTTAGCCCTGAGAGAAGGGGGAAAGAAAACAAGGATTCTATAAAGCCTCAGAGGCAACAACCATTTTTAGCTTTGAAATACTGATAGAACATGTGGAGGTAACAAGGAGAGGAGGCAATGGGTTATGGCCAGGAAATCCCACAGCTGAGCTCTTCCTGAAAGGGTTGTCGCTGGGAAATGACAAATTCTGGTACTCAGTCCTGGGCAGGACACTGTCAGTTAAAGAAGACATTGTCTATACATAACAAGTACTGTAGAACCCAGAAATACATCCATTTCCCCCTTGAAATAACCCATTCCATCACCACTTAATCTTGACACTAACTCACAAGGATGGCAAGATGAACAAGCTACAGGTCCTTGACCTTGAATTTCTCATCAGTAGCTGGAGAGACTGACATGTAAGTGCAATTAGAGTATAATATAGCAAGGACCCTATCAGGGATGCATATGAGTTGACTCGGGAGCAAAGGAGAGAGAGGCAAGTGCCTTGCTTTGAAGATCAGGTGGCATTTGAGCGGGATCCTGACAAGTGACAGGAGATGCAAGGCTGTGGACTATAAAGTGTGAGAGAAGGGACGAGAGAATGACTTGCAAGGGCATAGCTTGGATGCTGGTGAGGCTGGTAGCATCTTGAGCACGAGGGAGGCCCAGCTAGGGAGGAGGGCATGTCATATCTAGGGAATTGGAGATGCTGATGAGATACCGGTGGTCGCACACAGTGTGGAGCTATAGTTGGGAGGTTACTGATTCTCTGGAGGAAGAAGGATGGTCACTTAACAAGTCTTTTTTTTGTGGGGAGGGGTGTTGATGAATGCCCTGTACTTCTCAAGATATCCCCAACATTATACAACTACAGGGTTATTGGAAGTTCTGTCTAGATGCTGCAGAGACAGCTTGCTGCTCTTCCAGAGGATCTGAGTTCAGTTCCTAGCACCCATTTCTGGTGGCTTATAACTAACTGTTTGTAAGTCCAGCTCTAGGGGATCCCACCTCCTCTTCTGGGCTCTGCAGGCAACCCCCCCCCCCCATGCATACACACAAATAAAAATAAACCTTAACATATAAAATAAAGGTTTGCCAGCAGAGTTGCTTCAATGCCACCACTCTGACTGGCTGGTGCACAGGTGTGAGGGCTTACAAATATTTTGCAAATGACTCTGGTCATAGTTCATCAAGGACTTGCCCCTAGCAAGGAAGGGTCAAGTTTCACCTCTGCCCTGTGTTTTCTTCTGGCATTCCTGGCACATGCTCTCTCAGGTAGGCAGCAAGTTCTGACCTGATACCTCTGATATGGGAGATGACAGATTTGGTTCTGGCAGGCTGCAAGGGCCACCCCAGGATGACAAACGGCTCCTCTTCCCCCAGTGCCAACTTGCCTGCATGATTAGTGGAAGACACATTCTTTTATATTAAAAGGAACACGGATATAAGGAGGGGAAAGCAGAATTCGTATAAATTTTTCAGTGAAATGGGGAACTGGCTTCAAAGGCACTTCAGCTCACTGATGCTTCGACTGATACCCCGAGTGCCCAGGGCCATGTTCTCTTTCTCCCCTGTGACAGCAGGGACATATGAGCGACAAGGTTTAGAAAGTCCTAGAAAAGAGGGCTTTGCTGGGGGCAATATAGAAAAGTTCACAGAGATGCTCAAATGTCAAACTAGTTTAAAGAGGCAGGAGTGAGTTGTCAGCAATTCACAGGACATTTCTTATGAGCCAGACACTGGACAGAGTCTTTAGTGACTTGGTTTATTTATTTTATGGTGATGGTACCCAGGGCTTCAGACATGCTAGGCAAGTGTAGTACTACTTAGTTAGCTACACGCCCCTTGCTACGCAGACTCTTCCTTCATTGGTTCAATGAATCATTGCAATATGTCTGCTTTGAAAAGAGGATTCCCTTTAATAGACAGGGAAACGACACTGATTAGTAAATTTCCATGTCAACATAAACTAGGAAATGGTAAAATCAGAATTTGAACCCAGGACTCTTAGCTGAGATTTCAGTAATGAGGTATAGACAATAAGCTTTGCAATCAAACTGTAAGCTCCTTGAGAACAGGAACAAGACTCTTGTGTATCTCTCTTGCTCCAGCTTCTAGCCCAGAGCTTGACCCAAAGCAAGAACACAGGGTATGTTTGTTGAATGAATGAATGAATGAATGAATGGAGTTGATACACTCATTAAACGCACAAAGCACATTACAGTTGCTTTGTGTTGAGCCACACTGGGTGCTAGCCATGGTTCTAGGCTCATTATGTGTACCAACTCATCTAATCCTTTAAATAGCCTCCAGAGGAAAGATCATTATTACCCCAACTTTTAGGTGGGCAAACTGAGACACAGAGCAGCTTAGTGACTTGCCTGATGCTATCTAACTAGAATATGGAAGAGGGAAGATTAGCATTGGGCAGCCTGACTTCAGAGCTCATACATTTGGACTTTGTTATCAGGCCCAGGACACAGTAAGTGCTCAATAAAAGGTTGTAATAAAACCATAAACTTTAGCACCATAAAGGACCTGGTAGAGCAGGTCTTCCAACACTGTTATTTTATAGGTGGAGAATTTGAGGCTCTTGGGACTCCAGAGGGAGAGGAGTGGAGAGAGGTCTAATCCTAGACAAGTATCCCCTCAGGGCTCTCATGGTCCCCTGCATCTAACTTATCTGTCATCCCTTACAATACTCCAGTGAAAAGCAAGTAGCTGATGACACTCTTTCTTAGCAATCCCCTGGAGGAACAAAATAATGATCTTATCTTGTTCTTTGGAAACTGTCACATAACACAACACTGGTGCAGATTCTCCTGCTTGAGGTCAGTCAGAGCCAGGACAGGGCTACCAGTGGGAGCAACATTCCTAGAAGCCAGTTAAGCCTCTGGGTTTTCCAGTTAACATCTGTCACCACAGAACATGGTCAGAAGCCATAGCTACCTCCAGCTGACCTCATCTCCCTAGGGCAAGGACACTACTTTCTCCCTGGTCTGTAACTTGAATGGGTTCTCTGAGGATTAGAGTGAGGTGCTGTCTCTCTTACTCATTCTGTAGAAGGAGAAACAGTGGGGGGAAAGAGCACTGCAAGGTATGATGGGGGCCAGGATGCTGGGCTCCATGCTTGACAGTGTGTTCTTGCTGTTTTTCCAATAGTAGAAAATAACACTGTAAACGTGCACACCCAGTGCCCTTGCACCAGCTCTGTGAAATGGGAACCATTGCTGTTTGCCATGTTGGAGGTAAGGAAGCCAAGTTACCAGGATGTTGGTGAGAGTTCCCAAGGCCACACAAATTTCAAAGTGTCATTTATCCACAGTCATCTTTGGTCTGGAAATAGTGCAAGGAAATTCCAGAAAAAAGTAATTCATGTTAATATTAAATAACCTTGTTATAGTTTATTATGATACTTCTATTTTACTATTTATTAAGTTCTTATATACCTTAATGTATAAGTTACACTTCCATATGTATGTTTTTACAGAGTGAGTATAGTATTATAGGATTTGGTATTACTCTGGTTTTAGCGTCCACTAGGGTTCTTAGAAGGCATCTTTTGTGTGTAAGAGAGGACCACTGTACTGAAAAGTTAAAGGTCACCACCAAAGCCATCTTCCTCTACCTCTGCCAAGGTAGTTAATAATAACTGTCAACTTGATAGTATATGTAAGAAGCACACCTGAGTGTATCTGCAAGGGACTTTCTAGGCTATATTAATTAAGGTAGGAAGACCTACAGTGGGATGGTCCTTCTGTGTGCTGTGAATATGTGTGGCTCTCATTGGTTGATAATAATGCTGTTTGGCCAATGGTGAGGCAGACTAAGGTTGGGTGTTAGAATCAAACTGAGGATGAAGGAGAAGAGTGGAGTCAAGAGTCACCAACAGATGCAGAGAGATCAATATGAGCGTGCTGTACTGAGAAAAGGTACCAAGCCTTGTGGCAAAGTATAGAAAAGAAATATGGGTTAATTTAAGTGTATGAGTTAGCTAATAGCAAGCCTGAGCAATTGGCCAAACATTTATAATTAATATAAGCCTCTGTGTAATAATTTGGGAAGTGACCACCAGGTATAGTCAGGCATACGGACAGAAAGCTCGCCTCTGTTTACAAAGACCCACCCTAAATACGGATATCACCATCCCATGGTCTGGGGGCCTGGATTGAATAAAAGGAAGAGAGCGAGCCGAGTACCAGCTCATCACTCCCTGCTTCCCAAATGTGGGCACAGTGTGATCAGCAGTCTCACATTCCTGCTGCCATACTTTCCTCACAGTGATGGACTGTACCCTCACACTGTGAACCTAAAGAAACCTCTTCTCTAGGCAGCTTTTGTCACAGCAACGGGAGGGGTGATGGATAAGCTTGCCCTGTTCTTTGCTTTTCTCAAGCCTTCTGTCCAGTTGGCATTGACCCGCCTGGAGTGGGAAGTGTTGGGAGAGAAGGCAAAGGAAGTGTGGAATCCCAGAAAAAGGAGAGGAAGTGGGGGAGGGGAGGTGGTGGGTGAGGAGAGGTAGAGAACTTGGTACATTTGGGAAGGGAGTCCTTGTCTCCTGGTCACCCTGCACTTCCTGCTACTCAGAGCTGCAGTAGACGGATGACAGGTCTTCCCTGAGGTGTTCCATCCAGGGATGCTTGGGAGGCTATGGGGACTTGAATGCTTGAAAGGTTGTGAGCAGCAGTTGACCGGCAAGTAAGCATCTCCAAGCTCTTCTCAACCTTCTTCTCCCCTTTAGCTCCTCTCTCCCTCTTCCCTTCTCTCTCTTTCTCTTTTCTTCTCTCTTCCCTCGCCTTCTTCCCCTCTTCCCTCCTTCTCTCTCTTTGCGGTTTCATGATGTAAGCCAGACTGACTGGAACTAGTGACTCAGCATCCATGGTGTTGGTTTTCTAGGCATGCACCACCATGCTTGGCTGCCGTTTGGTGAGTCTGTCTCTCTGTCCCTTTGTCTCAATAGACCCACACGTCCTGTCCCCTCCGTGTGTTTCCTTTGTGCTGGCCTTGGCTAGAGTCTGGGTCTCTTAAGTGTGTAATGGAATCCTCAGCTGTACACAAGCTGAATGTTCACCGTTGGTGTGGCTCTCGCTCTGGTTTGTTTTCTGGGGAGATCTCAAGGTCTAGGCAAGATGCTCACCTGCAGAGACGAAGAAGATGCCCGCGCTGAGGATGACGCTATGCCTGCTGCGGTGGAACTCGCTGGCGGCCACGCAGAGCCCCCCGAAGAACAGCAGTGTGACGCTGAGGATGGGAAAGACGCTGGAGGCCCTCACAGCCCCTGCAGAGAGAAGGAGAGAAGTTTCCATCTATGTTCCAGCCAGCCTCAGGACTCTCCTGCTGTGGTTGTGGGGTGTCTGTGAACCAGATAGTGTAGAACTGGAGAAAAGTCCACATCCCATGGGGTTGTGAGACCAGTGCCAGCCACTCAGGGACCTGTATTTGGGAGGCCCAGCACTTGGCGGCCAACATCTTGAAAGTCTAAGCAATTTTTACCAGTAGTGTGTATTGTAAATTATATCTAGGTGCTTGGAGCACAGGGCCCCACTTTCAGCCATCATCTTCTTAAGTGCCCTCTTCCCAGACCTCCTGGGGTGGAGTGTCTGTCCTCTCCAGCCTCAGCTTAGTAACCAGGTCACCCTTTGTCTCTGATGAGGGTCTGGTAGTGAATACAGGGAGAAACAGATTTAGCTGCAAGCCCCAGATCCTTGGGTGAGGTTTCACTTACTTTGAGGGTATCCCAGTATCCAACAGAAGGAAACATTAAACAATAATTAAAAACAAACAATGGCAATCAAAACCTAACCATAAAGGGGCTGCTGGGGGGGAGGGATTGGTTGAAAATCTTTTAGATCTGTATTTTGAGCCTGGAACCCAGGATCTTCATTTTATACTGGGACCTGCAAATTATACAGGCAGTCTTGAATGCAGGGTTTCCTGTCAGCCCATTTGCAGCTCATCAAAATGCAGAATCTTAAACACCTGGATTTGCATAGTAAAGAGCCTGGCAATACCCATTCAAAACTCATTTAGTCACAGAATGATTAAATGAATTTATGTATTCACTCAAGAAATATTTATTAAGCGCCTACTAGATGCCAGGCACCCTGCCAGGTGCTAGGAAAGCAGCCACGGAAACACTTAAGGACCATAAAGGCACAGCATTGTCCTTGGAAGAGATGCTGGTCAGAAGACCCTGAGTCTCTGCTGTGAACCTGGTGGCTTCCTGGATCCTGGAGAGGCCTGAAGGTCCTGTGGCAGGAGTCAGTATGATCCTAGCTAGAATAAGGGCCTACATGATCTCATCCTCAACTTACACTGTGTTGCATCCTGACACACCTCAGGATGATGAAAATATGGTAGGTGCAGCAGGCATTCCCTACAGGGATGGGCAAACCTCACAGTGACGCAGTCCACCACAGAGTATTGGCCATCTCCCCTCAGCTGGCAGGCTGACTGGGAGCCCTGACGGCTGATGCCGCACACCACGAGAGAATCATTTCACATACTGAGGGCTTAGGAACAGACCCAAGTTTGAAATGTGGAACGAGGCTCTGCCCAGCATGCATTGCTTTCCATCCACTGTCGGGTGTGCAGATCCCAAGATGAAATGCCTTAAGTCAGGGACTGGCTGTGTTTGCTGGCATTGGCGGGGCGCGGGAGAGCTGTTAGGACACCCTGGATTTCACATTACAGAAAGGAGCAAGCACCTCTCTGTGGCTCATGGTTGGTTTGCTCTAAGTTAATCTGTATGCATGCATTATTAATGGTTTGTTTGTTCTAACTCTTCCACCCAGGTAGCACGTGGAGGAGTAAAATGAGCTGACTGGTGAATGCTCGGATCTAGATGTCCAGAAAGATGATAACCGATGGAGGCGTGGACATCCCAGGAATGTGGAGACTACCTGACCAGAGGGACAAGCTTGGGCACTCATGATGGACTGTCTCATTCTCAACAGCAGTACTGGCTTGAGAAGAGGTGTGAAGGTGGGGTCTTCTCGCACCCCCCCTCTCCCCAGCAAAGCTCACCTTAAATATTCAGTAACAGGTAGCACTAGCTTTGTTCTGGTTGCAGGTATAGTCAGGCCTGGATATAGAGCCTGAATGGTCTCTGTGCTCATCCATATATAAAAAAGCCACAGGCCCCATCCTCATGGGGCTTATGCTCTAATGGAGACCACATGCAGGGCCACACACACAGTTTGCAGGGCCCTGTGCAAAGTGAAAATGTGAGGCATCTTGTTGCAAAATTGTTTAAAAATTCAAGATGGCTGCAGCAGTGCAGTGAGGAGGATTTTCCAAGGGCTGGGCAATGAATGATTGACAGGGCTGCAGGGATTCAGGTGGGAGCTGGCATGGCTTGGACTAGTGCAGCGAACCATGGAAAGTAAGTGATTGAGCTCAGGCAATATTTCCTATGTGGAAATATTAACTGACGGCACTGATACGAGCTGGGAGAAGAAGATTCATGAACACCTGCCGCCTTGCTCTCAGTGAGGAGTGAAGGGTGGTACCTTACTGTGGCCTGCCCACCAGAGGAGCAGAATAGGGATGGGACAGGCAGGGGTATAGCTTATTTTGGCCCTGAGAGGTTCAAAGCTGAGTTCATGTTCCCTCACACTCACGTGACTGAGCTCCAGCTACTTCCATTGTTCAGACCTAAAAGCCAAAACTCTTTCAAGATGCTGTGACCAGTTTGGGTTGGTTGTGTGTTTAGTGGTAATCGGATTAAGGGAGAGGCCACAGAGGAGTGGGGCCTTCTGTATTTGCTTCAAGATGTCTCGAGCTAGAGGCCCTGGCAGTCCGGGGTCCTGGATAGCTGTGTCCTTCCTAACCCTCTGCTACCACGGTGACATTTTAGGAGGGCGTTCACACTGCCTGAAAATCTGGTTGAAAGAAGAGGCATGGGGTGGGGGTGGGGGTTGACTGTCCTGGGCTCTGGAAGGACCAGATTAGATCAGTCTCCCCGAGCTTGCGGCTGTCTTTGCCACTGCCCTGGGTTGTGTTGAGGGCTAAGAGAATGATAAGCTGGAAATAGAGTGGGTTTTTTGTTTTGTTTGTTTTGCTTTGGGATGCTGAGTAATTTGATTTAAAGTAAATGGACCAGCTTTTAGAAACAGGCCCAGTGTCAAGGTTGCTGTGATCTTGTGTCATTCTCCCCAGCCTAGCTTCACACCCCTGCTTCAAGTCCTAGCAGAGGCTTTCTGTGAAATTCTCTTATCTGCCTCAAGTACGCACCCACAGAAGGGGAAGCAATTACTCTAGCCCCTTCCCTGGGTTTTTGTTTCCTAAACTCATTTCACAGGGAGACTGCAGTCTGCTGCCACACCTGGACAGACGTCTGTTCGCCACCCATGGCTGCCTCTACTTCCATTCCACAGAGAATCATTTACAACTCATGGTGTGTTCTGGTGTCAGAGTTTGTTCCGGGCCACTGCATATTTAATAGGTCTATTGGGTTTGGAGGAAAGTCATCTGCTTTGCCCATTCCTCCTTCGCCAATGGAATAAAGGAGTCTATAGGTTTCTAAGTCATGTTACATTGGCACTCATGCTCTGGTGACCTTCCAACATGATGTGACTCCCTCCCTTTCTTCCACTTCCACACATTTGTAAGCCTCATCTCCAATTGAGTGTATTTATTACTAGTCCATTCCAGGAACACTTCAGAAGGTGCAGTGGAGGTGGGTTCCTCTTAATACTCAGAGGAGGGAGAGAGGATCTTCATGGTAATTTTGTTCCTCAGGTAGAATATGATCCCAGGGAAGCTGGCTCCGGCATCCTGAGTGTCGGGGATAGCTTACTGGACCCAGGCTTGGGAGTAATTCATCAAATAATTCCTAAATAATTCCTAAAAATTTCCATGTTTGATGTATGAGTTTGCAACTGGATTTTTGGCCTGGATATCCCTGAAAATTGTGTGTGTGTGTGTGTGTGTGTGTGTGTGTGTGTGTGTGTGTGTGTGTGTATGTGTGTGTTGGTCAGAAGATAATTTGTAGGAGTCAGTTTTTTCCTTCCACCACGTGGGTTCTGAGATGGATCTCAGGTTGTCAAGCTGGGAGCCAGGCGCCTTTAATCTCTGAGCCATTTTGCCAGTCTGTGAATCAACCTTTAAAGAGACCATTTACATTGTGAATTGGCAGGGTTTGCTTGAATATTCAATGTAATGAGTTTATTTGATTAAAAGATTTTTTTAATTAAAAAAATGATTAACCTTTGAAATGTGCCCCAAGGACATGCTCCCAACATTTGAAGTTATAAGGTTGATTATAAAAGTGCATGTTTGGATTGGCCTAGTGGCATAGGCCTGTTATCCACTCTATTAAGGAGGTCGAGGCAGAAGGAACATAAGTTTAAGGCCTGACTGGGCTACAAGGTAACTTCAAGGCCAGCCAGGGTAAATTAATGAGATCCTGTCGAAGGAAGGAAGAAAGAAAGAGGGAAGGAAAGAAAGAGAGAAAGAAAAGAAAGAAAGCAAGAGAGAAGGAAAGAAAAAGAAAAAAGGCTAAGGAGGCAGAGGCAGGGGGATCGCTGTGAGTTCGATGCCAGCCTGGTCTACAGAGCAAGTTCCAGGACAGTCAGGGCTACTCAGACAAACTCTGTCTTGCAAAACAACAAACAGATGAGGCTTCCCCCCTCCCCCGCACCCCCCAAAGGTGTATCTGAAACACGTATGTGCTGTGTGTGGAAGAAGGGCTGTGACTGAGGCCAGGAAGGGAGCAGGTCTTCAAGACAGGAAACTGAGCTTCCTCTGGCAGACTGGTGGGTAGTGACTGTTAACTGCAATCCACGCCTTAGAGATGCCTCTGCCTCCTGTAAAGCCATCTCAGGCTAGGAATGAACATCAACCAATCAGATTTGCCCTCATTTGCATGGCCGGACCCTGAGTGACAGTGCCTTACCCTCTCCCTATCCAGATGAGTGATGGCAGCGCCAAAATGAAGACGCCACCCCAGCACAAGCAGCCAGCGTCTTATGCCAACAGTTGTTCTCTTACTGTGGTATCTGCAGCATACTAAGTAAAGTTGTCATTTTCTGCTCTGGTCTAAAGAGCAATGTGTGTGTGTGTGTGTGTGTGTGTGTGTGTGTGTGTGTGTGTGTGTGTGTGTGTGTGTGTGTGTGTGTGTGTGTGTGTGTGTGTGTGTGTGTGTGTGTGTGTCCTGCTTCTTATGGTGGGGCTGTTTCCAAAATGGCAGAGTAGCAACTTGGCAACCCTGTTGGTGGCCAACCCTCTCGAGAGTCAGAGGTAAGCTCATTTGAGTGTAGTCTCAACATTGGCAATAGAGTGGGGCTTTGCTGCCCTTCATGTCATGTTATGGGGAGTCTTCAGTGGACACAATCTAGGTCTTATTAATTAGCCTTCTATTATGCTGTGGGTTAACTGTGTCCCTCAAAATTCCCATGCTAGAGACTTAATCTAACAATCTGCTCGTGGTGTTTATAGGTGGGGCCTTTGGGAGGTCACTGGGATTAGACCTCAGAGGGCTGGGCTCTGATGTAGCCATTGGTGGCTTTACAAAGGAAGAGGGAAACTGGAGCTGATAGACTTGTTTGTCTTTCCATGTGATGACCTCTGCCACATTATGATGCAGCAAGAAAGTTCCTGGCCTTGGCTGAGCAGACACCAGCACCATGCTCCTGGCTTCCTGGCTTCTAAAACCTGTCAACCAAAGGCAGTTTTCTTTTGTAGTACACAATTTTGTTTTGGTTTTGGTTTTTGCATTTTTTTTTTTTTTTGAAACATGCCTTCTTTGTGTTGCCCTGGCTGTCCTTGGACTCTGTCCTGGTTCTGTAGACCAGGCTGGCCTTGAACTCAGAGATCCACCTTCCGCTGCCCCCTGAGTGCCAGGATTAATGGTGTGTACCACCACTGCCCAGTTGGAAGCTTCTCTTCCCTGAATCACACAGGATCTGATATTCCATCACAGTAGCAGATACGGACACTAAGATGCAGGGGTTGAAACAGCTGCCTACCCTCAAGGTGTGAAAGTGGGAGTGCAGAAGGGGCCTGAGCAGCAGCAACCATCCATCATCCCCTTCTTCTTCGCCGTTATGGATGGGATATGACCAGCTGCCTTCACTTCCCTGCAATGATGGACTGTGACTCGAACTGGGAGCCGAAAGAAACCCTCTTGCCTACGTTGCTTTTGAATCAGGAGAGTTCATCACAGCTATAGGAAAAAGGACTAAGGCAGCCAGAGATTCTAAAATTCCTGGCAAGGAACCCGTGTGCTTACAAGGGTCCACGCTTACATTTCTCCAGATTCTGGGGCTGTTGCTGAAGCTGCCATTGTTGTCGGGAGACTTGCAGAGAATGAAGCAAAGGAACAGAGGACTCTCTTCCCAGAAAGAGGAGGGGAACGGTCAGAAAAACAAGCAGGCTCCCCAGGGACTTTAAAATCAGTTTTGTGAGTTGGGGAGTGAAAGGCACAGTCTGCTTAGTCTCCAATAGGGCAGGTATAAAACTGTTTCTTCCAAGTAGGAAAGAAAAGCACAGACGAAATAGGCATCCTGGGAAAGTCCCATTGGATTGACTTCAAAGCTATTGCTTTTGGAGGGAGTCAGTTCTCTCCCTCCCTCCTGCCTGCCCCTTCCCTCCCCCTACTTCCTTTTTCCCTCTCTTCCACTCTCCCCATACTCCTGGGTTGAATGCTAAGCACGTATGCTACCCACTTTGGCCCCTAGATACTTGATCTCTGAGTCACAATCAAAACCTGAAGAAGATAATTTCTTGGAGATTTCATTTATAACCTCAGTTGTTTTTTTTTTTTTTAAATCACCTTAAACCTAATATTCCTAAATAGCAAATTAAATACTGCTTTGGAATTTTCTTTCTGCTTGAACTTGATACTCGTTGTTAATAATATGGCAGTAACATCTCAAGCTAAGCTCCCCTGTGCCTGGACCAGTGTAGGCCTCATCTGCATCCGACTCTGCCATTTCTAATTCCATGAGACAGACCAGAGATGACATACACCACCTCATGATTATCCGTTGAGTTCAGGGCTGAATATACTACACGTTCTCTCATTTAATTTTTATGACCTTGTCAGATTGATGACATAATTTCCATTTCAAAACAGATGAAGAAAGTTAAGCTATTGAAATAGCTTGCCCCAGGACCAACCTCGCTGGAAAGAAGTCAAACAGGGTCAGAGCTTGGCCTATCACATCCCAGCACATGGCACTCCTGTGCTGTGCTTGCAACAGCCCATGCCTCATCCAGGTTACTGACCTTGGAAAATTCCTGCAGAGACACTGTCCCTGTCCCAGTAGGATTGGAACTGCACAGCAGTCAAAGGAGAGGTGAAGTTTGGCTTGTATTTATCATGCCAGGCCTTGCCCTTGGGGGCCTTGCCCTTGGGGACCTTGCCCTTGGGGACCTCACCCATTAGCACCTTGCCCGTTAGCACCTTGCCCATTAGCACCTTGCCCGTTAGCACCTCAAATCACCCGCTGGAGAAGGTGAAAACGACCAACCAGCTGAAGAAAATTCCTTAGATTTTCTTCTAAGGAGACTAAAAAGAACCTTTCAATTCTGATACACCTGCTCTTTCTCCTTTCTATTTCTAGCTCATTGAAATGAAAGAAACTTCGACATCAGAGCCTTGGGAATGTATGTCTGCACTTTGAGTTGGATAATGAGGAGACTCATGCTCCCAGGTAAGTGGGTGATGGCAGGGGACCCTCTCCTTCCCCCCAGGGAGAGTGGAGAGGTAGGGAACTTACGTAGAAGGTATTCTGCTGTGTCCTGTTCGTAGTCTGCGTCTTCTGGGAAGTGATCAATTTTCTTGCACACGCCTCGGAAAGCCCCTGTGAAAACAAACAGGACCCTGAGCCAAGGGAAGAGTGTTACCAGATCCAGGCTAGGTGGTCAACTCCATGTTGCATATACTTCCCTGGTTGTCAGAAGTTGTGCATAGAGGCTCAACAGCTGGTTTAAGAAGGGTGCAAAATGAAACTAGTTGTTGTAGTTTGGATCTGGAATGTCCTTGGGAGGCCCATGCATTAAAAGATAAACCTGAAGTTAGGAATAGAATTCAATGGTAGTGTGCTTTCCTAGCATGTCAGATTTCTAGCACATGCATCATGCACAGACACATAGACAGATACACACACACATACATACATACATACATACACACACACACACACACACACACACACACACACACACATCCTCTGCCATTGGCAGGAGGTGCTAGAACTTTGGAGCTCAGAGAGAGAAAGCTAGGTTGTTGGGTGCATGCCTTAGAAGGAGATGTTAGGAGCTTTGTTTCCTGTGCACCACAAAGAAAGCAGCATTGCTTCCCCATGTCTTACCCAACGTGAGCCCCCACATTCTGTCTCTCCCAAAAGCCTCAAACAGCAGGGCCCGTTAACCAGAAACCTCAGTATCAATGTCAGTATATTTCTTTTCCCTAAGAGTTAATTTATGCCAGGCATTGTGGTACATACCTGTGATTCCAACTACATGGGAGGTAGAAACAGTAGGGTTACAGGTTCAAGATCTGCCTGGGATATGTGACAAGTTCAAGGCTAACTTGGGAAACTGGGCAAGACCTCCTCTCAAAACGAAAATAGAAAAAAAGGTAATGGAGGCAGCTCAGTGATAGAGCACTTGCCCATCATGCTCAAGGCCTAGATACACACACACACACACACACACACACACACACACACACACACACACACAGAGTTTGTCTCAGGTATTTGTCATAGTGACCCACAGCTAGAATATCAGCAGAGACAACAGATAAAAATACATTCAATAAAAACTAAGAGGCTGAAATACTCCACGTTTCAACATGCTGTTGCCATCTTAGAAGGACAAAGAACTAGGAGGCGTGAGAGCTTGGTGTGAGGGTCTCTCCTATCCTGCCTTGGGTAGGAAAAAAGGAGGCAGAACCGAAGCATTGGATTTATCATCCCATTTGACAGATGAGCAAGTGCAAGTTTCACTTTTAGTCACTTAGGTAAGCAAAGAACCAGCATTCCAGTCTGGACATTTAGGAATAGTCTCCTGTCTCCAACCCGCCAATTGTGACCAAAGGTTCTTCCAGTCCTCTCTTCTGTCCTGAGATCACAGTCATCCTTCTCTCACCCTGATGCAGCTCACTCAGATCCACAGAGATGCTGTCAGCATCCTGCTTTCTTTCTTTCTCCAGCATAAACTTGACTCGACTCATTGTGTGTGTTTGATAATCATTGTGGGTGTTTATTAACTAGCCAATTAACCAATCTCTGGGGCAGTTAATGACTCTGTCAGCTCTTATAAATGACAAACAGTATTCAGAATGTCTCACAGCACAGCAGGAAATTATGCTTGTGTTTCCTCTTCCCTGTCTGCAAAGACAGAGGCAGGGAGGTGAGGGGCAGTGTAGTGCAGAGTCAAGCAGGAAGGTGGAGAATCAGACAGAGCCAGGCATGCTTCTTAGCAGTCACTGTAAAACGAGAAATGGCCCCCTATGAAATGAAATATATATGCATATATAGTTCTTGTGAAGCTTGGACATGTAACCATAATAGCGGTCACTTATTAAGTGTTTCTGGCGTGGAAAGATGGCTTCATGGGGATGGTACATGCTGCTAACCATGAAGATTTGTGCTCAGTTCCCCAATACCCACATAAATACTGAGTATGGGAGGTAGAGACTGGAGCATCCCTAAGGCTTACCAAACAGATAGTCTAGCTGAATTAGTGAGAGACCCTGTCTCAAAAATTAGGTGGAGGGGTGGCAGATTGGCATAGTAGATAAATGTGTTTGCTGCACAGTTCCAGTGATTTGCATTTAATTCCTAGAGCCCACATCAAGGTGGAAGGAAAGAGCAGACTCTATAAAGTTGTCCTCTGTCCTCCACACATGCTCTGTGGTATGTACATGCCCATGCACATGTGTGTGTGGACACACACACACACACACACACATTAACACACACACAAAAATTAAAAAACAAATGGGCTGGGCATGGTGTTCCATGTCTTTAATTTTCAACACTCTGAAGGCAGAGACAGGCTGATCTCTGTGAATTCAAGGCCAGCTTGGTCTACATAGTAAGTTCCAGGCCAGACCAGACCAGCCAGAGCTTCACAATACTACCTAATAATATCCTGCCTTTAAAAAAAAGAAAGAAAGAAAGAAAGAAAAGAAGTAATTAAGCACTTGGGTGGTGGCACATGCCTTTAATCCCAGCACTTGGGAGGCAGAGGCAATCGGATCTCAATGAGTTCAAGGCCAGCCTAGTCTACAATGCAAGTACTGTTAAACAGAGACATCTTGTCTCAAAAAGGGGGGGGGGTGCTGGAGAGATGGCTCAGAGGTTAAGAGCACTGACTGCTCTTCCAGAGGTCCTGAGTTCAATTCCCAGCACCCACATGGTAGCTCACAATCATCTATAATGAGATCTGGTGCCCTCTTCTGTGTACATAATAAATAAATAAATAAATATTTTTTAAAAAAAGAAATAAAGAAGACACTCAGCATTGACCTCTGACCTCCACACACATAAACATGTGCATACATATACCCACACACCAACTCATATCCTTGTACACATACACTAAAATAAAAGCATTTCCAGTGGGCCAGGCACATGGATGAAGCCCACCACCCTTTGAGGCAAAGCTGTTAATATTGATATTTCTCATGGTGCACTGAGGACAACAAAGGCATCCTGGCTGGTGAGGCTTCAAAGCCCGAGGTTTCACCATTAGATTATGAACACCCATCACTGTTGTGTCTACTATTCTTGTTTCCATGGTTATCTTACAACACTAAGAGGGCTCTCCATTTCACTCCTTACTATTCACTGTGAGTAGGCTCCAAGCCAGCAGCATTTCACAGTCATTGTGATGAGACATGTAGACTGTACCTTTGGTTCTGACTCTTTGCCTACTAGGCAAAGAATAGACTCAGCATCCAGAAAAGGATCCAGGGGAGAGGACTCAGGAAATTCTTGGAAGGAAAAACAAGTGATAACCTTTCTCTTAACCCTGAAAAAAACATTAATTTTACTTTTGTATTTCAGAGCTTCATTTTCATGTTCCTGTTTGTGAAGTGTGTTATGTCTTGACATAGGTCCTAAAGACCCATGCACCAGGCTTCAGGGTGTTGAGTCATGGGGGCTCTAAGTTTATTAGAGGATTAATCTTCTGATGGATTTATAGTGGAACAGACTGAAGAGGTTCTGGAAATGGTAAGAGATGGAGGAAGTGGGTCTTTGGAGGTACGCATGCCTGAAGGCTGTATCCTGTCCTAAGCCCCTCCCTCTGTCTTTCCTTCTTGTTTATAACAACCCTATACTGTCAAATGAGTAGCCGCTCTGCCGTCATGATTTGTCATCCCAAGCAGTGGGTCCAGCTGACCGTAGACTGGAGCCTTCCAAACTAGGAGCTAAAGGGGACATGTCTCAAGCATCTTAGCCCAGCAATGGATAGTGACTAACACTGGAGTGAGGAAGATGGATTGGTGGGTAAAGTGTTGGCTGCACAAGTGCGGAGACCTGAGTTTAGATTTCTAGCACCCATGAAAAAATCAGGTGTGGCATCATGTATCTGTCACCTCAGTGCTAGGGTGAGGGCAGGTCCTGGAACCTTGCTGGGCAGCCAGGCTAGCAAGCTTTGGTTCACTGAGAGACACTGCCTCAAAAATGAGATGGAATGCAATAGAGGAAGACACATAAAGTTGTCTACTGGCCTCTAACACATGCATGCCAATACAGGCACACACACACACACACACACACACACACACACACACACACACACCACTCATGCACACACACAAAGTGGATCAACACAAATTGACTGGATAATGTCATAATAAGTAACACCCATTGCACACTTACTATGTCTTATGAACCACTTGTAGGTAGTATCTTACATGCTTTATAATCTGCGGCTCTCAAGATACACCATTTTTGTGATCAATTTTGTAGAAGAAAAAACTGAGAAGGGCGAGCACATTGTCACACCAGTGTACTATCTTACAGATTCCGAAGTTGAAAGTCCCAAGAACTGTTGTGACTCCTGCTTTCTTCAGTGGTTTTAGAAGCGGGAGCACAGGTGACTTAGTGACAGTTTTGTGGTCATCCCTTGCTATCAACAGTGACCATGGGCTGCACCAGTGACTTTCTTACCATCTAAGCTTCTTCCATGAAACAGGCCAGGGACCCCGGGGCAGAGCAAGGGCCTTTGAGAGTGACCTCACCTCACTGTGGACTACTTTCTATGTTCTACAGAAAATTACATAGGAGGAAAAGGGTCAGGGGAAGACAGAATGTGGACTCCCCTAAAACAGACTACTCAGGATCACTGTGGTGATTAGTAGGTACAGGGATGTCTGCATTTGCTCATGAAACTGGCCACTCCCAGTGAGTTAGGCAGAATGAGATTGGTACTTAGAATAAGGAAGCACCAGGCTCTTGGTTACACACTAGCCCGATTTGTGCGCGCACATGCATATATATGTGTACGTGTGTGTGCACATGTATATGTGTGTGTGCCTACATATGAATGCAAGTGAGCCTGCATTTGTGTATATGTGTATCCTCAGTTGCTGTTCACTTAAAAAACAGATTTTATTTTATTTAAAAATCATGTGTCTGCAAGTGGGTATATGCCTGTGAGTACAGGTGCCCCTAGGAGCCAGAGGTCTTGGATTCCCTGGAGCTGGAGTCATAGGTTATGAGCTGCCTGACATGGGTGCTAAGAACCAAACTCTAGTTCGTTCTTAACTCCTGAGTCAATCTCCCCAGCCCCCGCTTTTTTTTTTTTTTTTTTTTTTTTTTGAGACAAGGTTTCTCCTTGGCCTGGAGGCTCAGGCTGATAGGCCAGCAAACACCTGGGTCCTCTTGTCTCTCCATCTTAGTGCCTATATTACAAGCATGTGGCACCACCTAGCCTAGCTTTTTCATATGTGTTTTGGGGATCAAACTTAGACTTTCATGTTTGTCCACTATGTACTGTATCAACTAAGCTATCTCTCTAGCCTTGGTATCTAAGGGTTTATATTTTAATTTTATGTGTATGGATGTTTTGTCTACATGTATGTCTGTGTACCACTTATGTGTCTGGTGCCCGAGGAGGCCAGAAGAGAGCATCAGATCCCCTGGAACAGGAGTTGCTGATGGTTGTGAGTTGTCTTGTGCCTTGTGGATCCTGGGAATTGAACCTGGGTCCTCTGGAAAAGCATCCAGTTCTCTTGACTGCAGAACCACCTCTCCAGCTTTGGCAGCCAGCTTTTAGAGGCCAAAAGTGGTCCACTATGGACCTGATTTCCTATCGTTTATCAGGCAGGAATGTGGAGCCTGTCCTGGAACTCACTCAGTAGACCAGGCTGGCCTTGAACTCACAGAGATCCACCTGCCTCTGCCTCCTGAGTGCTGGGATTAAAGGCGTGCACCACCACCGCCTGGCAAAAGAAGAATATTATTTTATAACATGTAGTGAATAAAGTTTTACTGAAACACGGCCATACCTGTTTGTCTGTACAGTCCCAGTGCTGGCTCTCAAGATTTGTGACAGGCAGCACAGCAGGAAATAGTTACTTTCCATCTAAGAAAGATTCTGCTAAGCTCTCCCTGCTCTCTTTCCTGCTCTCTCAGGGGAAAGGTGGAAATTAAACATGAGTTTGGGCTTTTATAGGGTGTAGGTTGTGTGTGTGTGTGTGTGTGTGTGTGTGTGTGTGTGTGTGTGTGTGCGTGAGTGTGCATGTGTGTGTATGTGTGCGTGTGTGTGCGTGCGTGAGTGTGCGTGTATGTGTGTGCATGTGTGCGTGTGTGTGTATGTGTGCATGAGTGTGAGTGTGTTGTATGTGCGTGTGCGTATGTGCGTGTGTTCACGCGCGTGTGTGTATGTGTGCGTGAGTGTGTGCGTGTGCGTGTGTGTGTGTGTGTGTGTGTGTGTTATGTTCTTGTGTGTGCCTATGTGGAAGCCAGAGGGCAATGGGTGACCTCATCTCCACCAGAGTCTGTCACTGAACCTAGAACCAGGCTGGAGGTGAGCAAGCCCCAGTGCTCCTTGTGTCTGCTGTCCCTTCATCACTGGGTAACAGGTACATATGGCTACACTGGGCCCGTTGTGTGTACTGGGGATTCAATTGGGGGTCCTCAGGCTTGTGCAGAAGGCACTCTCCCTTGCCCACCAGGCCTTTCAGAAATTTGAGTGAAAAAACGTTTTATTTTATAATTTTGGTTTTTTGTTTTGTTTTGTTTTCCTTTAACATGCATTATTTAAGTGTGTATTGTGCTCTATTAAAAACTAAATGTATTTGCTGCAATTTAAAACTCAGGATGTTTCACATGAACATCAGATTTTCAGGTTTTCTTTTAAAATGAGTTCCTTGTCACTTCCATGTAACAACTGATCCTTGTAGGCAGACATTAGCTTGAGCATGAGTTCACCAGTTGGCCAGAATCCCCATTTGGCTTGATGGCACATCTGTGTCCCTGCGGACATATAATCCTGCTATCTCTGAAGGCAAGCATTCTGAATAAGAGACCTGTCTTTGGAGTTACATCTTGGTATCAACTTCAGATCAATCATTCACTAGTTATAGTACTCAGTGAATTACCTCTCCTGCCTCCAGAGAGATGATAAAAGTGATGTCATGGAGTTGTCCTGAGGTTGTCCTGATGTAGTCACAGTACCAATCAGGCAAATGCATAAAGCATTTAGTGCAGCTCCTGGCGCACAGCACGAACTCAATAAATCAGACCAATTATTCTCATTGGTTTTGGTAAATATTTTAGGATGAGAGGAGACAGATTGGTGGCATGGTGTGACTTTAAAAAGCAAAGCATTATAAAAGAAGAGAATGTCGAGGATTTCCCTAAGGAAGACTCCACACTGATCATAAAGCTGTTGGCACCCCAAGTCAAATGCTTGTTGTAAAGTGAACTTGGCCATTCGGATCAGTAGCATATTGCTAGCTCCCAGAAATAACTACCAGTTAACATTTTTATATCTCTCCCATGCTTTTTTTTTTTCCTCCCATGCTTTTACACAAGAAAATACAACAGGGTTGGGACCATATACTCTTCTTTACTAACATTTTCCTGTGGATATTTCCCCATATCAGTAAAACTTTTTGAGACTGTTTTGCTATGTAGTCAGTCTGGTCTTGAACTTGTGATCCTCCTGCCTCAGCCTCTGAGTGCTAGAATTTCAGTATGTGCTTTTCAAACCATTCTCATCAAGAATAAAGATATTTTAAGGAGCAACACTTGTACTCTCCTTTAACTATGAGACTATTGAAACAATGGATCCTAAGGAAATGGAATTTCCCCAGGAGTCTCCTGTTCGGAGAGGGACAAGGCTGGGCTTTGAAAGGGACAAGACTTTATACAGTTCTGCAATTTGTCAGGCTACCTGACAGGGGAAACTGGAGCTGCTACAACAAGGATAGATTGGTGATGGTTGGGAGCATGCTTTGACCAGGACCGCTCTGATATGCAGATCTCTTACCCTCCACTTAAGCCTAAATGAAGGACCCCAGAGACAATAGGGAGAGTCACTGGACCTCTTTGTGTCTTCCTCTCCCCAGTGTGCACACTGAATAAATCTATCTCTGCTTGACACCATTACTTGTCTCTTTAATGGCCTAGGACAGCTGGCTGAGCCTAGCTTGTTCCAATTGCTGGTGCCCAGGCTCTGCTCTTAACAATGCTAGTAACGTCACCATGCACAGCACTATGTTAATAAATCTTCTTTTAAAAAGGAAGAAAGAGGGTGAGTGTAGTTTACCTACATACTGCAAGCAAATGGAGCCTAGAAATACTGGAAATGTTCAGACTATAAAGATCAAGTCAGGATGCAAACTCAACACTATCCTAGCTCAGCTGCAAGCTGAAGCTCTGAGGCCAAGAGATGCTACAAAAAGGGTGAAGCAAACCAAGAAGAGGGCCATGGGTGTTGGCCTGGAGACTGATTCAGTGGCTAAGGATGAGAGCTGAGGGGATTCCCACACCCAGTCGGCTGGACAACCTAGGGTGTGAGAGTCAGCAGATCATAGGATCCTGGGAAGAATTTTGGAGTAGAAGGAGAGATTTCTAGAGCTGTTGAGGTGTCATCATGGAGACTGGTTTTTATGGTGATTAAAGTTTCATTCTGGGGGGGGGGAGAAGATTATTCCAGAAGCTTGACTTTGGCTAGACAATGGGGTCTTTCCTTGTCAGGAGGAGGACTGTGTTCTTAGACCATCATGTCTCTTTAAGGGCAGGTCCTTGAAGCAGTCACACTAAAATCAAGAATAGGAGAAGGATGCTTGTCATTGTCTCTGTTGGTTACCACAGCTCCATAGACTCTACTTGGCAAAAGGACTGAGCTATGAGCAGTGGCAGGAACTGGAATAAAGGCACCATTTTCCCCAGGTGACAGAATTAGTTTATTTGGGAAGCTGAAAGCAATTCTCTCAGAAAAAAAGTTGGAATGAATGAAAGGGCTCAGAAGGGTAGGATTTTTGGTTTTTAAACAAGATATCAAGCCATACAACAAAGCTATAATAATTAGGACTCATGTTGAACATTTATTAGAATAATTCTTAACTGCATAAACATCCTAAAAATAAGCAGCCTATTATCTCATATTTAGATAATCTCTGTTAAATTAAAAGAATATATGTGACATATGGTTTAAATGGTATAGAAAGGATTCAGAGTAAGCACCCCCCCCCTCCTCACACACACACACACACAATTATCTCCCTGGTAACTCAGTAAAATGATTTTTGTTAACTGAATGCCGAGTGAAATCATGTCTAAGTTGATATTTGAAGGTTAATTAGAAGCTAATCAGAGGAGGTGGTTCCTTCAAGCAGGGGCGATCTGGTGTGATGATGACAGAATCCAGGAGGGAGGCCTTGTTTGGGATCCAGAGTCACTGCAGGTTGCAGGTTCAGCCAAGGTTGGTCTGCAGAATAGACCCAGAGTGCATGGCGAGAGAGGAGGAGAGAGCAGGTGAGAGTCTGGGGAGGAGCTGTGTATGAGAACTGGGCTACAAAGACTGGTTTCAGGGGATTCCCTGTGGTTCAGACAAAGAGGTTGCTGGTCCTCAGACAAGAGATCCTCACTGAGGATCTTAACCAGTCAGCTAGTGGACAAGATGGTGGGATTTTGATAAATGGGCGCAGCATTAAGTTGCCTCCCAGCACTTATCCTTTTATGTATACACTTGTGCAGCTTTCGACCCTCATTGCAGTGGACAGTGGTGAGTGCTGAGACACACAAGTAGTCAAAGTGCATTATCACCTTACTGCCTGCTCCTCTTTCTTTCTGATGGTACTTTTCCTTCTCCCAAAAATAGATTCTGCACATGATTGAAAATGTGCCATTTGACTTTCTGAGTAGGGCTTATTTTGCTTAACATGATGGTTTCCAGTTCCATCCATGCCTTAGGGTTACTGTTGCTATGACGAAACACCATGACCAAAGAAACTTGGGGAGGACAGGGTTTATTTGCACTTCTATATCACTGTTCATTATTAAAGGAAGTCATGGCAGGAACTCAAGCAGGGCAGGAACCTGGAGACAGAACTTGATGCAAAGGCCATAGGGGAGTGCTGCTTACTGGCTTGCTCCTCATGGCTTGCTCAACCTGCTTATTTATAGAACCCAGGACCACCAACCCAGGGATGGCACCACCAACAATGGGCTGGGCCCTCCCATATCAAAATCACTAATAAAGAAAGTGTTCAACAGCCTGATCTCATGGAGGCATTTTCTCCTTTGAGGGTATCTCCTTTCAGATAACTCTAATTTACGTCAAGATGACATAAAACTAGCCAGCACAATCAATTTTCTTGAATTTTTATGTCTAACTAAAATTCAGATATATGAATTGAATATTAGACACACACACACACACACACACACACACACACACACACACACACACGTTGCTGGGAATCAAACCCAGAGTCTTATACACACAAGGCAAGTGTTCTACCACTACATTACATTACAGTATGATGGTAGTTCTGTATTTGGTGGGGGCAAATGATAGCAACCCTGGGTAAGGTGGTGGGGGCAAATGATAGCAACCCTGGGTAAGGTGGTGGGGGCAAATGATAGCAACCCTGGGTAAGGTGGTGGGGGCAAATGATAGCAACCCTGGGTAAGGTGGTGGGAGCAAATGATAGCAACCCTGGGTAAGGTGGTGGGCAGCTGGTGACAATCATGGGCAAGGTCACAGTGTAGACAGTTGGTGGCAGCCCTGGATAGGATTGTAGAAGAGGACTGGACCTTAGACCCAGATGGAGAAGAAACCATCTATCTGAAGATTCAGAAAAGGCCCTTTCAGCTAAGAGACTGCAAGGGCAGAGGCTGAGTAGTAGAGTGGACTCCTCAGTTTGAGAAGGGAGGCCAGTGTGGACAGAGGACTAGTGTGTCAATTTCAGTGGGCCCACCAGCTGCCCTGCCAGCTGTTTCTCTATCACTGATCTCTAGAATACCCAGGAGGCTGGGTTGCATGTGGACCATGATCAACCCTAGCTCTTCCTCAGGGTAAGGAGCACCCAGTAGAGGCATCCTAAAGGATGTGCATGATCCTGGGTGGATTCCAAACATGCCAGGATGGAAAGTAGCCTGGAAGATGGGGCATTTGTGTTTTTGAGTCTTAAAGATCTTGTCAGCTATCTCTGAAGAAAGTATTGGTTCAAATCATTTGAGCTCAACACGGGGATCAGAGTCCTCATTCTGAGAGTTTTCTTCCAGATTCCAGCAATGTGGCCTCAGCTTGAACCTGGGAAATGTCCATCAGTAGGCACAAAGCGGCATACGCTGGAATCTGTAGAAACAAGACAGGTTCCTGCAGTCTGGGGCATGTATATTTTGACCTGGAGGGAAGAGCTTATAGAGCAGAAGGAACACAAGCTTTGGCATTCTCTGATGCCACCACTTACTAACTCACCAATTAGATGCTCTTATACAACGGACTGAACGTTTGTATTTCCCCCCAAATGCCTATGTCAAAATCTTAATCTCCAGTATGATGTTATGACAAGGCAGGGTCTTTGAGAATTAATGACATCAGGAGGGTAGGGTATTCATGAATGGGATTAGTCTCCTTATAAAAGGGGCTCCATTCAAAGAACAATAAGAAAGCAGCCCTAGGCAACCAGGAATGGGTCTATCAGAACCTTAAAATGTGGTAGGTTCTATGATCTCCTACCACCCAGAAATGTAATAAAATTTTTTTCTATTATATAAGCCATCTGATATATCGATGGTTCTTAACTTGTAGGTCTCTACCCTTTGGGAGTTAAACAACCCTTTCACAGGGGTCACCTAAGACCATCAGAAAGCATAGATATTTACATTATGAAATTATAGTTATGAGGTAGCAATGAAAACACTTTTATGGTTGGGGGTCACTGCAACATGAGGAATTGCACTAAAGAGTCTCAGCGTTGGGAAAGTTGAGAACTCCTGCATACATGGTATTTTGTTACAGTGACGCAGGCCAACAAAGACATGGTAATGGTTCACATTGTTTGCTAACCGGACAGAATCACCTACAAGACAAACCTCCAGGCATGTCTGTGAGGAAGTGTCTGGCTTGGGTTAATCCAGGCGGGAAGACCCACCCTAAACTTGGACGGCACCATTCTCAGGCTGGGGTCACAGACTGAATACGGAGAAGTGCTCTTGACCGTGGGCGTCATGTGACCAGCCACCTTCTGTCTCTGCTGCTGTGCCTTCCCTACCACGGTGGAGAGAATCCTCAAAGCCATGAGACAAAAGCAACCTGACTTTCCTTAAGTTGCTTGTTGTCGGGTCTTCTGTCATAGTACCAAGGGACATGTCCCAGCACCTCAGGTGAGTCAGCCCCCTGCGGCCTGACCTCTTCATTCTTGGTCTTGATAATCTCCTGATTGGTGGGAGTTTCACGAGAAACGGTTGGAGCTGGAGCTGGATAGAGTTCTTCAATCAGTAAGGTGCTTGCTGTACAAGCATGAGGGCTTGAGTTTGGCCACAAGAGTCCCCCCAAAAAGACTGTAACCCCAGCACCGAGGAGACAGGGACAGGTGATCCCTGGGCTTGCTGGCCAAACAGCCTCACCTATTAGGTAAGTCAAAGCAACAGACCCTGTTCCAAAAACTAAGGTGAGAAGTTACCGAGGAAGACAGCCAAAGCTGACCTCTTGTTTTCTACATACACATATACTCGCCTGTGTCTCAAAGAACTCACTATAGCCTCCACTCTTACTGAGACACGATCTGCCGTACCTGATGAATGCTCTCTGGGTCTCCCTCACACTTTGCACAGCAAGTGTCACCTGTGGTGACATGAAGAAGTGTGGCCTATGAGGCCAGGATGACTAGGTTTGGATCCCGCTTCTACTACACACCACCTGTAGGTTACTCAGCTTATTCATGCTTTGGTTTCTCCATATATAAGCTGAGAATATTAGTAACATTTATTAAGAGCTTTAATGTGAAGTCAGTATTTGTCCCATACTTCATTCATTCATTTACTTTTGAGATAGATCTCATGTATCCTAGGCTGGACTCAAACTTTCTCTGCAGCCAAGGATGACCTTGCCAGTCGATGAACTTCCAGTATTCCTGCTTTCATCTCTCAGGGGCAACACCATACCTAGTTTGTGTGATTCTGGAGTCAGACCCAAGGCATTGTGCATGCTAGCGAGCATTCTACTAATTGAGCCACATTCCCAGTCCTTGCCACACGCTTTACAGCACTGCTTAGTACACAGACTTATGCAACTACGTGTTAATTCAACAAATGCATTTCAAGACAGAGAAAAAGACATACAATTAAGATCTGATTAATCTCAGAACTCAGCTCATAGTAAAATCCTCTTAATCCACAGCACTGGGCACTTAGTATGGGTTAGAGGGGATAGCTTCTAATACCATTATCTTTATTTTGGGCCTAGAAAGGAAATCAGGAGTCTCTCCCATCCTAATAGAGATGTATTGGTAGTTATGTAGATCTGTGCATGTAGGTGCATGCATGCATATCTATGTACCATGTAGAGTTGACGTAGGCAGGAAGCCCAAGGAACTTGTCACCATCCAGAGGGACAGGCTTAAACCACCTACTCTGTTTGGCTAAGGACTAGGTAGAGTTTTGTTTGTTGGAAAGGGAAGAAATAGTCTTTGAAAATAGTTCTTCAGTGTGTGTGTGTGTGTGTGTGTGTGTGTGTGTGTGTGTGTGTGTGTATTTGCTGGCTAGTCAGCCCAGGGGTCCTCCTGCCTCTGCCCCCTTCTCTTCTGCCAGCACTGGGATTGCAGGCATGTGCTTCCTTGCCTGATTTTTTAATGTGGGTGCTGGGTATTTGAGCTCAGGTCCTCACACTTGCACAGCAAACACTTTATCTACTGAGCCATCTCCCTAGCCAGCCCCAGTGCTTTTAGTCTCAAGTCAAGAAATTATTGGATCTAGAACATGTAGAACTGGGAAAACAAGACTGTCACCCAAGTCTTAACTTTCCCAGGCTTACAATCCGGAAGGGGACTGGGTAGATCACGGCTATGGCAAACTACCTGAGACAATCCACTTCGCAGGAAGAAAGGTTAGTTTTGGCCTGTGAGTTCAGAGGTTACAGTCTGTGGTCAGATTGCTCACTTGTCTGTGGGATGAGGTGAGGAGATGAGGAGCATGTGGCAGTGCAAAGGTGACCAGGAAGCAGAGAATAAGGAGAGAGGAAGACAGATGAGTTGAGCTACAATGACCTATTTCCTCAAGTGGGCTCCACCTCCCACCGTTTCCACCTGCCCACCCACCAGTCCATACATCTATGAATCGTTCAGTTGACTAATTCCCGATAATAGTGGAACTCTCATGGTTACTGAACTCTGAACCTCTGAACCCTGCTGTATAAGGAAACCACAAGGCTTTCAGTGCAGACATCTTCAGGTCATATTTCAAAACCAAATCATGGCACAAAGGCTGATTCCCCTCCAGCAGAAGGGGAAGATGCCATCAAGGCCTCCGATTAGTCTTGTGGGCAGGATCCTTCATATCTGTCTCCACTGGACATTCAGCAGTTACACTGATGGTCCTTAGGCAGGCTTTACATGGCTGTCGGTTCATATAACCTAATAAAGGACAATCATGTCATACAAGCTCTGGGTAGACTCCTCATGTTCAGAATGAAGATAGGTGGCCTCACCATTCCACATAGACAAGTTCCACATCTGAAACCTGGTCCAGTCCACAAACAGGATCAATATAGTGTTTGGAGCTTAGCTACCATCTCAGCCATGAATATAGCCAGTTGCTCAAATTCCAGACCCTCAAAGCCCAGTTTAAAACACAATGTTATGGCTATGGAAAAACCAGAGTTCTGAGTCCAGCAATGTAAGTATTCAGTTGGATTCCCCATTGTGATAGCCTTGCCTTGAGAGAGGAAGAGGAACACGGTTAAGTTCTTTGATTCGTCAGGAGCACTTGGACTAAGCAGGCAAAAGTAAGCCCTTGCCTTTAAGGATGCTTGTGTTATAACACATCTGTATTGTCTAAAGACAAGGATGAAATTCACCCACAGAGGTTCTTACTGAATGACACTGGGGCACATGGAGTTTCTGAGGGTCCCTGCTGGCTCTAATTGTGGCCATGTTGAGAGGCATGGTCTCCTGGGTAGCCCATGGGAGGATACTTCTTTCACAGAAATCAATGAGAGACAAAGATGTGCTTACTGCCAATAACATTTTGTACTTGAAATGATTTATGAAAATGTTTCTTTCATCTGATCTTTCCTAAGTATGTGCTAGGATGAAAAAAAAAAAAGCATCATGTTGATTTGGGGATGGGTAGGTGGAGAGACCTCATTTTTCTGATAAAGTTGCATGATGCACCAATATGGAATCCCTTATGACAGGATCGTGAAGTTTGATTTTCACAGCAGAACCATAAAGTGGGTCAATTTTGTGAAAAAAAACT
Organism: Onychomys torridus; assembly: GCF_903995425.1. NCBI lineage: Eukaryota > Metazoa > Chordata > Mammalia > Rodentia > Cricetidae > Onychomys > Onychomys torridus. The sequence goes on along the minus strand of NC_050443.1, from coordinate 100,682,832 downwards.
ATGTTAGCTCGTCATCAGTTTTCCCAAGGGCTTCTGTTAATCTTTTGATATTCAAATCATGGGATGTCTATCATGTCATCACCCTCGTCAGTACCCCTCTCCCCTGGTTAACCATGTCCTGAGGCAGGCTCTTCTTCCCCTCAGTTGGCACATTACATTTGGACCTTCTATTTGCTTTTTACTGTTACATGTTGACAAGATCTGGCAATCAGAGGGAGTCATAGAGTGGTAAAGGGGTGGGGAGTGGGAGGTGGGGTAGGGTGGCCTTTGAGTAGAGGCTGCTTTTGTAAGTGGTTGGGTCATTAATACATGTGTTCATATTAAGACAGCGTCCACTCGCCTGTCCATATGCACAGATTTAGATAATGAATTCACAGATAATGAGGACCCTGAACTAAACTTGGTTTCTTTGAGCAAGATGAAGCACTTGGGCTATAGCAATTATGAATTACCGTCTCGAATAAGAGAACCAGAAGACAGAAAGTTAATGAGAACTAAACACCTCTGGTTTCACAGAGCCGCTGTTGGTGCACATCCTGGGCCAGTCTTTCATTTCACAGATGTCTTTGGAGGCGCCCACACTCCATGAAGAATGTTCCTGACACTTGGAGTTTATCAGTGACTGAATGGAACTAGCTTCTGCAGTGAGTAGTGCAGAGGGAGTGACTGGGACGGGTTGTGGGGGATGCTCATGACGTTGGACGGACAAGGAAGGATTCTATGAGAAGGTAACTCTTAATGACAAAAGGAAGCCATGCCTGGGAAGATATGAAGGAAGAGTCTCACATACACAGGAGAGAAGAGCCCACAGAGTATCCCACTGTTGACCTTAGATGGGGAACATTTGGTGAGAAAGGATGGATGGTTGCTGTCGCTCATCTCTATACAATGAACCATCTTGCTTTGTTTATGAAGAGCCTAGTACTGGGTTCTTGGCTTAATCTGTTCATTGGGTGGTCTCAAAGGTAAAATGTCTTCCCTTGCCCTTCATTAGGTAGGTAATTCAAGGTACAAATAAATAACTAGCTTGTCTCAGAGCCCAGGATACAAACATTCCCAGGTCACAAAGTCAAAGAGGCCAATCCTCCAATGTCCAGGTCTGGGTCAGGGTACAGGTTCAGTTTACAGACATATCCTGCCACTCAGCACAGCACCCCTGATTCCATGGGCTCTGATGTTTGGTTAATCAATGAGACAGTAGAATCATCAGTCTGGGGTACCAGGCAAGCAGGTATGTGGAGAAAGAATGAAAATCAGGAGTTATTTGATTGTTGATATTTATAAAAAAAAAAATAAAATAAAAAGCATGGGAGAGAATCTGAAGTGTGTTGATCTTGCTCATTGAATGGCTTAGTATTGTTACCTGAAATTTGGCTGGGCTGAGGGTGGGATGCTCACTGCTTGGAGTCCCAGTATTTGTAACTCTGTCTCAGTGGGCACTGGACGAGTCAAGAACTTGTTCCCTCTGTAGACCACAGAGGTGAGGATTCTGGAGTGAAGGGTAGAGAGATACTAAGAGCCATGATGTGGCTCCTCCATCTTGGCTTCTTGCACAGAGGACCAGCTCCCTTCCAGAGGGGTGAAGCTGGAGCTACTTGTGGAAGATCCACCTAGATTGTACTTAAAATATGACGTATGTTCTTGGGCCTCCTTTGGTTGAGGCCTCTGAGAGCCTATGCTTTGCAGCAGCAAGCTGCTGGGTTCTGTTGTCCATCAGTCTAAGAAGCAGGCTCTGCCCTTAGGAAGGTGCTTCTGCTTTGGTAGCCAAGTGGCCTCCCTGGCACATCACCACACCTACAAAGGACTGTGCCTCAAGTGTAGGACTGATGTTATTGTGATGGCCCTGTGTGTCATCACAGGGGTGGGATCCTAGTAAAGGCATGAGTACTGTAACACACACACACACACACACACCACCACCACCACCACCACCTGACTTCTTCCATGGCATGTAGGCCCTCAGTAGAGGTGGCTCCTTGGTGTTGGATGATCTTGCCTATAACTAAATCTCATTTCCTTATAAATTCTGGTATTCCATTCCAGGAGCACAAAACAAGGTAAGATGACTCAGATCTTCTGACAAGGAAACATCCTAGTCAGGGAGAGCCCTGAGTCCTGGATCCCTGATGCTAGCCCGTCCTGTGGGATCCAGTCTTCGTGTTCACTATCTGGTCAGCAAGCTCCTCTTGCCTCTGTCTCTCCAGGGCTGAGGTTACAGATTCACTGCGATGCCCTGCTTTTTATATGGGTGCTGGGGATCCGAACTTCTGTCCTCATACTTGCCTAGCAAGCACCTTACTGATTGAGCCATCCCCCCAGCTCCCCCGCCTTCCACCTTTTACAAGGAGCACACATATGGCCCAATGACAATATGTCATGCGGGAAGCTTGGAGTTCAAAATAGTATTTTTAAACCCCAATTTGACACTTTCTCCATTAGAAAAAAATCCAGAAGAATCTTTTTAAGTGCTGTTTTTATAATTTCTGAGTGATGTGTGCTTGGATTGTCCCCGCTGCAAGTTCTATAAACATGTGCAGAATCAAACCCTCAAACTGGAACCTGTGTTTAGCTGTGTATAAAAAGTCATACTTTTTTTTTGATATTTTGTGCCATTCTGGCCATGCCACACTGAGAAAAGGAGCTGAGGCTCCTGGATTAATCTCCAGCTATCCTGGGCTGCTCATTTCAACCTTCGCTGGTCAGCTCTATCCAGCCGCTAACAGACTGGCTCACCAGCACATCCATTGGGGCCCTGACATTTACCCTGCATCTTTTACTCTCTTCTATTCATTAAGCATGGGTGGTTGCCACAGCAACCATTAACTGCACCTGACATCCAGGAATAGTTCTTGCGTTTTGAGCAAACACCACACTGGGGTTTCGTTCAGTGATGTAAAAAATAAAGACTTAACTGTCTTCCCTCTGACCTGCATGGGCACCCGGGGACTCTCTCTCTCTCTCTCTTTCTCTCTCTCTGGGGTCTGAACTTCCTTCTAAGCATCTATGCTAGTCTCAAGGCCTGGGGCAGCGCAGGAGGAGAAGGAATATGAAATCGTTCCTCCAGAATATCCATCTCCTTGTCAATTGACCTCAGATTTTCTCTTTGTTCTCTATATTTAGAAAGCATCTTGTAATATATCCCAGACTGGCTTCAAAAGTCACAATCTTCCTGCCTCAGCCTCCTGAGTGCTGGGATTATAGGTGTGCACAACCATGAGTGGTATGGGTGAATGCATGTGCGTGTGTGCGTGTGTGTGTGTGTGTGTGTGTGTGTGTGTGTGTGTGTGTGTGTGTTTGTGTCTGTGAATATAGAGGCCAGGGTTCAATATCAGGTATCTTCCTCAATAATTCTTCTCTCTCTCTCTCTCTCTCTCTCTCTCTCTCTCTCTCTCTCTCTCTCTGAGCTGAGGATCAAACCCAGGGCCTTGCGCTTGCTAGGCAAGCACTCTACTACTGAGCTAAATCCCCAACCCAATTTTTTTTTTTTTCCGAGACAGGGTTTCTCTGTGTAGCTTTGTGCCTTTCCTGAAACTCACTCTGTAGCCCAGGCTGGCCTTGAACTCACAGAGATCCACCTGCCTCTGCCTCTCAAGTGCTGGGATTAAAGGCGTGCGCCACCACTGCTCGACCTTCCTCAATAATTCTTTGCCTTAATTTTTGAGACAGAGTCTCTCACTGAACTTGGAGTATGATTCAGCTAGGTTGGCTGACCAGCAAGGTCCAAGAACCCTCCTGTTTCTGTCTTCTCAAAGTTGGGACAGCAAGCATGCACCACCTTGTCTGGCTTTTTATATTACTGCTGGAGAAATGAACTCAGGTCCTCATACTTGTGTGACAAGCACTTTGCCAATGAATCCATCTCTTACCTGCTCCCCTCTCCTTTGAATTATTCTTAGTGTTGAGGACAAATACAGAAGGGCTGCACTGAGTGGGCTGTGTTCAGGGATGGGAACATGCTCCTGACAAGGTACAGACAGGGTAGAGGGTGCCTCCAGAATTATTGGAGGTAGATGTAAACACGTTTTGGGAATTCAGGCACTAGGATGACTCTACAAGTGTCGATGTGTGCACGTGACTGTATGCTAATGAACATACATCTATGGCTTCTAGGCCTTTGCATATCTCTACCTCAGCCGCTGTTTCCTGGCTCTTCATGAAGCATTGAGGTGCTGGTCTCCCTTAGGAGTGTCCAGCCACTTTCTCTTCATCACGATGCTGACCATTCGTGTTTCCTGCCTCTTACGCTGTAACTTCTTCACTAGCTTGAGCTCTTCTGGGCCGAAACACCTTAACACAGAATGGCTACTTCATGAGTATTTACTGGATGACTGTCTATTATGTGCTCAGCCCAGAGGGAATTTTAGACAAGATGACTCTTGGTTGGGCAATAACAAAACTCCCTAACTTGGTCTATAAAGTCTTCTGTGATCTGGCTCCTGAGGTTTCCAGATCCTTAATATTAATGCTTTGCTCTTCTCATGTGCTCAGAATCCTTACATGCACAGTCTGCCTATCATGCTCCTCTGTATACATCCTTCATTCAGTTAATTTCTCCTTACTAAGATCTTGCCATATTATCCTTGGGCTGATGTTGTTTGATTATTTGTTCCCATGGCACCCTAGGTTTCTCTTTCAGGGGAATATTATAAATAATTAATTATGGTTTCATTATGTCTGTTGATTCCACTTAGTGTAAATTTGGAAAGAACATCTCTATCTTGCTCATTGCTATCTACCCAGTGCCTGGTATGTAGTAGGTTGTTAAATAAAAGTGAACGCTAGTAGATGCATCAGCATTGAGTGTTTCTTGCAAGTCTAGATGCTTCTTTAAGCTTTTCTTCACATCCATGACTCTTGTATCTTTCAGAGCCTGGTTCCTCAGCTTGCCTGTTTGCCTCATCCCTCTCACAGGGCTATGGATTTTTGTTTGGCGGTCTTCAAACCCTGCCTTCCCCTTAGACTTCATCTCTTCCAGTGAAGAGAATAAATGCTCCAATTCACAGCATGCTCGTCACAAGCCTACTAAGCTGCCAGTGTTGCCATTGTCTGCCATGAGTCCTTGGGATGTAAGTAATCAACTCTGTCTCTGGAGGGACTATAGCCTGGAGCTTGCAGTTAAAGGTCATTAGCTGGGTTGACTGTGTGTCAGAGGCAATGGCAAGATCAGGCTACATTTCTCTGTGATGATCAGTGGCCGGAGGCTGTGATCAATGAAATCTGCTTTACCTGTCTGAGGATTTCCCGCTCTTCCTCACTGTGCGAAATCTTACCCTTACCCCACATTAGGGAAGGCATCTTCCACTTTAGCACCCCCCCCCCCCCCCCTGTGTGTGTGTGTGTGTGTGTGTGTGTGTGTGTGTGTGTGTGTGTGTGCGCGTGTGATGACCTCACTTTCCGGTGGTATAAGGGGACCATAAGCTTGTGGGAACAAAAGTACTAGTGTCTTTCTAACAGGTTATTCTATTCATTTGACGTTTTGAAGAGTGAATGAAAGACAGAAAGAATGTGTTAAGGGGACTGGGTAACCTAGGGGCTAAAGAAAAGCTACTTTTCTTTTTCTTTATGCTTTTCCAGGGGAAGAAGATACTTCTAGTCATGCATCAGCTTTTGTTTATCAACAGCAGCCTGTAAAGTTGAGGAACTTGACACAGAGTTTCTGAGATCCCCTTATTCTCCAGTGCTTTACATAAATGTAAGGTCAGAGTGACCTGGGACTGCTTCCAGGACCTGTCACTTACTGGGTGTGCATGCTTATGAGGCTTCTTATATCTCTCTGAGCACTTCTGTACTCTGCTTAAGATGAACACTGTTACTATTACAAGAGCCGTGGAAGAATGAAGACCAAGGAGACATGTCACACAAGCCTCAGTAGGGAAGAGGGGCATTCGCTGAGGTACACCAGTTCTATGGACCATCAGGCATCTATCACAGAGGATGAGGAAGGTCTGATACTTTGTTTCCTCAAAGGTACAGTTCGAGGGGGCTGGCGAGATGACTCAGAGATTAAGAACACTGGCTGCTCTTCCAGAGGCTTCAGGGTGGATTCCCAGAAGCAACATGGTGACTAAGCCACCTGTAACTCTACTTCCAGGCATCCTATGCCCTCTTCCGGTTTCCGTAGGCACCAAATATGCACGCAGTGCACAGACATATATGAAGTAAACCATTGGTACAGGTTAAACCAAAAGAAAAAGTAGTTATGGAAGTCCCACACAGAAGTCTCATTTGTCAGCCAAAAAAAAAAAGATGGGAATAATACAGGGATTATGAATAATACAGGAATAGTATAGGAGCCTCAGGAATTGAGCAGTATGCTACCCTACCTGGGCAGTCCTATATGGGTCATACTATGACAGATACTCATTGGGGATATATTGATTTAGATGTAGATATGTTCCAGTGCTCATAGGAAGTGGCTAAGTGCATCCTTCCAATGATAGTTACCTCTATGTGTTGTGGGCGTGTGCAGAATGGCAGAAGGGTAGAATGGTGGGGATTTTGCTTTTTTAAAACATTATTTTTTATAAAAAAAATGGACTATAGATATTATGGATGCATTTGCTTTTGAAGATCCACTTCATTGTATTTTCAAAATTTAAAAATCTTTGAGAGCCAGAGATAATATATAAGAAAATGTTTACCTGGCCATGGTGAGGGCACAGCTATAATCCCAGTACTTGGGAGGCAGAGGCAGGTGGATCCCTGTGAGTTCTAGAACAGCATGGTCTTGCTGAGCATTGTCTGGTACAAGGTTTATATGTGTAATAAAATCCATAGAGAGCCTAATGGTAGGTGCGGAAAGATCGTTTGAAAAGGTCAAAGTGGCATGAGAAGGAGAAGGAACTGAACAACAGTCTTCCCTGTTTCTGACTGTGGGTCCAACATGACCAACGGCCTCAAACTCCTGGGTCATGACCTCCCATCATAATGGCTGCACGCTTTTAAATTCTGTGAGCCTGTGAAAACCCCTTCTTCCTCATGTTGCTTTTGTCACAGCTACAGGAAAAGGAACTAATACTACAGGTGACTTACCCCTGGAGATGTCAGTTTCTACATCTGGAAAATGGGTATTTCCCTGGGACTTAACTCTTTGGGTCAGTGTCAGTATGACTGACATAAGATCGACTAAATCTCTCTCTCTCTCTCTCTCTCTCTCTCTCTCTCTCTCTCTCTCTCTCTCACACACACACACACACACACACACACACACACACACACACACACTTTTCAGTGACATTAACTTTCAACTAGTATTACCAGTAGTATATAATATCTGTGTTACTCTTTTTTTTTTTTTTTTTTTCCGAGACAGGGTTTCTCTGTGTAGATTTGCGCCTTTCCTGGATCTTGCTCTGTAGACCAGGCTGACCTCAAACTCACAAAGATCCTCCTGGATCTGCCTCCCAAGTACTAGAATTTAAGGTGTGCTCCACCACCACTCGGCTGTGTTAGTCTTAAAATCCAGAATCTTTTACCCACAATTCTGAGACACATGAAAGTTCCTTGGAGTGTATTTTGTCTGCAAAATCAGACCTGAGCTGATGTGACCAGCTACTCCTTGTCCTTATTCATCTCTTTTGACCATTTATAAGTTTTATGGATTAGCAACATGTATATCTAAGTGTTTGCCCCACAGGTATCCAGTCCTTCATGGTAGACAGTCCCCCAATCTTTCTAAAATATCCAGTAACATTTCCCTTCCTCAAAGATATCCAAGTTGGGGCCTGAGAAGCAAGACCCTGATGTCTGCAGCAGCCACCCTTCATTGTCCTGATTCCTTTCTCTGTGTATTTATGGTGTATAATTTTAGTGTTTGTCTTCCATTTCTCTTTAAATCAACTCTAACTTAAATTTATTTCCAATGGAAATAACTTGTAACTCAACTGTAAATAGAAAGCTAGTACCTCTGTCCATAAATAGAAGGCTACTGTAAAAATAAACACAATAAAACCAAAACCATATTATGAAATTCTGGCTCAGTGCTGTGAATTGAGAAGGAACTATCTTGCTTGCTTCGTGGTGAGATGTTATTTAATGGCAGGCTGGGAAGCTATGCATCAGCTACAGTGGGTGCTACAGCAGCTAGGTGGTGGGGTAGCTTGCCTGTTAGAAGGAAGGCTCTGGTTAGTTTTCAAATCTCATCAGTTTGGGGTTCAGGGCAGTGACTTTCCATGCATCAACTGGCAGAATTAATCGCTTTCCCTATGTGGTTAGGACAGATGGCCTATGTCCAAATTTACCCCCACTCCCTTGATCCTCAGTCCCCTCCATCCTTCCCATCCCCTTCCCACCTCCCAGCAGGGAATCTCCTCCTGAACTGTAAGATCCTCCTGCCAATGTTTCTGGGAGCCTTGGCCTTGAAGATGTTATAGTGTAACCAGGAGCCACAAGGCTGGCAGTTGGTGCTGGCAGGCAGAAGGACCATAGATTACTGTAGTCTGGGTGCTGGGCAGGAAGGAGAACCACAGAGGCTGGATTCTGGGCAGGAAGGAGGACCTCAAAGACCTGGTACTGGGTGGGAAGGGGGACCATAGATGCCATATACCTAGCAGGAAGCTGGTATTGGTTCATTTGTTCATTAAAAATACAACTAAGTATTAATAATGAATGTTTGTTGCATGCTAAGTACCACATGGGCTCATCTAGGGATACAGAGGATATTAGAAAATGGACAACATTGTCCCTGCATGGGACAGGTTCTGTGAGGAAGCCAACAAAGGGTCCAGACAGTTAGTGGCAATAGGAGGCCGGTAAAGACTCCCAGAAAAGGGCATCTGAGCTGAGATGCAATGCTGGACACGAGCAGCCACACTGAGAACAAGAGGGAAAGCATCTGGGCAGGGAGCCAGATGTGTGTGGTGGCCCAGAGGCAGGAACACCCCAACACCCGCAAATTAGCCCCTGTATAGGGTGGTGTCTCTTGAATTCTGTGGGGCAGAGTCCCTTGGAGGGTTTGTCCAGACAGTTTCCTATGTTGCACTGTGAGAGGCGGATTCAACAGGTCTAGGGTGTGGCTGGAGGTTCTGTATTTCTAAGAAGCCTTTATACAACCAGGAAGCCTTCACCAGAGGCAAGTCAGATAGGTCCATCTGACCTTTCAGCCTTCCAAACTGTGAGCTAAATCAAACCTTTCCTGGTTTATAAACAAATCAACCTCAGGTAGGTATTTTGTTATAGCCACAGAAAACAGACAAATACAGAAGCCATGTATGATCACAGATGCCACTATTTAGGCAGAGGGTTAGTTCTGTCTCTTTTAGACTTCCAAACCTGCCAACGGGGTGCTGGCATCTCTGGTATGCCAGAGAAAAACCTTTGACCTGAGCAGCATGAGGGACACTCAGTTTTGCCAGAGTCAGGGAGCTGGGCTGCAGATAGTAGTTGTCAGGCCTGTGTCCCACCTGTCCTTTGTGGACCTGAGCTCCTCCTGGAGCAGGCAAAGGACTCCTCCGTGGCTTCCTCTCTATCCACCTTAACTCCCATCATTCAATTCCTCTATAGTACATGGATGTCCCATGGCCTGGGAGACAATGGCCTGCTAGGAAATTCGGTGGCTCAGGAATCACCCCTAGTCAAACTCGTCTTTGTGAGCCATGTAACCTGGTTTTATTTTCTCAGCATCCTCAAGCCTCACTTACATCCTCATCAGAAAAACTCTATGGCACAGTTGAGGGGGCTGAGCTAAGGGACATATTTGAGACAGGGCATACGGGCCAGCAATGGGCTGTTTGCAGCCTGGTGGTTCACATATGGAACTCCTCCATGGACAGGAACTCCCTAGCTCCAGCTGGAGGCTGGCACCAGCATGCCATCATTCTGGGTACCATTCTAGGCAGTTCCATTGCTACCCAATCCCCTGCACATTTTCTTCCTTTATATTTCACCAGTGAGGACAAAAGAGCACACAGAGATGAAGCCACCTAAGGTGGCTCAGCTAGGCAGCTGTGCTGGAATTTGGACCAAGTTTGAAATGTGCTCTTCATGTGGAATCTGAGCTATCTGTCTCTGTCCCCTCCTGTGTCTACTGTGTCACCCTTGGTGGGTGCCTGGCTCTAATTTCCTAATGGAGCCGTGTCTGTCATTCACTGCCAGGAGCTAAGGACTGATAAGATACAGCTTCGATCAGGAGTACATATGGCTAGGGACCTGGGGCTTCTGGAGGTGGGGTGGAGTCACAGGTGTCTCAATGAGAAGGTTGGCACAGTGGCCAGAGCACAGGGAAGCCACAGACAGATTGACCAGGAGATGCCTGGGTGAGCAGCATGGGTCTCACACCATGCCCGCTCTGTGGGGGACACAGAAGCAGGCCATGACCTTCCCCCAGGAGCTGCATCTCACTGGGGACGGAGATCACGAATTCTAAAGAGGAAACCCACTTTTGAGCAGGCAGGGACCGTGCTGAGAGCTGGGTTTTAGAGCTGGAGCTGGAAGGAAAGGCTGAGTCAGGGGGTATCAAGCATTAATACAACCTCAGGCTGTCAGGGAAGGAAGGCTGTCGCTGGGGGCTTGTGGAGGAGATGAGACATTAAGACTGTGCATGCTCTTGATGTACTGTGAATGGATAAGGCTCAGAAGCCCCTGAGATCCTCCAAACACACTATTGCTACAGCATAGCTCCCAGGGCAAGTTGTGTCCACCCTCTGAACCCCAATTGCTTCTTCAGCAAGGCAGAGACAACAAAGCATAGAGTAGCTTGCACGTGGGCTGCCACAGTCCTGACGGTATAAATAAATATGTCCCTCATTCCCACTGACTCCCCAGTAGACATGTGGCCGCATCATTCTGAAAACTGACAAAATTCTGCAAAGGCTCTTGCCTCCTCTCCTCCCCCTGTGCCTGGCCAACTCTCCCTCATCTTCATGTCTTCCTGGATACCCACGCAGTCAGGCAAAGGAAGGTGAGAAATAGGATCTGTGAACTCAGAGGATCTCTGTGACCAAATTACCTAGTATATAGTCTGTGTGAGGTACGGTTGATTAAGATGGTGATGGGAATAGTGGGCGTCATGGTGCAGCTGGAAGGAGAAGGCGATAGGCTGTTCTGGTTGCTGAGGAGAAGCCCAGAAAAGTCCAGCATCCCTTCCGTGGATTTAGAGTGGATCTTGCCTCCCACAATGAAAACACCTGTATGAGACACTGCTGTGGTGTGTGAGAATGTCTCCACTGGCTTGTGTGTTTGAATACTTGTTTCCCAGCTGGTAGTACAGTTTAGAAAGATGGCAGAGATGGTAGCCTAGGAAGCATGGCTGGCAGAAGTGGATTCCTGGGCTGGGTGGGAATAAGTTAACCCATTAACTTCTGGTCGCTTTCTCTGCTTCTTGGTCAGTTGCCATTATGTGATCTGTGACTTGTTGTCTCAGACTCTCACTGACAAAGACTGGGTTGTTCGGCAGCCATGATGAATTCAAATCCCATGAAACCTTGAGTCAAAGTTAAGTCTTTTCTGCCTTATGTTGTTTCTGTCTGGTTACAGCAAAGAGAAATATAATGAACACAGATATGTAGATGGGGGAGATGTATAAAGGAAGTTTGACAGTGAAATGGCTATTCTTGTTTGTCAACTTGACCACATCTGGAATTAACTAAAACTCAAGTGACTGGGTACACCTGTGAGGGAATTTTTTCTTAATTAAATCATTTGAAGCAGGAAACCAACCTCTCTCCTAGGTCTTTGAGGTGGGAAGATCCACCTTTAATCTGGGCCACACCTTCTGCTGGCAGCCTCTCTAAAAGACATGGAAGAAGGAAGCTTGCTCTCTCTTTTCCTGCTTGCTCTCACTCTCACTGGCAAGTCCATTTCTTCACTGGCATTAAAGCCTACTTTTTTGGGACTCTGGGATATACCGAAGAACAGGTGGGATATCCAGCCTCATGGAATGAACTATGACCCACTGGATTCTTGGACCTTCTGTTGGTAGATAGCCATTGTTGGGCTAGCTGGACCACAGCCTGTAAGGTCATTCTAATAAATCTCATATATATATATATATATATATATATATATATATATATATATATATATTCCTTGTATAAGCTCTGTTCTCTCAGAGAACCTTGACTAATATAACAAGGCAGGGTTGCTCCCCATCCCCCAGTATGTCTTCAGTGAACTCATGTTGAATTACAGATTTTCAACAATGCTTCTGAGAAGCATTGAGAGGGGACCAGATACTGCTGTAAGGGAAGCAGTGTGTGAGCCAGTGGCCCAGGGGCTCACTCTTTAGACTATTGGGTGAGCAAGGCCATTCCCATAGTCCCTAGTTTCAAGAGCTTCCCCAAGAGCCCAGACTCTAGGGTTGGAGGCAGGAGAATTGTACTCAGAGTCCCCAACTCCTATGTTCCATCCTTTTTTTTTTTTTTTTTTTTTTTTTTTGGAGTGTGTGCCTACCTAAGTTTATGAAAATGAGGGAGAGTGGGTGAGAAAGGGAGGAGGAAAGGAGGAGGAAAGGAGGAGGAGGGAGAGGGGGTAGGGGAGGAGGAGGCGAGAGCCCTCGGAGGATTGTGCCAGGTTTCAGAATGAAGCTGCCACATGTCTGCAGGGGAGTCGGAGGGAACGTGGGGACATGTATATATTTATACTGTGAGGGCTGTGGCGTTCTTCCTCACAGCACTTTGATGGCTAATAAGTTCAAGAGGACCAGGGTTGGTCTTTTACTCAGATAATGCTGGGGACCGAGGAAGAGGCTCTGATCTGGCATCATAGCTTCCTCTGTCTCTATGTCCTTGTGCCCTGGCTCACAAGGTCAAGACTGATCCTGGCCCTCAGGCTGCAAGCTTGTAGTTTGTAGCTCCACTCACACGAAACTAGTGGGTGGCCTGTAGTCACAGAAACTTCCTATTTCTGCATCAGGATAGGTTCCATGGAACTAGGACCAGAGAGATTCATAAGGGACCCACCCACTTCATTTAATGCTCTTTTCTAGCTTGAAATTCTTAGTATTTTTTTTGAGCAAGGCATTTATTATTTTCATGTACCGAATCCCATACAATACATGAATTGGCTCCAAAGCCCTCATCAGATCCCCAAATTTGCAGGTTAAGTCCCTTGAATAAAAAGGTATGGCTAGAATTTACATTTAACCTACACAAACCTCCTGTATATTCAGTTTTTTAATTTTTCCATTTTAAATACGTGTGCTGCACATGTATACACGTATGTTTGCATGTGTGTGAGCACACATATTTGTGAATGTGTGCACATGTATGATGTCAGGAATTGTGTGTGTGTGTGTGTGTGTGTGTGTGTGTGTGTGAACTTGACACACACTGGAGTCATTTGGGAAGAAGGAAGTTCAGCTGAGAAATTGCCTCCATTAAACTGGCCTGTGGGAAAGTCTGCAGCCATTTTCTTGGTTAATGAGTGTGATATGAGAGGACCCAGCCCACTATGGACAGTTCTATCCCTAGGCAGGTGGTCCTGGATGGTATAGGAAAGCAGGCTGAGCAAGCCACAGAGAGCAAGCCAGTGAGCAGCGCTCCTCTATGAGTTCTGTCTTTGTATTTCTGCCTTGTGCTCCTGCCCCAGCTTCTCTCCATGGTGGGCTCTAACCTGTAAGATGTAATCGATCCTCTCCTCCCCAGGTTCCTTTTGGTTATGGTGCTTATCGCTGTTACAGAAAGCAAAGTAGGAGAGGGATTGGCCACCTTATTCTTTCAGGTAGTGTCCCTTAGTCAAACCCAGAGCTCATTGATATGACTGGTGTCACTAGCCAGTTTGCTCCAGGACTCCCTGTCTCCACTCTTGTACTGCTGGAATTGCATGCAGTCTGGCTACCACACCTACCCAGCATGGGTTCTGGGAATCGGAACTCTGATCCTCAAGCTTGGGAAGTGCTTTAGCCGCTGGGCCATCTCCTTGGCCCCTTGAATGGTCTAAAGCTCTCTAGATACTTTGTAACTCCTCACACACTGTAGCAAATGAGCGCTCTGCTGCACTGCTCAGGGGGAGATGAAAGCCTGCGGGTGTGCAGTGCAGAGGAGCATGAAAGCCTGTGCATGTGCAGTGCAGAGGAGCGCTCCCCAGATGGCTTCAATCCACAGGCTGGGCTTGCAGATCAGAACCCAGACCTGTGGAGGAAGACAGTGTGCTGGAGAATAGTGAGCTGGAGGAAGAAGGAAAGTGTAAGATGTTGATAGCGACATTTGAGCAAAGCCCTTCAGAAGCCCTGCCAAGAGGAAAAAGTGCTGTAGGCAGAAAGAGCAGGGAGTGTAACAGCCCTGAGGTAGATGCCCACTCAGTACACTGGCATTATCCCTAGACCAGGGAAGCCTTCTTTGGGGCATCTGAAGCAGTACCAGGGGGATGTCTCTGTCCAGGTTCTTCTGCATATTGATGCCAAACAATGCAGGAAAATATTGATGTGTAAAATGCAAAAAGGCATTCGCTTAGTATAGGGACTGTGAGCCTTCAGCCTGGGGCCAGAGAACCTGAGTTCAAGTCCCACTCTTGCTATTTTAAGCTGTGTGGCCTTGGGTGGGGTGCTTGCCCCTCTGAGTCCCCTCCTCCTCTGAACCTGGTAGATAATAGGATTACCTCAGAGGGGGCACCATGAAACACAAAGGGAAAACGTTTACAACAATGAATAGTTAATGAATGTGTTGTAGGAAACAGCATTTTTTTTTTCTTACATTTATTTATTTGTTGGTGTGGGTGGGAGGCAGATGCCTGCGCCACGGTGTGTGTGTAGAGGTCAGAGGACAATTTTGGAAGTCAGTTCTACCTTTCCTGGGCTCTGGGGATTAGACTCAGGTCACCAGGCTGGCTGGCAGGTGCCATTCACCTGCTGAGCCAGCTTACTAGTTTTTCTTCTGTTACTCATTAAAAACGAACAGCTCTCACACTCTGAGACTTGCTCTGTGCTTGCTAGATGGCAGAGGCATGACTTCAATTAATTCTCACAGCGGCATCATAAGATGTTGATCGCCACCCACTGTTTTCTCCTTTTTACAGACAAGAAACAGCAACAGAGGGGGCAAGACACTTATCCAAAGGACACACAGCTAATAAGTGGCAGAGCTCAGCTTAGAACCCCAGGAGTCCGGACCCAGGAAAAGCACACTGGATCTCATTCTTGACTAGCAGGTTGGTGACTAGCTCAAGGAAGTTCAAGTGGAGCTGGAAAAGGTGTGGCGCGCTGAGGTGGGCATGGCCAGTGAGCTGGTCTCACATCGGGCTCTGTGGCAGGAGTCCCACTTCCACATTGTCTGGCTTCAGCTTCATCCTTCCTTCCTGTCAATGCTGGTTTATGTTTTAGCACGTTTCCATTCACCCTGAACAGTCAAGTAAGAGGCAGGCACAGCAAACCAGGGTCATAGCAGTGTGTGCAATGCAGTCTGGGCTTGGCCCAGCAGTGCCTCCCTGTGTGCCCCCCTCCTACCCCGCGTCCCCATCTCATGTCCTTATTGAGAACTTAAGCATCATCTGGAGGAGGGTGGAGCTGGGGGAAGGGGGTCATCTGCACTGACTGTGCACACTTTCTTCTTACCATCTCCTCAATGTGTGTTTACATAGTATTAGTTATTACACATTCAACAAACATTCAGATAGCACTTGGATTGGCTCTGGCACAGCTTTATGGCACTGTACATATACTGACTCATTGTGGCCCCTTGAGGTACTATCCTGGTCCTCACAGTGCAGATGGGGATGGAGGGCCAGCCTCTGTCTTTGCTCCTAACTTTTGTTAGACATGAACCTGTGGCCAGAGTAGGTAGGTCCTGTGCTTGAGGTGGTTTCCTGCTTCCCCACAGGGGAAGGAAACCCCTTGAGAATACCTCTTGCCTGGGAAGCAAGACTCTTTGGGTTCCTAGTGTTGCTCCCCACAGGGGCAGTGTCAGGAGTGTGTCCTGGGAGAATGCTTCATTCCCATTTGACCTCTGTTGGCTTCAGGGAAGTCCCTCCACTGGGCTGATATAGGTGTGCTGACTCAAAGACCAGGGCAGAATGTGGGGCCCTGGGAAGTCTGCAGCCTCTTGAACTCTCCTCACGGTGGGGTATGTGTGTGTGTGTCTGGTCATACCCTCTGGAGCCACTGCTCAAGTTCAAATCCCAGCGTCACCACCTGCTAGTTGTGTGACCTTGACGAGTAAGTTCTCTGTGCCTTACTTTTTCCTGTCTGCAAAATGGGGCTAAGAAAAGCACCTACCTCACCCGGGTTGTGAAGTTTAGAGGATGTGATACAGCTTAAGTGATGTGAGCGCAGAGAAGGATGTCTAAATAATGGCTGTTTTCACTGTTGAGTCTTTCCTCACTCAGAAAAGTCGGGTCTCCCTCTTTTCCTCCTCTTCCTCTCTCCCTTCTTTCTTTTCTTTCCCCTTTCCTCATCTTCTTCCTCCTCCTCTTCCCCTCCTTTTATTTATTTTTTTAATTGAAACCCCCATTTTTGAGACAGGGTCATACTATGTAAGCAACTGGCCTTGAGCTCCTGTTCTTCCTGCCTTAGCCTCCTGAGCACAGTCTCTGCCTTCTCCCCACCCTGTACCCATCAGGCTGATTTCTTTTCCCTGGTAATATTTGACTAAGAATCTTCCTTTACCGGACTCTCCCACTTAAGCTCTCTGGTGGCTTCTCGTCATATTTAAAATTACATTGGATGTCCTTAGCAGAAGCCACAATGTCCTTTCTGATTTGGCCCATCTATTTTCCAGCTCTATCTACTACCATTTACCCCTTTGGTGGTTGTGCCCTGCTCCCCAGCCATGTTGGCACAACCATGCCAAGCTCTTTGTGGCTCCAGGCCCATGGCACATGCCATCGCCTTTGCCTAGAATACAGCTCTTCTATATCTCACATGGCTTTGCCTTCCCATTCAGGTCTCAACTCAAATGTCACCTCCCCAGAGAGGCCCTCCCTGCTGTCCCAATGGCAAGATATGATCTGATTTACTCTTTAAGAAGACAATTTTCATGCCCTGTGGATAAATCATTTACCACACAGCATGTTCTTACACTGTTTCTACCAAGTCCCACCAGGCGCCAGGCACCCCTGCAGGAGCCTACGTGAGCTGTAATTCATCTGCTCCCTCAACAGACATTGTTCTGGGAACCGTGTGTAAAAACACTACAGATATGCACTGGCACAGCTTACCAGGAGGTCACCGCCCAAGCAGGGAAGCCTATCTGTTGATTTTCTCATGCTGAAAAAAATTCCTGGGCCATCACTCAAGTTTCTCTGATAAGTGTCAAGACTGTGTTACCAGGTGGTGGGCCTTTAAAGGGCAGGATCCAGTCCTAAACAAGTCACTTATACCAATTCCTCTAGGCTCAGAAACACTGTGGAAGAAATGGCAGGAAGTACGTACAAGACACAAGATAGGGTGAAAGGCTACGGAACAGCATTCTCTAAAATTGATTCATCCATTGCAACCATTAATCCACAACTGTGGTTCCTTTCACTGGGTCCGGACAAGAGCAGCCCTATCAACAGTCAGTCAAGGAAGGGGGAGCGGCCCAGGGGACCATGCCTTTTACCTCTAAACTATTGACTATGGATAGATTCTAGGAGTGGGGGGAACTACTGTTTTTGGCTGTAGACCCATTGCTGAGCCAACCAGGCCCAAAGCCATGGTGTAATGGCCATGGCTAATCTCAGTGGTCCACAAAAGAAATGAATAGGTAATTAACATGAGAGTGAGATTTGTAGTGAGTGGGCAGGGAGTACAAGGAAGGCAGGAAGACGAGAGTGGTCAGTCTGCAAGGTGCATATGTGTAAAACTCAAATAAAGAACACAGATAAAAGAGGTGTGGCCTTTAGGAGGCGGGGCCTGTTGGTTGTTCATGCTGGGTCCCTGCCCTGTAGTTCTTGTGAGACCCATGTTAGTCCTTGTATTCTGTGCTTTTGGGGAGGAGCCCAGGGTCCTCATTTGAATGTACTAGGTCAGCGCTCTGCCATGGAGCCATATTCCCCAGCTGACCTGGTTAGTTCTTAAAAGAAGTTTGCTAGGAAAAGGACAAGACTGGCCCGTCCCCAGTGTTCCTGTCCTGCTGGATCACGTCTCTCTCACAGGTGCTTCACCATGATGGCATCTCTCAGGATGTATGGCAACTATGGAGATCTTTGGCAGAGCCTGTGTCAAGTTGTTTGGAATTTTAGCCATATGGGATCGTTTCTCTTTACCTGTAGCAACGGAAGTGGGACTGTTGAAGGGAGTCAGATGTGGTAGCAAACCCATTGTTCCCTTGGATGATGATGAGAGAGCAGAGGCCTTGCAACGCTGGACTCATTCAGGGAGACTTCTGTTGCAGGCCCAGGGTTGCTTCAGTGACAGTGGCTTCTTCAGATCACCCAGCTGGGGGATGCTACCAACCCAAGAAGTGCAGCCATGTGTCGGAAATGACCGTCCCCGTGAAGGACCAACAGGGAGGACCTCTTGCACTCTGCACACTCTGACCCATCATTTTCTTACAGGTGGTCACATATCA
Organism: Onychomys torridus; assembly: GCF_903995425.1. Taxonomy (NCBI): domain Eukaryota; kingdom Metazoa; phylum Chordata; class Mammalia; order Rodentia; family Cricetidae; genus Onychomys; species Onychomys torridus. The sequence continues at coordinate 100,664,413 of NC_050443.1, read as the reverse complement.
TCCTCCCAAGAAGAGCCCAGAGAAACAGGAAGGCTCTGCTCACTGTCCCCATCCACTTGCTGGCCACCATGGTAGTGGCGTATTACTTTTGCACAGCGCAGTGTTTAGCATTCAGGGGTGCTGTCTTGGGTTGTGCTCCTGTGGACACACTGGATGGAATTTTGCAAGGTAGCAGTTCCCTGGGCCGGGCCTTTGGGAGGAGCCCTGATGAGAGGGGTTGGTAAGGAAAGCAGGGCTGGCCACTGGGGGAAACGGAACCATGTCAAAGTTGTGACAGAGACCCAGTCTGTGCATAAATGGAGCTGAGGAGGCCTTTAGAGGTATGTTAGCTGAAGGCTAGAGAGTTGAGCCTGCTCCCACTGTGTTGTGAGGCTTCTGAGAAGGAGCTGGCACCTGGGATGTACCCGCTCTCCCATGCTAGGAGGCGTTTCCAGAGGTGAGTTTAGCAGTGGGCAGGCTGCACTGAAAGGACCACCCAGCAGGATGAGGATGCTGGTGCTCCCATGTTGGCCACCTGTGCCAAGCAGATTGACAGGCTGAGAGTCTTTGGGCAGGTCAACATTCTGCAGCCTCATTGTCCATCTGTAAAATGGCAGCAAGGAAGAGCAGGGTGTCATGGGCTAGGGTGAGGGCTGGATGGGTTACTGCAACAAGGATTTGTTATGGGGATATTCAGGGCTATGACGGGTTATTATCATTGTCTCTGATAGCACACATAGTCATATGTACTATATGCATATGGGATTGTGTGTATATGTGCTAGAGTGTATCTGAAACACATGTGGGTATGTGAGTAGGTGCATGTGTGTGAGTGTGTACATGTGTGTGATTTGTGAGCATGTGCATGCATGTGAGTGTCTGTGTGAGTGCATGAGTGTGTATGTAAGTGAGTGTGTAATCACACAGAAGTGTGGGAGCGTGTATTAAAGACTGTGAAGGTGTATGTGCACTTGTGAATTGCTTATGAGTGTATGTGCACATCTGTGAGTGCATGTGTGTGTGCATGTGCTAGTGTGTGTGCATGAGTGTTATTATATGTATGCACATGTATAGGTGACTTGTGCATGCATGAGTATGTGTGCATATATGAGTACATGAGTGTGCACATGTATGAGTGTATATGTATGTGAGCATGAGTGTTCATGGGTACATGCATGTGTGGGTGAGTGCAACAGTATATGCACGTGTGTATGTGCATGTGTATGTGTGTGTACATGTCTAACCACATGAGTGCATTCATATGTGTGTGTTGGGAGTTGGGGTGGAAAGGAGCTGAGGATGGGGAGGGCATGGCTAGGAAGTTGGAGCTGGAACTCTCTGAAGCAGCCATTCCCTGGCTGTAGCACTACATGAACGGGGTGAGAGAGGTGCAAAACGGTTGGGAGGAATCAGCGGCAGCCTTGTGTTTTCCAAAGGCAGCTAAGTGGTCCTTGTAGTGCCACCTACACCCCGTCCAGTTTAGAACCCTGTCCTCTGCTCCGGCCTCACGTAGCTTTCTGCATCTGTAACTCTCATCCAGCTGTCAGAACGAAAACAAAGCACAGAAGGAAGAAGAGGAGCCCGCTTGCTGCTAGGGGGTGACAGGTAAGCTTTTCGCCAAATCACAAGCCTCCCAAAGAGCAGTGAGCAAGGGAAGCCCATGGGTGGAATGAGCTCCTCTCACACCTGAAGAACTGCAGTACAGTGCTCCCACCCAAAGCCTCCTACTACCAGACCTTGTAAGGTACCACTGCTGTTCATGGACCCAGGGCTGGTGGGGACTAGCTATCCACTGTCATTCATGGACCCAAGGCCAGTTGAGACTAGCTGTCCTTTGCTAATAATTTCTGTTTCACTTAGACTTTGTATTATGGAGCAATTTTAGATCGCAGCAAACTGGAGTGGGTTAGAGACTTCCCAGGTGCCTGTCTCACACATGATCAACATCTCCACCACAGTAGCACATTTGTCCTAACTGCTGAGCTACATCAACGTGTCATCATCCCCCTGAGTGCAGGTCATGCTGGGGCTTCATCACTTGTTAATGGCTCTTATTCAACAGTTGAGCCTCTGGGAGCTGTGTTCCTTGGATTCCCCAGATATGTTGTGTATGGGGATGATAGCAGGAAAGGAATTCATCCGCTCACTGATCAATTGATTTCATCAACAAAAAAAAGGTTCACTGTCTTGTGTTTGTGAGGTACTGGACGAGGTGCTGCTTTAGAGAGGCGACTATGTTGGACTGAAACATGCAAACTTCTCCCGCCTGCCACCCCCACCCCCAGTTCATTCTGTCTCTGTCTGTTCAGGGAGTGCAGGAATCTGACTGACTTCTTGCAGAATGGCTGACCTTCCGGGAGCACAGCCAGCTCTGCTTCCCCTGGGCACTGACTACACAGGCCTGTTTCTTTTGCTAGACTTCACTGAGCCTGTGAGGCGTACAACTCTCTGCACACACGCTATACCTTAAGGCTGGAGGGCTCAGTTGGTAAGTTGTTTGCCCAGCATGTAGGAAGCCCTGGCTATTATTCCCAACACTGTGTGTAAAAACTGGCTCATAGCAGTATGAGCCTGTAATCCTAGGGCAGGGCAGACTGCCAGAGGATCAGAAGTTTGAGGTCACCTTTGGTATATAGCAAGTTTGAGACCATCCTGGGTCTGTCTTAGAAAAATATAACAAAAAAAAGTAAGGCTAGGAAACAAGACTTACAAGCCCTAAGTACTAAGGAGGTGTTGTGACATTTATTGTCAGCCCAATAGGACCTGGAATCTCCTGGGGCCGGCTTCTAGGCATGCCTATGGGGATTATCTTGATTATGTTCACTGAGATGGAGAATCCTGCCTGCTGTGGGTGGTATCATTCTCTAGCTTAGAGTTTGGACTGCATAGAGAAAGGAAGCTGAGTGCCGTTCAACCCTCTCTGTTCTCTGTGTATGCAATGTGACCAGCTACTTCAAGCTCCCGCCTCCTTCTTCTCCCCATAATGGACTGTACCCTTGAACTGTGAACTTTCTCTTCTCTACCCTTAAACAAGCCCTTCCTTCCAGGTAAGTTGCTTTTGTCGGAGTATTTGATCACAGTAAAATAAAAACAACTAAGACAGTAGCAGTAGCTTTCCTGTGGTTAATTTTAAAATCCCTTAGTATATTAAAAAAAAAAAGTCCAACAAATTCAAATATTTTGCAGGATGACTACTTTAAATCAAATCCCACTTTTGAAAGCCCTTTTCCCCCCTCTGTACACTACCTGGCTTGTGTTCTTGCCTAATGCTTGTGCTCAGTTTGTGCTGTTAATCCATCTCACTGGTAAATAACCCTCAGAAGGTCCCTGTCTTCCTGGAGCCGAAACCCAATGAAGGAAAATAGCGATTCCACAAACAGACATCCAGACACACGTTTACCGCAGGAAGCATCGTATCCTGGGGAGAGGGCCTGAATGGAGAAGTGGGACACAGAGCTGTTGGGGACAGATAGCGAGAGATGGTGACATTTATAACCATTGCAAAAAGCCAGCCGCGAGGCTCCAGGTGGCAGACACACAGGAGTTTGGACTAAGAGCTTTCTGGACTATGGAGAAAAGGCTGGTGTAAAGGCTGGGGGTGTAAGTCGGTAGAGTGCCAGCCGAACAAGCACAAACCAGATATGAACACGAGATATGATTGGACATGCCTGTGATCCCAGCACTCATGAATCGGAGACAGGAGGATCAGAAGTCCAGGCCAGCCTGTGATACACAAGATCCTGTCTCATCAATCAATCAATCAATCAATCAATCTATCAATCAATCAAAGGCTGGCAGAGCTGGAGTCCAAAACAGGGGAAGGGTGCTAGAACTGAAGCTGGAGAAATAAGTGAGGAACACCCTGGACATTACAGTTGTTTTTAACCCCTTGCAATTTACAATCATCTGGGGAACATTAAAAAGCACAAAAACAGGAAAAAAAAACCCAAAACACAATACCTGGGCAAGGAACTCAAATGATGGGATGGTGCCCAGGCACCCACGCGTTCAAACAAACAAACAAACAAACAAACAAACAAGCATTCCCAAAACAAAACAGGAGATTAAGTGTGCTACCACTGAGGTGGGTCTGAAAGCTACAGCTTCCTAAATGCCTTTAGTGTCTCCAAATCCCCAGGGGACTTTGAGAAAAAATGCAGATTCTGATTCAGCCAGGTGGAGTTAGTAGTTTCATCTCTTTGAGCTCCCACGGGAGGCTGACGCTCATAGTCTGACGACCACATTTGGAGAAACAAGGTTTTTGTCGGTGATAAGGAGGCTTATTTTTACAGACTGGTAGGGAGCCACTGGAGAATATTAAGCAGGAAGGCTAGCACGACCTTACGGATGTTTTCACAAGATTACAGAGGTTACAATGTGGAAAATGGACTGCAAGGGGAAGACAGTGATGAGGGATGAAGAGGAGGCTGCAACACTTGGCCTTTCTATGCTGCTCTCGGGACACTGGGCTTGGGGAGAGAGGCAAGAAGTGTACAATGTTTAAGGTTTCGATCTAGAACCCTACATCTGTCTCCCCACTAGATGCTCAGAGCTATTTCCACAGAAATGACTCCTTTACAGGATGACTCCCAGGCCCAGCTCTGTCTCTTAGCCATAGAGATCTCTGATAGCAGGTTCAGATAGGGGAAGCACAGATGCTCAGAGTCTACAGCTACTAACTACAGAGTATGCTCGTTAATGTCTCAAAGACTTCAAATGTCTTTGTTGTCTCAAAGATCTGAAATGTCTTTGTCACTGGTGCATAGTACCCTCTTGGGTGAGAGGGTCTGGGCTGTTTGCCAAGATGAATGAATGAAGTATGGTTTTCATTTGGATGCCTGGTACTGCCAGATGGATAATAATTCCCCCAGCCCTAATCCCTGCTTTGGATGGTGTTTTCAAACCAATCCCCATAGTTCCAAGAAAAAGACTCATGCCTCAGAAAGTTGAAGGAAACCGTGAGGTCTTCAGGGGATGAGGGATGTACTGCTGGTGGTGTTGGGTTGGTGCCTTCCCTGACTGCACATTCTTTGTGAGCTGAGGGGCACATGCACCCTCCTCCTAGCACTGCGGGGGAGTGGGTTGATTTGGGTTTTTCTGCCTCTGCTGGATTGCTAAGCTTTCATGTTAATTCCTCCAACTCTAGAGAGTAACATTTCAACTTGTCCAGAAACTCATTAGTTCAGGAAGTAGGGGGAGGGAGGGAAGAGAAGGAAGGGAGGATGGAGGAAGGGTGTTGGTATGGAAGAGGAAGGAAGGGGTGTGTATGGGAGGGGAGGAAGGAGGGAAGAAGTGAAAGAGGGAGCAGAGAAAAAGAGAAGGGTGGAGAGCAGGGAATGCTTTTGCAGACAAAATGGCCCAAGTGACTTCTAGGATACTGAACTGACTTGAGTGTTACAAGATGTTCACGTTTTACCACCTAAGTGAGTTGCTCTCCTGTGTCAATCAATGAGAGAGTGCATGGACTATGATCTAAACTTCTCGGTCCTTCTAGAGGATTTACTTTGGTTGTCTCTCACAAAGATGGACCGCTAGCTACATGGATATGTAGATAGATGTCCATATCTACAAGCTGTAGGAGCTCTCAGAAGAATGCAGTTTCTGGTTCCTTCTGATTCAGAGGACATGGCAGCAACGGGCCCACGTTCTTTCAACAGGCATGGAATTTCCTGTTTGCTGTAGCCTATACCCAGTCCCCTTTTTTCTGTTTTTTGATGGTGCTGAGGATTGAACCCAGGGCCTTGGGCTTGCTGGCAAGCCCTCTACCAGTGTGCTCTGCCTTTGTTTCCTCTCTCCTCCACAACCCTCCTGGTCTCTCTAGATACCTGAGGTCGTGGCTGTGAATACAGATTCAAGAGCCTATTGCTTGCCTTGAGTCTGTGAGCCACTGTTGGGAACAAAAGATCAGCGCCTTATCTGGGATGGAAAGGCAGTTTGGAAGCAGTTCAGATCAAAAGGCCTTAGTCATAGCTCCAAAGAAGATTCTACAGAGTGAGAAATAAACATAGAAATAGCTGTGGCTTCCCATCTGGAGCTCTTTGATATTCATGGTCTCTGGTCTTCAGAGTGGGTGACTGAGCAGATAGGACTTGTGGGTTTTGATCTCTTGAAGCAAAAAGAACTCCAAGCCCCATGAGAAATGTGAGCCTAATATATACCCTCCTCTCCCTTCCCTTCCCCTCCCCTCCCCTCCCTTCTCCTCCTCTCTCTCTCCCACTCCCCTTTCCTTTTCTTCCCCCAAAACTGATTCTTAACCCACAGCAAAACCCTCTTTCTCATTTACCAAAATCAAATCAAATCAACCCCAAACTTCAACCTCAATATGGTGATATAAATCAAAAGGCTTTAAACCATAACTGCCTTCAATGACGGAAAAGTCAGGCATGAACTACAAGAGACTAGATTCAAAGTAGAGACATTGGTCTGAAGCCTTTTTAAGTTTTAGGTAATTACAGATGGAAAACAATAACCAGAACCAATTAAAAAGGTGTCCCTGTATGTGGGCGAGTGTGCACACTTATGTTCCCGAGTTCTGCCCCCTGGAAGGACCTGGAAGCAGCTGCAGTCCCCAGCTATGAGCATGTCTAGCACCCAGGTCTTGGTTTCTAATACCGTCCTTCAGCCAAAAGAAGACAGGGTCCTTGGGAAAATGACAATTTCCATGGCCCAAACAGAGAATGGACATCTTAAATCACAGAAGAAAGAAGAAGTTAAAATACAAACGGGAAAGCTGTGTGCACAAGAAACAGGACCAACAGCAAGAGCTTCTGCTGCTACAGTTTGAATCTGCATTGAACGCTTGGTCCCTAGCTGATGGTGCCAATTTAGGAGGCTCTAGAAACTTTAGGAGATGGCATCTAGGTGGAGATGGATCCTTGGTGACATCTCGTCCCTGGTCTCTTCCTGTCTCCACCTGCTCTGCTGTTTCCTGTCCACCATGAGGTGAATAGTTCCTCACCACACATTCCCACAGCCAAGATAATCCATCCAGGTGTGGGGACTAAGCAAGCTCTGGATTCTCTAAAGCCATGGCCAGAACAAATCCTTCATATCTGTAGTATTTTGTCACAAAAGGCCCTGATTCAGTTGCCAATGCCTAAGGTGGGATAACTAGAGCAGCAGAATAACTAATGTAGCCATAGATCATGACCCAAGGTATAAAACAAACACGTGTGCACCTGGGCCTATATAAGTGAATCGAGGAGTAAGTAAGTAAGTGTGGGGGAGTAGATAACTCTCTTGTGTAGAAGAATTCCCCATTATTTATGTAGCTCTAGCCTCCTCAAGGAAGCAGAACCCGATCCTGCTACTGAAGTGTGGGCTGTGAATAATGACTGCATCCCAAAGTGTGCAGTAGGGGAAAGGAGAAGAAGGAGTAACTGTGGTGAGAACCTGACAATCATGGATTCAGCCATGGTCAAGGTTAAAATCAGCAGAGATAAGTCATGATGGTAGGATGTGTTCGTGAATGATGTGATGAGAAAGATGTTCTACCATTGTGATTTTCTTCCCCAACCTCATAATTCCTCAAGTGGTCATAAGAAAAGACAGACTGAGAGACATTTGACAGAATGATGGCCAATACTTCTCAAAATCATCAACGTCATCAGCAAAGGTAAGGAAAGTTTGCCTAACTGGCACAGCCTAGAGCAGCCTAAGGAGATTGGATGACTAAGCATAATGGTATCCTGGATCAGAGAGAGGATGCTCAGCAAAGAATAAGGACACTGGTGCAAAGTGCAGATCTCAGTCGATAGAAACTTTTCAGTGTTGGTCCATTGCTTAGAACAAATGTGGATCGTGCTAGTGTGTCTCAACAAGAAGAAACATCTTGTGTAGGAGCTCGCTATGCCACCGTTGTGGTTCTATGTGAACCTTCAACTATTCTAAAAGCAGATTTATTTAAAGATATGTTCATTTTTGACTCAACTGCAGTTCTAGAAACTTTATCATAAGGAAATTGTTATGAAGGTGTATAGGGATTAATTTACAATATGTGCATAAAAATGTGTGGTTTGTAATTAGAAGTCAACAAATCCCCAATAATGGGGGAATTAACTAAGTAAATTATGGCATATCATATGGTAAAATACTGTCATTTAATGGTACAGTGACATCTTTCGATGAAGAAAGTCTGATCACTATATCCCAATGAATGAAAATGTACACAACAAGAGTATAATCACATTTTGGTTAAAGAATAAGTGATAATGTAAATATATGGTGGCATACATCTGTAATATCAGCCCTCAGAGGATTGTGTCTTCCAGGCTAGACTCGGCTAAACAGTGAGACTGTGCCTCAAAAAGTACAATTATGCTGGGTGGTGACACACATCTTTAATCCCAGCACTTGGGAGGCAGAGGCAGTCAGATCTCTGAGTCTGAGGCTATCCTGGTCTACAGAGTGAGTTCTAGGACAGCCAGGGCTACACAGAGAAACCCTTGTTTCAAAAAACAAATGTATATTGAAAAATCAATTGATATATATAAATTATGTATCCAATGGGGGTTAATTTTGGACTGAGAGAATAGAAGGATAATTCTTTCTTTTTCTTTGTTTTGTTTTTTGTTTTTCAAGACAGTGTTTCTCTGTGTAGCTTTGCACCTTTCCTGGAACTTGCTTGGTAGCCCAGGCTGGCCTCAAACTTGCAAAGAGATCCTCCTGGCTCTGCCTCCTGAGTGCTGGGATTAAAGGCATGTGCCACCACCACCAGGCAATTATTTCTTATTACTTTCAAACTTCCTTATACAGTGTGAAATGAATTACTGCTACAGTAAACAGAATATATATTCATGTGTCTGAATACACAATTTTTTTTAAAGGAAAGGCAGGGTTCTAAGGCCAGGTTTTGTGCTTCCACTCAGTTTACTGGGACCAGCTGTTAGGAGTAGAATCCAATCTTTCCTCTTTCTCAAGATCACTAGGGAAACACAGGGGCTTCCTTTTTCTGTTCCATGGTATCCTGCTGACCACATTGGTGAAACAGAGAACTAACTGGCTCACAGGTGTTAGGAGGATTCTGAAACGTTATAGAGAGCTCCCATGACCCACCCTTGACCCTTCCCATCACCTGGTGCTTCTTCCCTGAGATGGCTCTCAGAGATCTTAGTCCCAGAGACTATTGCAGGTCTGACATAGCTAAATTCCAACTTCAAAGAATTTTCTCAGGCTACTGAATCTAGAGGATGGCTTCTCTGGCACAGAGTAAGTTAAACAAATACTGCTGAGTAGATTGGTGGATCGACATAAGTATGTGGATGGACAGATGATTGGGTGGTTGGATGGATGTAAAGAAATTAGTAGATAGATGGACAGAAGTGATTCAGTGGATGGATGAGTGGAAGAATGGAAGGACAGACAAATGGAAGGAAATGATAGATGAAAATATCTGGATGGACAGATGGTTGGTAGAGTTGATATAAGAAAGGGACTGGGTAAATGGACACATGGACTGATGTTTGGATTAGCTGAAGGATGGATAGGCAGATGGAAGGGAATGAGTGAGTAGATGTATGGGTGAAAGTGTGTGGACAGACAGATGTTGTTTAGATGGATAGATGGATGGTTGGATAGATGGAAGTGACTGAATGGGTAGATAGACAAATGACTAGATGGATGGACATGTCCTTTGCTAATTTTGCATGTTATCCTTTCTTGTTTTCAGTTCTAAGTTGAAAGGGGTTGGTTTTGGTTTTTAGAGACTCCACACTCTGTATTGTAGCATTTCTTACCCCATTTGCCCATTTGAATTCCCTGAACTGGTTCTAAAGCAGCCATTACCCCAGAGTCTGGTTGAGGCGGATTTGGAGTAGAAGTTGGGACTGGCTTCATTCAGTATTATTAGGCACTTCCCAGACCCACTGCCCTGAGTAGCTTTCTCAGCTTCCGTGGTTGCAGGATGGGCAATGGCAGTTCAGCATCATTTGCAGACCCTGGCATGCCTGGCACAATCTTAATGGACAAGAAAGAATGTCACCTTCTCAGGCCTTCTGTGACTCAGAAAGGTGCCAGGAAGTCCCTCCTCCCTTTGATGGTATTTTGGGAGTCTCAAGTTTCTAATAGGCAACTGATTTAATTATTCAGACAAGTTATTGATTGCAATGTGTACTAAAGCTGATTGAGGGTTAATTCTTGAATATCTTAACTTAAAAGAAGAAGTGGAGCATTACAGGAAACCTGGAGACCTTGAAAGCTGCACAGGCTGCGTGCCTATCCTACCGAACCCATCCTTCCTTTCTGAAGGATGCTTCAGGAGTGTCTTCTGAGATAACAGCAGCATCGCCTCAATCCCCTGAGCTGCTTTTTTGCAGCTCTTATCACAGCTGTAATTGATTAATTTCTTGTGCACAGTTGGGAGTCTGGTGAGGAAAAGGTTTGATTTTGTTTCTGCCAGAGAGACCATTGATATGCAGGTCTAGAGAACTGCAAGTGAAAAAAAAAAAAGGCACATTCACAGAAAAACTAAGATGTGAAGTTGTGGAAACCTGTCAGGGAAACTGACTCAAATGATGTGAGGCAGATAGATAAGAGCCTTGGACGCAGGCCATGCTGAGGGTGGAAGGAGATAAGACCAGGAGCCAAATCATGGAGAGAGAACTTCCATAGTTGCCTGGGAGATGCTGGGAGATCCCGACCTTGCCATGCCAAGGAAGATGCAATCTTGAATCTACAAATTTCCATGTCTTATTCAGTGAGCACTGAATATCCACCAGTAGAAGGGATGAGTGCATGTGCTTCAGCATCTTGCATAGAATTGCCCTCTTTAGAGGCAGTAAGGCACAACAATTAAAACTGATGACTTAGTTTGAATCCCCGCTCTTATACTTCCTACCTGTAAGTCAAGAGGCTTCTTTAACCTCCCTATACCTTGGTTTCCCCATCTGTTAAATGGAGATGATCCTAATACCTCCAAGGGTTTAAGGATTAAATGAGTTAACATGTGACACATGTGTCATAATAAACCTAGAATATTCTGCCTTCACATACTATGGGTAGATTTGCCCTGCAGGCTGGTTTGAGGTATGACTCCTAAGCGTGTCCTAGTCCATAAATCACGTGCTCATTCAATAAATATCAGCTGTTTTTATTGCTCATACTGTGCAGAATCACAGGGGCCTGGATGGAAGTCACAGGTCTCCAGGGGCTCAGCTCTAGCTGTCACCAGCAACAGGAGCAGCAAGCTGAGGATCTGTTTGGGGTTCCAGACTCCTTCTAGCAGCTTCACTGGTAGAACTGGGAACATTTGGTAGAGTGGAGGCTCATTCTGAGGTTAGTGTGTGACATATGTGACACATTGTAGCTTCTAGAGAACACTCCTGGGCTCCAGTTTGGACTACAGGCCTAGAGAAAGCTGGACTAACCCATTAGGACCTTACACAATTACCTGGAGCCTTAGCAAGAGAAGGGCGCAAAGTGAGACAGGATTTCCTGTTAAATTGACAGTGGAGGCACAAGACAGCCTCTGGAGAAAGCACAGCTCAGAACATGCTGCCTTAGACCTGTACTTCCCACGTATCTGTCTAGATTCACTTCATCCCCTATACCCAGAACCCAGTGAGCACTGGGTAGCTATCAGTAGAAGGGATGAATGCATGAATGGTCACGTGCATGGGGGCAATTACTATGTCTGCTTAGCTCTACCTTATCTCCTGTACCAGGTACCAGTGAGCACTGAGTATTACTCAGTAGAAGGGATGAGTGCATGAATGGCCATGTGCATGGGGGCAGTTACTGTGCCTGTCTAGCTCTACCTTGTCCCTTGCACCAGGTACATGAATGGTCATGTTCATGGGGACAGTTACTATGCATGCCTAGCTCTACCTTATCTCCTGTACCAGGTACCAGTGAGCACTGAGTATTACTCAGTAGAAGGGATGAGTGCATGAATGGCCATGTGCATGGGGGCAGTTACTGTGCCTGTCTAGCTCTACCTTGTCCCTTGCACTAGGTACAAGAATGGTCATGTGCGTGGGGGCAGTTACCGTGCCTGCCTAGCTCTACCTTATCTCCTGCACCAGGTACCAGTGAGCACAGAGTATCCATCAGTAGAAGGGATGAGTGCATGAATGGCCATGTGCATGGGGGCAGTTACCGTGCCTGCCTAGCTCTACCTTGTCCCTTGCATGAGTTCCTAGTGAGCACTGGGTGTCTACTAGCAGAATGGATGAATGAATGAAGTGTTAGTGTTCAACTCCTTTCACAATTAGTTTCTCATTTCATTCTCCTACAGTCCTATGAAACATTTCTCTAATGTTGCCAGATGAATTATCACAGCACTCTTGGAACAGGTGAGATTCTGAGACTCATTCCCTTCCGTTCTGGTTGTTTCATCTATGATAGCACAGTTCTTCCAAAAATATCCTTTTTATTTGTTTTGCTAGAAGTTGAGGACAATATGGTCTCATTGCTATCATCTGCTTCCACTTTTTGGTGTGTGTCAGTCACTTGACCCCCAACCCCTGCCAAGAGCCCCCTGGCTATAAAGACAATTATCTCCTTCAGTGCCCCGGAACATGGACCTTCTGCCCAGCAGAGCAGATAGCCTTTTCTCTCTCTGCCTGTGGGCAGCATTAATGAACAGTGGATGGGAACCCCAGGGCTTTGGCACAGGCAGTTCTGTGTCTCTTGGCACTGATGCAGGGGATTTCTCATTGCCAAACTGAGGAGATGGTGGCCCCGCTGCTGGAGGGAAGCCTTCCCAGTGCCTTTGCCCAATGTCTTTGCTGAGATAAGAGTTTTCAGATAAGGAAAAGGAAACAGAATCCATCTTCCTCTAGGAAGCTGGGTGTTCTCAGAAAGGAGATGAGGGGACAGTAGTTTTCTCTGAAAACCTATTCCTGAAGCCAACAGGAGACTGGAGGAAGAGGGTGGATGGAGGCAAGTGACAAAGGGATCCAGAAGAGAATCCAATCCTCTGGTGTGTTTGTCTGGAATACTGAAGATGTGTCCTCTCCCTCACTCATAAAGTCTCTAGTGTGATAGTTTGTGCAGGGCACTAGGCAAGAGATAACATGTCCTCTCCAGCTCTCTCTCTGGCACATCTCATTGCTCTGAAAGAACCTGCTGACGAACATTGGAAGATGATTTTGCCTGTCTGGTCCTCAGCTCTCTGAAGTTGAAGCTGACATGAAACCTTATCATAGCAACAACCAAGTCTATCCCAGAGCACAGCATTGTTGGTTGCAGGGGTCACAAGTTCCTACCAACAATGGTGTAGGTTCTGAAGTGTGCAAGAGAGTCACCTTTCAGGAAGGAGGGACAGAGTCCCACAGTGTAGCTCAGGCCAGCTTTGAACTTGGGGCCTCTCTAATGCTGTGTTTGCAGGCCTGCACCACCATGCCTGGCCTTGGTAATGAACTTCTTACCTTTACTGATGAATGAAGGTTCTATTATTACTTGGTTGCTTTCTGTTGTATGTTCTTGAATGACAGAGAGTGTTCTGTAAACAATTCTGATGTTACTCATTTTATAGATAAGAAAGCTAATTGTTCTGAGAGTTCAAAGCAGTTCCAAGTGTCAAAAAAATCCACACTGGTGCAATACAGACCCAAAATTCAAATGCAGGCAGAGTGGTTCCAACATCTGGACTAAGCTGGCTATCAGACAGAGTGACAAGGCTAAAGAGACTAGGTAATTCCCCTCATTCAGCAAAGAAAGAAACTGAGGTTATAGCACAATGGTATAGCTCTTGTCTAGGACGTATAAGGCCCTGTGTTCAATTCCTAAGCACGAGATTGTGGGGCATACACACAGGGATGCTGTGGGTTGGGATGGCTCAGCAGATTGAAGGTATTGGCTATGCAGGCCTAAGATCATGATTTTGATCCCCAGAACCCGCCTGCGCTGAGGTTGAGGGAGAGAATGGACTCCATATAGTTGTGCTCTGCCCTCCACACTTGTGTCATGGAACATGCAGGCTCCGCCCTGACACATTGCATACACACATTAATAATAAGAACAAGGATGATGATGATGATAAAATGAAAACAAAACAAAAGAATAAAGAAAGATACCCGCACGGAACATGGTTATTTCAGGGTACACCATCGGCGGCAGATGTGACATTGCAGCTGAGGTTAGAGCTCAGGACACTTGAATCCAAAGGACAACAACCTTTTTGGACTTGGAAGAATTCTGTGTTAGTTTCCCTTCTAGGCTTGTGGTCAAATTACCTGGCGTAGACAACTTGAAGGAGAAAGGGCTTATTACACAGCCTTGGAGGGCAAGCATGATGTCTGTCCCGGCAGGGCAAGCATGATGTCTGTCCCGGCAGGGAAAGCATGATGCCGTGGCTCAGTCCAAACCATGGTGGCCAGGAGGAGGAAGGTTGGCTCTTCACTCCCTGTCTCCCTTTCCCTTTTTATTTCAGGGATGTCCCCATCCCATGAAGTGCCACCCACATACAAGATGGGTCTTCTTCCTTAGTTACAAGCATGCTCAGGAAGGGCTCATCATCTCCGGGTGGTTCTAAATTCAGTTACCCTGAAATCGAAGATTGACTGTCATAACAGGTGGCCCACATCCAAGTAGCCAAGATCCGGATGACTTGTCTACACAAGCATTATCCAGGTGTTCCTAAGAGCCAGGTGTTTGCTCACAGGTGGGCTACACATCCAAGCAATGGAATCTGTGTTGATGGGGTCCTGTCTAGCCCCAGGGTGGGTTTGCTTCCCAGCAGACAACTCTTCACCTCCCTTTCTTCTTGCTGGTTCCCATTCTACCTGAGGGAGATTTAGGTTCTTCTTCCTATTTTTTTTTTATTCTTTCAGGATTATTATTATTATTTTGGTTCATTCCAGCTTAGATTTTACTCAAATTTCTTAGGACTGACTCAAAGGAAAAAAGCATTTTGTTAAAATAGCTGTGTTGCTTTTAAACAATTGGTCCTCCTACTCACTTTTTCTTTTTGGAAGACAGAAACCGAATATAGATTTGTGGGAGAGAGATAAAGAGGGAGCCGCAGAAGCCGAGTGGAGGGGAGAGAAATGCTGGAGAGTGGAGATGGGGACGGTGAGGAAGAGGCAGGGGTGGAGCCTCTGACCTGTGGGATCTGAGTTGAGGAAGAGGCAGGGGTGGAGCCTCTGACCTGTGGGATCTGAGTTGAGGAAGAGGCAGGGGTGGAGCCTCTGACCTGTGGGATCTGAGTTCCAAGGCCTAGTGGGGACAGACTACCTGACCCTGTCTGCTTTTGTTGCCTGTTACATGTTGCAGAAGCCCAGACTCTCTGTTGTGTGTGGACATTTTGGTTTATTGCTCTTGTTAGTGGCTTTTAAAGCATATATTTATTGCACATAGTGATGGATTTCATAAAGACGTTTCTGTCAACTGTATCATACGTTTTGACTCTTTTAACTCCCATTGTCTCCTTCCTGCTTCTTCCCTCCCTGTTAATCGACTTCTTTCTACTTTTATGTCACATATACACACATGATTACACACACACACACACACACACACACACACACACACACACATTTAGAATCCACCTATGAGGGAAGAAAATGGTATTTACCTTTCTGGGTTTAACAAATTTTACTTAATACTACAGTGGTTTCAAAAAGGACTCAAGCCAGATCCCTGCAGATCCTATGTTCCGGATTACAGTTTCATTCGGCAAGGGGAAGGAAGGTCCCTATGCCCCACAGAGCCCACAAAGGCCAGTAGCCTGTTCCTGAGGGGCCAGCACAGTCAGGAAGCCACTGCTTCCCCAGAAGGTAGTGCTGGAAACCAGGCTGCCTGGCATGGTGAGCATCCAAAGCCCTCCGTCCAGCAGAAACTTAGCTGCCACCTCACTCAACCCTATTGTCTTTCTCTGCCTCCTCTGTCTTGATCCACTCCAGTACCCAGGAATGCATCCTGTCTGCTGTCTGAGTCCTTACCTGCCCAATCTCCATCCTCACATGCCTCAGTCCCTCTGGGCACTCCTTATCCTAAAACAACTTCCCTCCTACCTCCTTTCAAAACTCCATCCTCCTTCGCAATGGGTTCCCCACCCCCCTCACTCTGCTGTCAGCTCCTTCCCTTCCATTAGCTCAGTGAGATACAGCTAGCAGGTCGGCTTTAATGTGTGCCCTGGTAAATGCATCTCCCTGGTAGCAGTTCACTTCATCTTTGCTACAGTGATGCCAAAGTACGGTATTCTGTTGTAGGTCTTGCTCTTGTCACGTTTTTTATTTTCAATTAATTGTGTATATGTATGTGTGTGTGTGTGTGTGTGTGCATGTGGTCTGAAGAGGTCAGAAGAAAGCATTGGTGTCTCTGGAGATGGAGCTACAGATAGTTGTGAACTGCTGGATGTGGGTGGTCAGGACCAAACTTGGGTCCTCTGGAAGAGCCAGTACGTGCTCTTCACTGCTAATTCACCTTTCTTCTCCCCCATCCCCTGCCCCTGCTCCCTTTTTAACTGATAATGAAACTGAGGCATTAAGAACTTTCTTTCCAGGTCACCCTGCTAATAAGTGGTGGAAACAAACCTGAACCCAGCACGGTCCAGCTCCCTACTACACATATTCCTAACCATGGTGCCACAGTGACTCACTCCTGTGGGCCTGACTTCCACCATGGCTATGTCCTCTCCCTTCCCCTCTTCCTTTCTTCTGTTTCTCTCCATGTGTTTCTTTTTCTAGGTCTCTTTGTTCTCTCTCTCTCTCTCTCTCTCTCTCTCTCTCTCTCTCTCTCTCTCGTGTGTGTGTGTGTGTGTGTGTGTGTGTGTGTGTGTGTGTGTTTCTTTTAAATAGGCCTCATACGTAATCTAGACTGACCTTGAATTCAAGATCCTCCTGCCTCATCTTCTGGAGTACCACACACAGCTACCACTACACGTTTTTTGTTTTTTTCTAAGGAAGATTGGAAAATGGTCTTTCAGATCCAGGTTCTTTTGCTTCTTGTCCTTTTCCACCAAAGGATATTGTCTACACCTTCCACTTGATTATTGGAGCCTGCATCTGGACGGCAGATTCCACTAACTATAGATTGAGTTCAGGGGGGAAAATGCATCTATACTTAACTCATACAGACTTTCCCCCTTACTTTATTCCCTAAACAATACAGTGTAGTAACTATTTACATCTCATTAGATATTACAAATTACCTAGGGATGGCTTATATACACAGCTGGATGCACCTGTATCATAGGCTACACACAGACACTACATCTTACACAAGGGAGCTGGGCTGGAATGCTTGATGGGGCCATGGTCTTTAGGTGTATAGTCAGTCATCAGAAGTGTGGCTAAGATGCAGGCAAATGCTGTAGTAAGTTGGAACTGCTACTTGTCCCATCTCCATCCGCATTCAGTTAGAGCAGTGGTGATGCTTCTCAAAACAACAACAGCACACAGCTACGGACATGCCCTTTGAGATCCACCTCCAGTTATAACCTCATCTAATTCCCATGATGATCCTGTGAGGAGCTACTGTTTTTTTTTCCTGTCAGAGATGAAGAAAGAGTCCTAGGCAAATGAAGACAGCATGCCAAAGTCAGCCAGCTTCTGAGGGAAAGACCTAGGCCTCCACCCATGCTTCTGACATTGCTGAGTACCACCTATCTCTGGTTGGAGGGTTTCCCACCAGCCCTCATTGGGAGACACAAAGCTTTGTTATGTGACATGACATCCCATAAGGAAGTAAGATGTTCCTGTCTGATGTCGGCACCCAGGGAAATGGTGCTGTTCTAAATTTCCTTTATTTTAGGTGCTATTTATCGAACAGTTTGCTAAGTGGCTGGGGGTTGTGATCAATACCCTCCATAATATTTGTTTCATTTTATCTTTAAAATAACTCCATGGTTACAATTATTATCCCCATCAGCAGCAAAGATGCTCAGGATCCCATGATCTACATAATTTGCCCAGGGGTGAGCTGTGGAGGAGGTTTGCTTGGCAGCTTAAGCTGGGTTAGGCACAGATCTGGAAAGATACTGGATTCTACTATGTATAAACTAGAAGACCAGTTTAAGCTACTTGATTTTTTCCATGCCTCAGTTTCTTTATCTATGAAATGGGCATGATGGAGAAGTTAATTATCATAAAGTAACCAGTACTCTATGTATGCAGCTGATCAGTGTCTTTAGTCAAGGGACTGCCAAAACACTCGGTTCATACCTCCTCTTGTCAGCTGTCCTTAACAGGAACCAGATGTTTTGTGTCTGCATCTTTAGACTCATTCCTGCCTTTGTTCAATGCTCATTTTTCCTTTAGTCTAATTTAAAATTACTCTTTGTTTTAATTGTATAGCTAAACATCCACTCCATCTTTCCTGAAACAGGATGAGTTTAACTCAACAAACACATAAAATGGTCATTTTGATTTGTGTCAAGCTTATTACTTAGTTCCAGCCTCAATCCCTCCCACTCTCAGGTTAAAAGCCTCTCTTTTTATCCAAGATTGGGCACCCCACTGTTCTTAGTTACTGCCCACATATTTCCTCCAAGTTGAGTTTTAATTGTCTGTGAATTATAGCCACCACTGTGGCATGCTTTCCATACTTTCACTACTGTTTGAAAAGACTTTATAAGAATTATTGTATGCCCCCTATATTATCTCCCATTTCACAGATAAGGAAATGGAAGCATGGAAAAATTAAGTAGATTAAATATGGTCTTACAGTTTATAGGAAGTAGACCCAGCTGTCTGTAGATCCAGGCAGTCCAGTCCCACAGCCTGAGTTCTAACCTACTAGTCCATGCAACAAGCAGCTAGGAATTCAGCGAGTTAGCCTTCCTGAAGTGGCCTCAGATGTCTCTCAAAGTAAGCTCAGTTAGTATCTGGAAGGGAGGCAAGGGCCCCTGGGGGGCCGTGTGAAGTGATTACTGTATGTGGGTGGACCATGAATCTTGGAGGCTGGGGTCCTCTGAGCTGCGAGGCTCCGCCTCCTGTCCAGTGGAACCAGCTCTGCAGATCTCAGCCTCCACCTGCCAACTTGAAAGTTTTAGCATTTCAGCTGTTTCAGAATTACCAAAGCCTACAAAATGCTAAGGTGCTTTTTTTAGGGTTTTTAAAAATGTGTCTTTTCCACCATCACATAACAATCCAAAGGAAAATTTTAGATTCTTTGCCAAATGTATATTTTTAAAGATTGCATTTGGCCAAAGACCAGAAGTGGAACATCTGAGAGGACTGTGGAGGTTTCTGAGGCACATCCACGAGGACCAGGAGCAGGAGGATGATGGCAATAGCTCTTTCTGCAGAGTTCTGGGCTGGCTGGGGTGCTGTGGGGGCTTAAGTTGGTTTCTGCTTCTTTAACACACTTGTTAACAAAGTTATTTCCTTAAAACATTAACACTTCAACTGAGAGGGTGGCCCAGAGGACTTGGGCCTCTATATGAACAGCTCTGCCCTGGCCCCATCACAATGATCAACTGGCTCTTTAGTGGGTAGTCATCATACTTGGTGGCGGTGTGTATGCCATAGCTCCCACCAGTGTGAATTGGCTCAGTCATCATTTTGTAGTGTTTCTGTTTGAGATTGCAAACTCCCACCAACAAATAGGAGCCTTGCTTTCTAACGAGCTGGGGACGTGTGGAAAATAGAGTCACTCACAGACGTAGTGAGCCACAGATGTTCCATGGTGACAGCAGGCTGTGCCAAGCACAGACAGCATGTGTGGCCGTGAGACAGGAAGTGTTGCCCAAGAGCCCAGAAGACAAGGGGATGAAGACAGCTGGGGATGGAGTCTGGCTTCTTTTCCCCAAGGCCCAGCCTTCTGCATAGTTGCATGACACTCCATTTGGAAGTGGTCCAGGAAGCTGAATGTTTAGCTTTGAATAACTGCCATGAAAGCTTTCACCTCCAGAGCAAGGAGAAGAAGAGATATTTATAAGGAATCAAAAAGACCTGGGTTCAAATCTAAGTTCCAACACTTGCTAATTGGATGCCCTTGCAAATCACCTCACCATATGTTTTGTTAACTACACAATAGGAAAACAAAAGGACTTACTTACTAGGTTGCTGCATGTATTGAAATAGTACAAACAAAGCCCTGCACATAATGACGACTCACTACCATCCCTGGCGTCATCTTCCACTTCACCCGTACTATCATTTCTAGTCCTGAAGCCCTAGTAAAGCAGTCCTGACGTTGCTAAAGTTGAGCCTCTCCTTTCTACAGCAGGAATGGAGCAATGATGATCACTTCACAGAATTCATGTTTATTACATTCTAGGACAGGACCTCGCATGCAGCCCTCAAAACATATGAATCCGTTTCCCTTCCCCTTTGAGTTCCGTTAAATTTCCTTTTGAGTTCCCTTAAATTTCCTTTAAAAGTCTCCCAATCTTCCTTTAAAATGTGGTTGGATTTAATTATCAAGAATCAGAATTTACTTGTGTTACATGGGTGCCCCAAGGACCTGGAAGCCAGGGGCCCCAGAGACAATACTTGTCTGGAGAAGATGATACCATGGTAGGAAAGACACCATCACAGAATGTTACGATGCTAAGGACTCCATGAGGCTATGGACTCCCAGAACCATTGCTAAAGGTGAACAAGTCAGTACCTAACCCAGGTCATTCTGACTCCACTGACAAAGAATGGCGGTATAAACTTTACTCAATTCAATAAAGCACTATGTAGCAGTCAAAAAAGACTGCACTAAATCTGAAGTAAAAGTTGATATGGAAATATATCTATGATGTCTCTAGGGAGAGAAGTGAGTGGCAAACCAGTATCTACAGAGTAATATAATTTTGAAGGTTTCATTTTATTTTTATTTATGTGTGTGTGTGTGTGTGTGTGTGTGTGTGTGTGTGTGTGTGTGTGTTTCAAGATGTATTCCTTACACCCTATCATTATGACAAACTCCTCAGAGAAACCCATGAAGCATGGAGCATTGTTTGCACTCATATTTCAGAGGTCTCAGCCTATGGGCAGCTGTTCCACTGCTTTGGGCCTGAGATGAAGCAGAATATCATGATGGCTAGGTTATATGTCAAAGAAGGCTTTTCACTTCATAGTGGCCAGAAAGCAGTCGGCCTGAACTAGTAGGCTTCTCCTTCCCACTTTGTTCTATCTAGCCCCTCAACTTATTGGACAATGCCATCCATATTCAGAGTGGATTTTCCCCTTGCAGTTGCTGCCTGTTATGGGTGCTGGGACCTGGATGGGAGTCCATGCCAATCATCTCTGGAAATGGCCTCATGATCACATCCAGATGTGTGTTCTACGGATTTTCTAGACATTTAACAATCTAATTGAGTTGACCATCAAGACGAACCATCACACAAGGCTGCTGAAGATTGTGGTGGAAATAACCTCGTTGTTCATGTTGGTTACTTTGGAGTGGGATGAGAGTGGCGTAGGACTGTCTAGGTCAAGGTCTGTTAATACTTATTTTCTATCTTTGGATAGTTTTGCTGGTTGTCGTAGACATATTACTCTTACAATATCTTAAAAGGGACTTTTAACAATGGATGTTCACAAATTTTAAAATTGCACATGTAACTTGATACAGGAGGTCACACAACTAATGTGGTTTGAAAGAAAATGGCCCCCACAGATTCATAAGGAGTGGCACTATTAGCACGTGTGTCCTTATTGGAGTAGGTGTGTCCTTGTTAGTGGAAGTGTGTCAGTGGGGGTGGGCTTTGAGGTTTCAGATGCTCAAGCTGGACCCAGTGTCTCTCTCTCTTCCTGCCTCCTGCAGATCTGGATGTAGAACTCTCAGCTACCTCTCTAGCACCATGTCTGCCTTCATGCTGCCATGTCCTACCATGATGAGAATGGACTAACCTCCAAACCTGTAAGCCAACCCCAATTAAATGTTTTCTTTTATAAGAGTTGCCATGGTCACAATGCCTAGTCACAGCAATAGAACACTGACTAAGACAACTAAGAAAGGATTTTCTTGAGGGTAGGGGCTGCCTATTCTCAGTATCTCTAAGACCAACACAGTCTCTAAACCAGAGTAAATCCCATAGTATGACAACAAGAGTGAGGTGATCTGACTCAGTCAATGCTAGGGTTGTGGGTCTTCCATTGAGCAGTGAACTGGGAGTGCTTTCACACCCAGGAATGTCTTCCCATGGTAATTGTGCTTAGTTATTTCTCTGTGTTGAGCTATGTCCTTGAACTTTCCCTGCTCCATGGTTTCATCACTGACTTGACAAGCAGAGGCACAGCCAGGTAGCCAGTCACTTGGGCAGATGACACATACCTGAGGGCATCCAACTTTGCCGGATGTGGGTTATGATCCTCAAGTGGACCTCTTCATGTTAAAACATGCCAACTTTAAAAAGATGAAAGTTTAAATCTGGGTTAAAAAATCCCAGGAGCAAAAAAAAATTTATTGCTGGAAATGGCATTTGGCTAGCTGCCTTCAAATAGCTCTTCTCGGCTTCTTAAAAAATACATTAAAAACTCAGAGACAGAAACCTCAAAGCCTGGAAATTGAAGACTGAAAGACAACTTAATGGCACAATCTTGGAAGAGATGACACCGATTATAAATGCACTTGGAGACAAAAACGAGAAAATAGGGAGGGAAAAAGACAGAGTTGGAAGAAAATAACTGACAAACAACCTGACTGTTCAGCTCCACACAAAAACATTTAGACATTTCTATGAACCAAATGATATTCTAAGAAACACAAGTGACTCCAGGAAAAAAAAGGCCAGATATCGACAAATAAGACATGAAAGAAACTGCCAAAGAGCTAGCTCCTTTTCAAAAGGCCCTGGGCTCAGAGGGTCTTAGGCAAAAAATCATTTTACTCAGGGTCCGGAGAATAGTGCGACCAAGATACTACAATTCTGGTTTTAAAACTGGAAAATGAACACTCAGGAAGACAAGCTATGTGAAAATTTTGTTGGCAAATACATAAGGAGAGCTTACATTATATATCAGAAAATCTATTTCAGCATCACATAGTGAAAGAATGAAATGGATCCCTAAAGGACTTAAAAGAGTAAAAAGTACTCTGCTCCTAAGAAGGGAGCTGCCACAAGTTAATCCACTGATAAAGAAGAGAGGGGAAATATGATGATTTCAATAGGAATAAAGGAAAATAAGCCTCCCTGTTGAATAAAAATTGTCACCCAAGTAAATATCAATGGGAGCCTTGATACTATGAAGAAAATCTGTCTAAAGCACCAGCAAATATCTTACTTTTTGGTAAAACTTTGGAAAGATTACTCACTTTGGAGGTGCAGGTCTCACCTTAGGAGTCAGGGAAGCAGCAGTTCCCTGGGCCTATCAGAGATGCACACCAACACCTGTCACACCCTGACAGGAAGTACTCCTCAGTTAGAGGAAAGGTAGGGCAGTCCTTGAACACTACCATTACTCAATAATTCTCAGGCCTCAGACCAAGGAAAGAGACTCAGGGTGAACATTAGTATTAGTAGATGATATGATGGGGAACAAGAGACCAAAATGACATTAACCACAATGCAATTGACACTAATAAGAAAGTTCACACAGCTTACAGGCAACAGATAATCATAGATCAGCAATAGCTTCCTCTTGATGGCTAGCCAAATGCCATTTTAGAAAATCCTCTGTAAGGCATCGTCTAGCTTTAGGAGTTACCCAAAGTATAAAGAGTATCTAGACCTCACACCCTGTGTGCCATGCCTTTCATGTCATAATGAACTGGACCCCTCAAATCATGTGCCCACATCAGCCCCTCCTCCAGCTGACTTTTGTCAGGGATGTTGAATACCAGCAATAAAAGTCTCTAAAACAGACATAAAACAATGACTGATGAAAGACATTTTATATGTAAAATGTAAATATTTTAAAGATGTTAGTTGTGTTCAAGAAAGTCTATGAATTACATTTTATTACTATCCAAATGTTTCTGGCAACTTGAGAGAACTGCCAGGAAACACCCAGGAAATGCAATTATACAAGCCAATATTTGACAAAAAAAATCATCCTATAAAGCCACAATATTATCTATATTTTTATCTATGAATATAGATAAAACCACAATGGCTGTTAAGAAATTAGCCCATTCATATATGAGTGTACATGTGTGCATGTTTATAACTTTAGTGAGATAATTTTAGTAGGCATGCACTAATATGTAAGGAAGTCAATGTGTGGCTTTAAGTCTCTGAGGGCAATTTTGGGGCCAAAGATCTTTGGGTTCACAGCTCTGTTCATCTCAAGCACAGGAAGTCATGGGAGGTGGCATGGTGGGTGAGTCTTTAGGTGATGCTATGTTGTGCCAGGAGAACTCCCAAGCCAGTGCGGCTTGCCAAACATTCCCAAGTTCTTCCACTGTATTATTGCTTGGTTAGAGGGGATTCTAATCTCTTAGTCAACTATTTCTTTGATCTTTGACCTCAGTGGAACTGTATTTCATTTTATCCCCTGTACATTGAGGATAATGTGCTTGGATCCTATTTCATTCATAAAGTTGTAACAGAGAAAACACATCATGTCTACATTTGCTTTGTGTTTGTTACCTTTGCATCAGGCCAGCGTGCCTGATGGAAGTGAGTGCAGGGAGAAAAGGCTGACTTTCACTTACAGTTTCAGGCCATTATGGCTGGAAAAGCATGACAGCATTCCTGGTGGTGAGAGCATGCATTGGTAGCTCCTCATGGATTGAACAGGAAGTAAGTCACTCAGGCCAGAACCATTAGCAACTATAACCTTCAAAGGTTTCTCCTTAGTAGCTTCCATCCACTTTCTAGTATCCACCTCTAAGGACTTCATAGTCTTCAAACAGTGCTGGGGATCAAGTGCCAGAAAGATGAGCCCCTGAGGAACATTCCAGATGCAGCCACGATACTAACTCCAGAGTGTTATGTCAGAGTGATATCTGATAGCCCATCCAAAGGCAGGGTGGCACTGTAATACAGAGTTAAGAACCCAAACTCTGAGCAGAGGCAGTCTCAGTCTGTAGGCTTCTTTATTTACTACTTGTGGACCTTTGGGAAGGTTACTTTTCCTTGGTTTTGACGTTTTCTAGCAGTGGATGGCTCCTTGGCAACTGACTTTATCTCACTATTTGTTCTTCCTTATTATTAAAGAGATGGTAACATAGTACCTACTTAGGATACTTGTTATAATGAGCAAAGGAAGAAAAGGCCATATCTTGCTTAGAACACTCCAACAATACTGCTTGTCATTACCATTATCTCAGGGGAGGTAATGTTTTCCTTCTCCAAGGCTGGAACATGTGACGCAGGCCTTGGCCAATCAGCCCTTTGATATTCCTTGTCTGAGGCTATGTGTTCAGTCACGGGCATGTGAACTAATCAAAGTCAATGGTTGCTTGCTGGGGGAAAAACTCATTTAAGGATGGATGATCATAGCTCTGATAACCACTGGTAACCATCATGTAAGTCTGCTGTCCATTACTCCAAAATGGATTCAGCAGAGAAGATGATGGGAAGAGAAACGTTGCATTTGGGAGTTTGATCCATACATCAAACCATACTTCTGCTATTAATTCAGTATGGTACCTTCTCACTGTCTTTTGTATATGTACATGTATGTTACAGCTGTATATGCACACTTGTGTGCCTGTAAGGGAGGCCAGAGGTCAGAGACGTCAGTTATTTTCCTCCATCACTCTCTACATTAGTTTTTTGAGACAGGATCTCTCACGGAACCCAAAGCTTGCTGCCTGGGTAGAATGGCTGTCCAGAAAGCTTCAGGGGATCCTCCTGCTCTACTTCCCCAGCATTGGGATTGCAGACATATTCTGCCATGCCTAGTTTTTCATGTGGGTACTGGGGATTCAAACTCAAACTCAAGTCCTCATGCTTGTGGGTTAAGTACTTAACCAAATGATCCATGCCCCTAACCCCCCCTTCTCTCCTCTCCTCTCCTCTCTTCTCCTTAATGTGATTAGAATTTGATTACTTGCAGCAATGAATTTTAGGTAATATAATAGTATGATTATATTACTATGGCCTCTGACAAAAGGCTCCCCAATTCTCTAGAACAGACTGGGTCCAGTCCTGTTATTACCATTACATTTCCATCCTCACACAGAGTAGTCACACAGTTATGAATGATGAGCCTTCATCTGAATGATGGGCACATTAGGAGGGCAAACAGCACTGCCCTTTTCCAACTCACACTTGAGAGCATGGGATGAGAGGCAAGTCACAAGCTTCAAGCCCATGACCTTCAAGTAGTAGCCCCCAGGCTGGAATGGAAATTAGCTAGAAACCATCATTTCAAATTTCAAAAGGTCACCGTTTATGAAAGGGTTCCTTGATGTTCACTCAGAACCAGGTGATAAGTTGGACAGAGAAGGAAAGGGGCCTGGAAAATGGCAGTCACATACAACTTGCTTCTGTGAGACCCAGGAAACCCTATCTGTGCCCAGTTAGACTGCAGTGACCTGAGATGGCATTCAGACTTTTAGCATCAGTTAACTTGTCACATAGAATCTCTTCTAATGGCTTTTCATCTGGTTCTCTCTATTACAATTAGGAGAGGTTAGGATACACTGGTTTGGCTGATTTCTGGTCAGCAAGGCTGTATTTGTGCAAGTAATTAGACAAGTCACCCCTGTGTTCCCTCGTGGCACACCCAGTGGCTCTCTCAACACCCCCACTTTATTGTTAGATGGGAAGTGATAAATTCAATGTGTTCAAAACCCAACCCATTGTCTCTCACCCTCACTAAACTTCCTGTCACGAAAAGGCATCACTGTCAGTACAGAAACTAAAGGGAGAAAATCCAGAGTGCTTTGACCTCATCTGTCTTCACCCTCTGCCTATGACAACCAAGAGTTCCTGACGCAGCCTATGGCCAATGTCCCTATTAGTACTGCTCTCTTTCTAAGACAGGATGTAATCATTGTTGCTGCTTTATTGTACAAGACCTGTTTTTCCCTTTTTCTATTGTATGTATGCTTTTCACGTGTGTTTGTGCATACTTGCATATGTGTGGGCATTTGTGTGTGGGGGTGCATGTTCGTGTGAATAGTTGTGAATGTGCATGCCCAAGACTCATGTCTGGAATCATCTTC
Source organism: Onychomys torridus (assembly GCF_903995425.1). NCBI lineage: Eukaryota > Metazoa > Chordata > Mammalia > Rodentia > Cricetidae > Onychomys > Onychomys torridus. The sequence continues at coordinate 100,637,497 of NC_050443.1, read as the reverse complement.
AATTGCTCTTCCACCTTATTCAATTGGGAGGTTCTCTCAGTCAATCCCATAGTGCATAGATATGTCTGTCTCACTGGCTAGCTTGCTCTGGGGAATCCTCTATCTTCATTGGCATTATAGACAAGCCATCATACTCCTGTTGGCATTCGTATGAGTTCTTGGGATCCAAACTCTGGTCCTCTTGCTTGCCCTAGAAAGTACTTTAATCAATGACCCATCACCCCAGCTCCCACTAACATCTCTTAATCAGTCTTCAAATGTTAATTTTCCTTCCTTATTCTGTTCACACTTCAGACAGAACTTCAAAATAAAAATCTAACAATGTCAGACTTTTAAATACTTTCGTTTTATTTATTTATTTTTTATTTATTTATTTATTTGGTGTGTGTGTGTGTGTGTGTGTGTGTGTGTGTGTGTGTGTGTGTGTACATGTAGGTATGGGAGCCCATGAAGGCCAGAAGAGGAGGCTGGCATTACAAGAGGTTATGAGCTACTAGATGTGGGTGCTGGGAACTGAACCCTGGTCCTCTGCAAAGAGCAACAGGCGCTCTTAACAGCTGAACCATCTCTTCAGCCTATTTCCTATTCTCAGGACACTTTTCATCCCGCATCCCTCTTAACACTTATGCATCCTCCAGCTCTTGTGAGTGCTGTTATTTTCCTTTTGGATGACCCTTTTTAGTCCAGGGAAGCAACAATTACAGGGGCATGCCTCAGAGTCACACCATCTGAGTGTAGATTTGGTCCTGGGGAATAGCTGTGTGTGAGAGAGGTGACCAGGTTTTCTCTTCTATCATAAAGAGATAATGAGAGTTATTAAAAGGCTCAGATATAAGGGTACAGATGACCACAAACAGTGTTATGTATGTTTATTGGTGTTTTTACCTGTTGGAATGGCTGGTCTTCACCATCAACTTGACTAAATTTGGAATCACCCAGGAAACACACTCCTGAAAACATCTGCTGGGGTGTTTCCAGGGAGGCTAAGCAGAGTGATTCTTAGCAACACCCACACCTCTGTCCTGTGCCACTGGTAATTTCCTAATGTCTATTTCAAGTTCAAATCAGTATCAAATGTTCTAGAGTTTTCTTTTACTAAAGTTTTTACAATAATTACTTGGCTTATCTCCCTGCAATGCACTAAGCTGATTTTCCAAGGCTCCCAACATCTTTTAAAAGCATCAGTTCAAAGCTAGGCTCAGTGGCACATATCTGTCATCCCAGTACCCAGGAGGCTGAGGCAGGAGCATGGTGAGTTCAAGCCTAGCTTGAACAACATAGTGAGAAAATCAGAGTGCCACTACCAAAAGGAGGAGGATGGCTGGATGTGAGGCCATCCAAACAACAAGCTAGAAGAAGCAGATATTTGCAGCCTCAGATCCCAACCATCCTTTCTACTGGGTGAGAATCACTCATAAGGCCGGGAAAAACAAGATCATAGGTCTAGATAGATAGATAGATAGATAGATAGATAGATAGATAGTGGATGGATGGATAGATAGTTGGATGGATGGATGAATGGTTGGATGGATGGGTGGGTAGGTGGACAGATGGGTGGGTGGGTGGATGGATGGATGGATGGATGGTTGCATGGGTGGGTGAGTGGGTGGGTGGGCAGGTGGGTGGATGGATGGATGGATGGATGGATGGATGGATGGATGGATGGATGGGTGGGTAGGTGGTCAGATGGGTGGGTGGGTGGGTGGGTGGATGGATGGATGGATGGATGGATGGGTGGGTGGGTGGGTAGGTGGTCAGATGGGTGGGTGGGGGGGGGGGTGGATGGATGGATGGATGGATGGATGGATGGATAGATGGATGGGTGGGTAGGTGGTCAGATGGTTGGGTGGGTGGGTGGATGGATGGATGGATGGTTGCATGGGTGGGTGGGTGGATGGATGGATGGATGGATGGATGGATGGATGGATGGGTGGGTGGGTGGGTGGGTGGGTGGATGGATGGATGGATGGATGGTTGCATGGGTGGGTGGGTGGGTGGGTGGATGGATGGATGGATGGATAGTTGCATGGGTGGGTGGGTGGATGGATGGATGGATGGTTGCATGGGTGGGTGGGTGGATAGATAGAGCACTGGTGCTTCTGTGTATTACCAGATGTCAGCTACTTCTGCTGTTTGACAGACCACCTGACAACTTGAGACAGGACAGGTTTCTGTTAGTTCACTGTTTGAGGGTACTGTCCACATGGCAGCATGAGGCAGCTGGTGCACCCACAGTGACGCAGCAGTGAGGCAGATGCTGGTGCTCAGCAGTAGGAAGACTGGCCCAAAGGAGTGTTAGCTCAGCAGCTGCCCAGCAGGCCCATCCACCCTGTCAATGGCCCCTCCCAGCACTGTCTCTTTAATTGAAGGTTATAAGATGGTCAGTTTATAAGTTTAACCTCCAACCACCGAATGCCGCAGGATGCACAGCTCACTCTCTCTGTACCTTACTTCATCTTACAAGGGAGTTATGTCTTCACAGATCTCCACTCCTGTAGAGTTACCACTTTGCTTTGTCGGCATTCCCCAACAAAGCCACAAGATGCTATGAATCCTCCAGGTCCCATCAAACGCTACCTCGGCAGGGTTGCGTTTTAATCAAAGGCACCTCTTCCAGGACTTATTGAAACCTCACATTGCCTCTTACATCTCAGAGACGGTGGAACAGCAGCTTAGCCCAGCTGTAACTAAAGAGGACTCAGAGACAAAGGCCAGAGCTGCCAAGGGAGTGTTTCGTCTCCCACTAGAGAGAAGGCAGGGCTAGGGGGAAAAAGCTGATGACTGCATTTCTCACTCATCTTCGTCTTCATTTCCCCCCACAATGCTTTCAAGTTTGTCAACAGAATACAAACAGAACCGAGGGAGAGGCTCACAAATCTAGTCCTAAAATTCCACCACAGAGCCACACATTATCATGCTTTTGTTTGTGTAGATGCTATCAATTCGATAATTCTTGTATCACACATGAAGTCAAAAGAAATGTAAATGCTTGTCTTAAAACTTGTGTGGAAGTGATGGTGGACGCAGTTGTGTGTTAACATAACACATTTATTTGATAAAGTCTGTTTTCCAGGACAGAACAGGGGAATGAGAAGAGCGGTGTTTCCTTTCACTAGTTTGGCAAATCTTTTACTTTTCAAAATATTTCTTTTTTCTTTTTCTTTTTCTTTCTTTCTTTCTTTTCTTTTTTTTCTTTTTTTTCTTTTTTTTTTTTTTGGTTTTTCCAGACAGGGTTTCTCTGTGTAGCTTTTCGCCTTTCCTGGAACTCACTTGGTAGCCCAGGCTGGCCTCGAACACACAGAGATCTGCCTGCCTCTGCCTCCCGAGTGCTGGGATTAAAGGCGTGCGCCACCACCGCCCAGTTCAAAATATTTCTTTAGTGTGTATGTCTCTGTGTGTGTACACACACATGCCACAGACACATGCAGAAGTCAGAGCATGCCTTGAAGGACTTGGTTCTCTCCTTCCACATGTGGGTCCTGGACACTGAACTTGGATTATCAGGCTGGGCAGCAGGCATCTAGCCACAGAGCCATCTCCCTGGAAAACCTCTCTATGGCCTATTTCCCCTCTGCTTCTGCATCTGCTCTGCTGCCAGATGTTTGGGTAAGAGTACATGCATGAAGAAACTCCAACTTTATACAAATATGTGATTAGAAAAGATGGCACTGTTTGAATGGCCTTTGGAAACATTTGTGGTTATTTATCTTTTATCTTACACCAAAGCTCAGTAAGTAGTAGATTCTTAAGGATTTGTTGGTAGCGTAGACCATAAAACCATATTAACTTTTCGTGACTTACCACATGAGAATCCACTTTTTCATCCTATGCTACTGCTGCATAGTTTATTTAGTATGACATTTTGATCTCACTACGTAGCCTTGGCTGGCCCCTTATGCAGACAAGGCTGTTCCAGAACTCAGAGAAATAGTTTGCCTTTGCTTCCTGAGTGCTGATATTAAAGGTGTGCACTACCATGCCTTGCTATCCGAGCATAATTCTGTTAACAGCCTATGTTTGGTCATTTGGAAAATATTGATTCTTTGAATTATACAGGGTCTTTTAAATTGGGCACATTTCATCACACAATATTAAAAAAAAAGAACATCGAATTGGCTCACAGAGCCAGATATGAGTTTTCCAAAATTGTAGTTCTCACTTGAAACCCTGAATTTTATCCTTGGCAACAAATGCTGTTGGTTGCTTTTCTCAAAGTGACAGGCTCAGTTAGTTCTTTTTTTTTTTTTTTTTTTTTTTTTTTTGAGAAAATGTCTGCCAAAGACCTAAGCCTAAATAACCATAATTTTGCTGTCATTCAGTCATTCTTTCCAGAAAATATGGCATCTCATGGAGGGAAAAGCAGCTAGTTCAGCTCGCAACTCAGTAGCCCAGGGCTTTCTCTGGAGACCTCCAGTGGGCATGTACTTGCAGTGGAAGTGCCCTGTATGTACTTCCTACATTTTTAGGTTATCAAAATAACCCTGCAACATGAGATTTAACAAAATCTATCTTTTCTTTTCTTTTATTTTTTTTAAAGCTTCATTTAGCCGGGCAGTGGTGGAGCACGCCGTTAATCCCAGCACTCGGGAGGCAGAGGCAGGCGGATCTTTGTGAGTTCAAGGCCAGCCTGGTCTACAGAGCGAGATCCAGGAAAGGCGCAAAGCTACACAGAAAAACCCTGTCTTGAAAAAAGCAAAAAAAATTTTTAAAAAATCAATAATTAATAATTTTTAGGGCGGTGGTGGCACATGCCTTTAATCCCAGTACTTGGGAGGCAGAGGCAGGCTGATCTCTGTGAGTTCGAGGCCAGCCTGGTCTCCAAAGCGAGTTCTAGGAAAGGCGCAAAGCAACACAGAGAATCCCTGTTTTAAAAAAAAAAAAAAAAAAAAAAAAAAGCTTCATTTAGGCTATTTAAAAGTGCATCTACTATTTTCTAGCACTGTGTTGTGGAGACATGCATGGTGACTTTGACTGTGGGGCCACTGTCCTGACTGGTGCTTGGACTTCAACAGGGTTGCTACTGTAGCGTGCACACCATAGTGCAGCAGTCACCACAGTGGGAAAGCTGTGTCTGCTCCTATGGCTCTGAAACAGTTTTGAAGTTGCTGAATCGATCTCAGGAGGCTGGCCTGACCCTCCAGCCTGAAGATCCATGCTTTGAGAACACTGGCTATGGCTTTAAGATGAGAGAGACAGTTTTTCAGATTTAGGTGACCTGAGTTTGCAGCTCACGAATGGCTCGGATGTGGCCTGAGTTCCAGATGCTCATCTGTTAAGTGGTGATAATACCTTGTAGGGCTCTTACAGGACTAAGAACTGGTGTGCAAGCACTCGGTATGCACCAGCTGCTGCTTACTAAGTGCTACCAGTTCTCATCTGCAGATGAGCTAGAACATGGGGTCCGTATAACCTAGACCACCTGTATGAGAAGAATCAGATCCAAGATTTGTGAGTCTGAGTCTGACTTGTTGGTACTACCTCCATCAGTTAGTCCATTCATTTGGCCTCAGTCTTCTTTGAGTCTTGTGAACGATTATTAGTGACAAATAGAACAATGGTTGCCACGGTCTGGATGATTCTCTACTGTCGGCAGAACAGGGCCGATTCTGTCTAGTCTATGCCATGAAAATGGAAATTACCAGCACCCATTTATCCAGGCTCAATTTTTCTAAGTGCTCCACAGATACTAACTATTTATACAATGTTATAGGCAGCTATAATGACAACCCTCATTTTGTAGATGGGTTAACTGGGATTCAGAGAAGTTAAATAATATGCTCAGAGTCACTCAGTCATATTGGTTGAACTTGGATTTGACCCCAAGTCATCTGGTATAGAAGTCTGTATTAGTGACTCTTGCATTCCTGTGACAAAAGGCCCAACAGAAACAGAGAACAAAGATGTATTTGGACTCACTGTTTCGGAGGGGCTGTCCCAGAGAAAGTATAGTGAGCCAGCACAGTTCATACAGGCCAGGAAGTTGTCTGGAGTAGTATGTCCTCAAGGACCAACTCCCCCCCCCCCACCCCCGGACCTACTTCCTCCAGTTAGGCCCCACCTCCCAAAGTTTCCCTGAACAGCACCACCATCTGAGAACCAAGTGGTTCAGATATGAACCTATGGGAGACAACGCAGATCCAAACCATAATGAGGTTGAACTATCTTTTTGTTTCCTTTGGTTTTATTTGCTCCTTTTTCAATTTTCTGAGACAAGATTTTGCTATGTATCCTTGGCTGGCCCAGAACTCACTGTGTAGTCCATGCTGGTCTCCAAGTTGCTGCTGTCATTCTGGCTTTGCTGTTGGGATTATAGGTATACACCATCACACCCTACAAGATTGAATTCTTAAATTCTGGGTGATATGGAGGAAGCAGGAAAAAGGGGAGTGTAGTAGTTTTTCCAGGGATGTGTTTTGAAATTGATGCATTTAAAAAATAAAGCTTTGAATCAATCAGAAACTCTAGAAAATATAGAAATTGTACCAGAAAGCCCAAGCACAGGTGTAAACATATACATGATGTGGTTGTGAACAACGGGCTAAGTGTGAGGAGACGCCACTTGAATGCTTGTCTCTGAGTGACTCGGAGATTGTGACTTTGAAACCACAAAGAGAAGAATATAGCCCTAGAAAGAAACATGGCTTTGTGCTGGACACGAATCATGGTAACTCCCATTGGTTTTCAGGCTCTGACTCTATTGCTGGAACATGGAAGATGCCAGTGTCTTTACAGGTCCACTTGTTAATGGAGCACATAGTGGGGTTGTTTGTTTTGCAGAGCTGAAGCTGGAGCCTGGGCCCTGCACGTGCCAGGAAAGCATTCTGCCTCTGAGCTAGCCTTTCTTTCTTTCTTTCTTTCTTTCTTTCTTTCTTTCTTTCTTTCTTTCTTTCTTTCTTTCTTTCTTCTCCTGAATCTTTTTTTAGTGATATTTTAAACTCTTACCTTGACAATTTTATACATGTTTACAACATGTCTTGATCATGTGTCTGTCCATTCTCCCCCCTCCTACCTGTCAGAATGCTGGGACTAAGTGGCTAAGGCCTGAGTGCTCAGACCTGGTTGGCAGCACACCACCCAAGCTCAGGAAGCATTACAGAAGAGAGGCAGAGTGAGGGAAGAACCAGAGGATGGGGATTGGGGATTTAGCTCAGTGGTAGAGTGCTTGCCTAGCAAGCGCAAGGCCCTAGGTTTGGTCCTCAGCTCTGGCAAAAAAAAAAAAAAGAACCAGAGGATGGGAAGGGCGCTTCGAAACATTGTCTTCTGAACAGGGCGTGGCCATTGCACTCAGGAGCGCACATCAGCGATGGTGACCCGCACAAGACCCATGCAAGGTCAAGGTAGAATGAACCCTAATGATGAAAAAATAAAAATACAATTGACAGAAGTGGTGAGCAAAGACAGGGAACTTGGATATTTTCATTTTATAAAGTAGGAAGCTAAGACATTTTGCCCAATGTGGATGGGAAAGAAATGAAGATTTGTGTTATTTTTAAAAATTAGAGAGCTAATCAATACAGAGGCTAGAGAGAGTTGGATACATCCTTGCCTATCATGGCAGGAAGTCAATAGATTATAAATCAAGAAATAGAGGGATTAAGATTTGATTTAGAGATATGAGAATAAACCCTGGGAGTATCAAGTCAGAAACGGCTTTAAAAAAAAGCTTTCTAGGGAGAAGTGGCTGTGAGGGGTGAGTCTCCCAGGGACTGTTGAATTGTAATGACAAAGGCTTGTCATTTGTATTGGATTTTAAAATTCTATGAATGATTACGTATCTTAATAAGTTGAAAGGTATCACTTTTCTATTGCTGTGATAAGACTTCATGGCCAAGGCAACTTAAAGAAGAATTTTTGGGGGCTTACAGTTTCAAGGGGTTAGAGTTCATGACCATCATGGCTGGGAGCATGGCAGCAGGCAGGCAGGCATGGTGCTAGAGCAGTAGCTGAGGGCTCACATCTTGATCCACAAGTATGAGGCAGAGAGAGTGAACTGGGAATGGTGTGGGCTTCTGAAACCTCAAAACCCACCCCAGTGACACATATCTTCCAACAAGGCCACACCTCCCAAGCAGCCCAACAATTGGGAACCAAGCACTCATATGTACGAGCCTATATTCTCATCCAAACTGCCATGTAAGATCAATCTCAGAAGGCTTTTGAGTAAATTCAGAACAATGTGAACTCGAAGAGAAAAATATTCTCTCTGTTAAGTGTTAACACATGACTCAGAAAATCAGGGAAATGCTATCTATTAGTCATTTAACAAAATACGAGCAGCAATCATTTGAGTGAAGGGAGGATGAATCTGTAGTGTGGGCATAGAGAAGACAGTATCAGGTTGATTTTGTTTCATACCAGGGGTCTGTTTGTGTGCTAAGTTTATATCCTTCAAAGTGTTTTAAGAGAGTAAAAGGCTGTAGAAATAGTTGGGTGATAGAGTGCTCACATAAGACCTTGAGTTTGATTCCCAGCACTACAGAACAAGATCAAAATCAGGCAAATGGGGAAAATCTACTCAAAAGAATAGAAGAGAAGTCAACTAGGAATTTTAAAAAGTTCAAACATGAAAAAGAGAAGCTGGTTATGGTGGCATCAAATTTCATCCCAGTACTTGGGAAACAGAGGCAGTATGACTCTGTCTCAGGCAATGACTGGAGGTCACACATGCCCCCCCCCAGATAGAGAGAGAGAGAGAGAGAGAGAGAGAGAGAGAGAGAGAGAGAGAGAGAGAGAGAGAGAGAAGAGAGAGAGAGAGGGAAGCTTAGTCCCTTGGCATGGCTTTCTGGGTTTCCGGGAGAGTGCTGCTTAGCCATAAGAACCTGGGATCTCTGAATTCATTTATACACCCTCCCAGCCCTGGATAAGCCAGTCCTCTGTGTACTCTGTATTCTTTTTGTGTACTTGGCATATGTGTTTTGAGCACCTAGTGAGGCCAGTCACTTTGAAGACTCACAGCCTTAAGAACATTTCCATGACAACCCGACATTGACTAATCCAGGAACTCCTCCTCTGAGCAGCAGGAGCTCCACCCACTGCTTGCCTCTCTAGCAGCATCTTCCCCACACAGCTATGAGCAAAGGCAGGAGGAACCTGGCCTTCCTTATTCTCTGCGGCATCCTCCGGACATATCATGGTGTCCAGCGCACTGTAGCAGCTTGATAAGCACTGGAAGAGCAAGGACCCCAGGCTGAAGGTCCCTCTGCTGGAAAGCACTTAGCTTGCATCTCTTGTTGGGGCTCTGGGCTGAGCAAGGACCTAAGCGGGGGGAAGAAGGCGGTTGGAGCTGATGAGCACAAGGGGCTAGGTGGTAGAGAGCTTGCCCAGCATGTGTTAAACCCTGACTTCAGTCCTCAGTTTCAAGGAAAAAAGAGAGTGAGAACCTGTGGGTTAGGAAGAGGGTGCTCAGCAGGAAGTAAGATTCTAAGAGCTTGGAGAGATTCAGTGAGCATTCCAAGTTTCTCATTGATGTCTCTTTTTGTATGATTTTCCCCAAAATAAGAAATAAAGTGCTGAAAATAAGGGAGCATGGGCTTGTCTTCAGAGGAAGTGAGGAAGGATGACAGCTCTGAGATGTCACTCTGTTGTGCCCGTCACAGAGAAGAGTCGGGGAGGGGCAGGATGGGCAACCATGTCAAAGACTAGACTTGTTCTTGTCTAATGGAAGTAAGAGAGATCTTGGGGCAATGTGCAGCAAATGATACAGCTGAGAAGACTCAGAGCGTGTACCAGGATCTGGGTTCAACCCCCAGTACCTTGAGTAGGAGGAGGAGGGGGATGAGGATGAGCAGAAGGAGGGAGGAAGAAGTGGGATGAAGGGGGAGGAGGGAGAATGAGAGGAAAGGGAAGGACAGGAGGGAGTGGGAGAGGAAGCAAAAAGGAGGGAAAGAAGAAGGGGGATGGGGAGGAGGAGTAGAGAGGAATGCAGAGTAGAAGGAGAGAGGAGGAGGGGGAGGAAAGAAGAGGGAGGACCGTGACGGCACAAGCACCTTCCACTCCTTCCTGGGATCTGAATCCAGGCCCCGTGTGAGCTGGGCTCCAGCACCCTGAATGAATCTGCTTTTCTCCATCTTTCAGCCACACTGGACTCCTTGAGCATCAGGCACAGTCCCACCTCTAAGCCTTTGCAGGTGCCTTTCTACCTGGAAATGCTGCTTCTCACACAGCCACTTGGCTTGTGTCCTCACCTCATTTCCATTTTGAATTCAATGTCACCTTCTCCATGAAAGCCTACCTTGACCACAGTATATAAAAGTTTCCCCACACAATCCCCCACACCCTCCCTTAGCATACCTTTCCTGTGTTAGGGTTGAGTTCTCTCTTTTCTAAGCCATGAAAAGATAAAAAGCCAGAACTACTGTATAATACAAATGTTAAAGCAGTTTCCATTGATAAACAGCTACTTGTCCCATACTTTTCAAGGAGTTGAAAGGATCCATAGTAAACGCGTCTATACTGACTGCTCCGATCCAGAACTAACTCCTGCCCGTGTCGGGAGAGTTTGTAATGAATGAGATGGTGGGAGGTCCCACCATAGTTACCTATGGTTTCCAGAATAACTTTAATTTAATGGGTAGGTACCATTGTATTTCTAGGACAGAAACGCATGATTCCAAACAGCACATGCTACAGGATGCAGAGTGGTGGCGACTCCAGCCCTGTGTGTGCAGGTAACAAATATAGAGAGAGACTCTTAAGCACAGAGAACAGAAGCAGTGGCTGCTGGGTTTGTATGCCCTATATCCACACAGCATGGCTTTTTTTTCTTCCTTCTCCAAGTTTGCATCCAGAGTATTGAGGGAATTTGAAAATGAGACTGCTACAACATGGTGTATGCTGGTGGTGGGGAGTCGGGGAAATAGGAGGATCCTGGGGCTTGCTGGCCAGCCAGTCTAACAAAAAATGTTCAGTTACTGTTGGGGATTAGCACAGGCACACTAGAAGCTTAAGGCACTTAAATTATCCTCCTGCCTGCAATGAATTTAACGCATATACAGTGAGCATATACTACATTCTGGGCTCTGGGGCTAAGCTGGTGATTGATGGGAATGCGGTGGCTAGAGTTCTTGGATAATGTTTCTTCTAACATTCCAATTAAAAGCTACAATGGTGGTGTTAGGACTCGCCTACCCTCAGTATCATTCCAGCTGCCCATCTGGGGCTCGTTCTTGCCCAAGATCAGTAAGAATCAAGCTTGGTGGTATCTATTGGTCTGCTGTCTGTCTGGTGTTCCTCAAAGATGGCTGGACCCCTATAAGTACTGCATGAGAACCTGGCCAAAGGCTGAATCACTGATCCCGGCCTGACACAGCATTTAAAGCTCAAAGGAGTCAAGTCAGTGATGTACCCAAAGTTTAATCCTCAGTAAATAGGACAGTCATGAACCTAATAGTATCTCCAACTTAAGATGTCTTGAGCTCCAGCTTCGAAGCAGTGGGAGGTGGCTCATTGTCTGTGCCCTGAATCTGGTCAGCCTCCTTGTGCTTCTGACTTCCAGACCCTCAGTGCTACCTTTTCAAGGGAAAATGGCTTTGGGTCTACAGACAGTGTTTCTTCACAGCCCTCTGCTATGGTGTTGAAACCCTGCTGGTTGTTACTATTTATTTTCCTGGTGTTGCCTTGCTGATTTCAAAATCAGCAACTCTTAACATTATGTTTATCTGTGTGGTATGTGTGTATATGTTCAAGTGTGTGCATGCTCACACACATATGTGTGGGTGTGGTGGCCAGAGGTCAATATCAAGGTATCCTTCTTTATCTCTCTTTGCCCCTTTATTGCTCTTTTTTTTTTTTTTTTGAAATAGGGTCTCTCATGGAACCTGGATTGCACCAACTCAGTGAGGCTACCTGGTCAGCAAGCTCCAGGACCTACCTGTTCCTACCTCCCCTGCACAGACATTACAGGTTTGTACCACCACTCCTGGCTTTTTTTTACATGGGTGCTGTTGGTCCCAACTCAGTTCCTCATACTTGAGTATCAAGCACTTTGCTGACTGAACCACATCCCCAGTCCCCAGCGTGATGACTTTTCACGACATTTGCAGCTATTGGACAGTTGTGTGCTAGTGACTGGCATCAGGCTTTCCATGACAGAGCAGGTGGGATGAAACCCATTCTGCCAGGTCTGGGCTTTTAATCAGGGATAGGCAGTGCTGAGGTTAGGGCAGCCCTACCAGCTCCCAGTGCTGTGATTCTGTGCAAACTACCTTACCCCTCTAAGCCTCTGTCTCCCTGCTGGTGGCACAGAATGACTAGCAGTAAACTGACTGGCTTTTAGGATAATCAGCCGATCCTGTTTATACTGCATATCCAAGTGCCTAACGCATAATTAATGAGAGGCAGCAGATGGGAAGACCTGAATCCCAGCTCCGTGTGGAAGTCTATAAAATGCAGATAACAGTAATATCTAGTTTCTGAAGAAGTTGTGAGGATCAAGTAGTGTTTATTAAGTGCTTTCTTAGAACGGTGTTTAAATCATATATGTCTGCTGTTAAATAAATAAACAAATGTTCAGGGATGGCCAGGGAAATGAGCTCACAGCCTGACACAATGACAGCAACTTTGCATATGGAAGGTGATTGCTAAGTGTCAGCTGTTATTTGTATTGCTTTCTCATGACTTCTTTCAGGGACTGGCACAGCCCATGCTTCTCCTCCTTCCTTGGAAGCAATGTGGATCCTACGGGTTCGCTAACAGCATCTCACCTGCTTAACAGGATCAGGATGAAGGGCCATGTTCTCTGGAGGTAGGCCACCTCCTGTGACTGAGGATATAGGACCACAGGTAAATCTGCCTTGCAGAACTGTCTAGGGGTGGAGAGCTTCCAGACATGGCTGATCCTTGCATGATTTGGGGCAAATGCTAGTCAAACCCTGAATTTTCCTTTCTCTCTCTCATATATATATATATATATATATATATATATATATATATATATATATGTGTGTGTGTGTGTGTGTGTGTGTGTGTGTGTGTGTGTGTGTGTGTGTGTAAAATATATCTATCTATCTATCTATCTATCTATCTATCTATCTATCTATCTATCTATCTATCTTTCAATGGCTCCCCTTTTTGAGGAGATGGTCTACGTTTCCCGATGACAGCAGTTCCATTTCCCTTAAGAAACTGTGTCCAGAGCACTAAGAGAGAAGAGGCCTACACTTCTCTTACTTAGCTCATTGTAGTTACTACTTGTCCAGCTAATGCCTGAGTGGTGAGGCCTCACATGATTGCATTTGCTGACCCAGTACCCTGTAACTATGTTTAAAGCCTCTCCTCCTACTAGATAGATTCAGCTCTGCATGAAGGTACATGGCTGGTGAGTGGAGTGGGGGCTGACATTCAGTCCCTGCTGGACCCCAAGGTCAAGGGAACTCAGGTACTGTGACTTCTTTACAAGTATGGTCCAGATGGGCCAAGGGCTTTTGAGTGAATGGGCATCTTTCTCCAGGAAGACACCCAAGCTTCATTCATCTTAGAGACTCTCATCATGCCAAACCATGTCATACTCATTGCCATCTACCTTTCAACATGGCTATTTCCCCTCCATTTCCTTGCTGAGGTTGACATGTGTGCAAATGTGTAGCCATGCAGCCTGAACAGGAATCCAACCCAGAGAAGAAATGCTTTCTCTTCCCTACACATTCTGTATATTATGAACGGTTCTTCTTGTGGCCCAAGATAGTTCCCTGGAAGACCACATCTTTGGGAGGAAAGAGCACTGGCATGAGAAAGCTAATTTACCATCTTAAAGCAAATTAATACTCTGACATGAATGAATCAAGAGCTAATGGCCAACATATTATTGACAGAACCATAGAAAACACAAAGGAAGTAGTTGAAAAAATGCTTGCTACCTTTGACAGGCAGGTGTCACGCTTAAATGCCCCTAGGCACATATTCTATATTAGCTCCCCAGAAGTGGGTACCATTTGGTGAGTCCTTGGAACCTGTAGACCTCTACCTGGCAGAAGTAGATCACTAGGGAGAGGCCTTTGAAGGTGATCTCTAGTTCCTGGTTACTTCTGCTCTCTACTTCCTGTCTGCTGTGATGTGAACAACTGTTCTCTGCCACATGTTTCTACTGCCACAATGTCCTGCCCAAATGCATTGGCTTTCTTATGAAGGTACAGACATGGAAGAGCCCCTTGACAATAACATGCTTCCTTGTTGTGAAATATCTGACTTTGGACTGGGCTTCCTCATCTCAAGCTGGCTCCTGCCGCTGCCTGAGCCCATGCTGCAGAGACTGCATTTGCCAACCCTGTACCCTGTAACTATGTTGAGAGCCCCTCCTCCTACTAAGTAGCCCGAAAGCAAATGACATACAGGTGGAATGCTCCAAAGTATGCCTTTCTAATTTTCAAAATATTAAGAACACATTTCTCCTAACTTACATAGTCAGCTGATGTCAAGTTTTGTTCAATTAAACAGTAAGGGAGCCAGAAGAATCATAAAACTGGTTCAACATAGGAGGTAACAGACTTCTGAAATAAGATTGTAAAGTTAGATGTGGAAACTGGTTGGCATGCTGGGAAGTGCAAGCCGCTCTACTTGGGAATTGCCTTTTCTGCTGACCAGCAGTCATCTGCACCATGACTGAACAAAATGTTATGTTAATTTCACCAAGTTTTGAACTAAATGAGCATACATTTAGTGGATCTGAGTCTATTTCTTTAAAAAACAAACATTAAACAAAGAATAGTCCTTCAGAGGACAGTCTCTGGGAAAATGTGAGAAGAATCTGGCATCCTTTTGCCTGGTTCCTTGTGTGGTTTCTTTTTGTTGTTGTTGTTGTTGTTTTTCTCAACACATGATACCAAGAGCCCACATTGGTCAATTTTACATGAGTGAGTGTTTTTTTCTGTACTCTATAACATACATGTTCAAGTGATGAAATCAACAGAGGCATTTTCCAGGCCTTTACTGCCTGTGATGGAATCACAGAACAAGAAGACAGAATGTTGTGCTTGAGGTAGAAAGAAAATGCCTGAGGACTTTGTAACAATGAGGGCACAGCTGGGGAGAAATGTGGATTAGACAGTTGAGAACAAGACCAGCCCACAAAATGGATGGTTTCCATGGCTGAAACAGGGTCATAATCCAAAGTGTAAGAGTGGGTGTGCAGGGGTCAGGTGGGTCCTACTTTCTATCTGGATACCATTTACTGTGGAAGTGGCTGGGCATCTATGCGTGGGTTTCTCTACCAGCCAAATCAGTCACATTTGCACTGTGGCAGCCAACATATCTGGCAGGCTTTACTCTTCACTCTATGGATCCTAGGGAGTTCTAGGGATCTCAGGAATGGGTAGGATGGCTGCTGAGGGACTTTGAACATGTACTGTTTGCCAACACTAAGGGAAGCATCTCAGCATCTAAAACGTTAGGACGATGTGGACATAGCACCACTGTGTGTTATTCATGCCCCTGTTCTGACCTCTGCCACCTGTCCAATCCTAACTTAACCCACAGGCACAGCTCAGGTCACTTGTTTGCATCCTGCCTTATGACTCTGGCCCACTTTCTTCCTGCTTTTGACTCTTGGGTTTTATGGGTGAGGAGGAAGAATGCATGGAAAGGACCAGAAAGGCCAGGAATAGAAGGTCAGGAAGAGCTCTAGCTTGTTCTGTGCTGTGGCTTAGATGAGACAACAGGATGACATGTGAGATCTTGGAATGAAGGAGCAGAAATGGCTGTTTCTAAGATCTAGGGATACATAGCAGTGTGCCTCAAAGACCCCTGTACTTACAGAGTTTGCCTTCTGCCGGGTGACATAAGATATGAAAAGTGCGCATCGGTGTATCTGAAGGCACCTGGCACAGGTCTTGGCACACAGGACATATCCCCTGTTATCCCCCCACCTCATACTCTTCCTCAACTGTGTCTTTGCAGCTTCCCTGAAGGATTCTGAACACATAAATAAAGCTGGAACCCCATCTGGCTGAAAAAGCCAACCATCTGCAGATTTGGAAATATGGGGGAACTTCTAATGCCTGGCTAATTTTTTTTTCAGTTTTTCAGCCAGATGTTTGGTGTCATTCAGGCCCATCTGCAGCAGACACAGCGGTTTACTGAACTTCCTTTCCATGATTTTGAGTTCTCTGAGCTATAATTCCAAGTGAGCTTTCTTTTCTTAATATCCAAAGCCCTTTCAATGAGTTAGAAAGAGTAATTCATGAACTAAGAATGAACATATCAGAAATTTGCTTTAAAAGGCCATGTAGGTAATTTTTAAGGCTCAAAACTGGCAACCTATGGACAAAATTAACTGACAATGTAAGTACAATTTGGATGAAAGGTGAACTATTTGCTTGTATTTTAAAATTCAAATGGTTTTTATGCCTGACTTTTCTCTGATCTTTCTTCTCTCTGTGTATATATGTACGGTGTGTATGCATGTATACACACAACATTGTATATGTGTGTGTACCTGTGTGTGCTTCTGTGTGTGCACAAGGACGTGTGTGCACATATGGAGGCCAGACTCTGAAGTTGGGTGTAATTTTTGATCAATTGCTTCTAACCTTATATGCGGAGTCAAGGTCTCTCACCTGAACCTGGAGTTTTCTAATTCAGCTAGTCTAGTTATCCATATTGCTCAGGAAACTCCCTGTGTTGGCCAGGATCACGGGTAGCCTGCTTTAACCACTGGGCACTTGTGTGGTGGTGGTGGTGGGAATCTTAATTCCAGCCCTTACATTTGTGTAAGGAACACTTTACTCACTGAGTCATTTCTCTGCCCCCTGCTTGGCTCTTCTTTACCTGACACATTGGCACACATTTGATACACACACATGGTCAAACTCAATTCCAGTCAAATAACAGTTGTCTTTTAGATGGTCTCTCCAGCTTGGTACAGTCCTGGACTACGCTCTATTGCCCCCACATTGAGACCAAATTCTGCTCATCATGTCTCTCTAAATGTACTGTTGTTGTCTCCTCTACAGCTGGGGCGAAAGAGTGTGACTTGCTTTCTTCACACTTGACCTGACCTGGCTAGGCCATATGGACAGTTGGATTTATGACTTCTTCTTTTTTAAATTTGCTCTGTAGACCAGGCTGGCCTCAAACTCATAGCGATCCACTTGCCTCTGCCTCCCAAGTGCTGGTATTAAAGGTGTGTGCCACCACCCCCCAGCTATAACCTCATCTAAAGTTCTTATCTTAGAACTGAGTAAACTGAGGTCCAAGGGAGAAAAGCCATATGAACAATTTACATGACTATTAGGGACAGAAATGTGATTAGCACCCAGGTTTCTTCACTGCTAAGGTAGTGGTCGCTCCACAGTCTAATTGCATTGCTTTGCTTGGATCTAGGGCTTCAGTGATTTTTTTTTTTAAATGAGAGAGATGCTTACTGAACATATTCTCATTCAAATTCACATGCTGCCTTTGAAAACATGCAGCAGGTGGGGACTTTGTGAATGCTTTGCCTGCTTTCCAGATAATGAGTCAGGCAATCGCCAGGGTTTCTCACTGTGAGTATCTCTACATAGGTTGATTGCTTTCTCATTCAAAGTGCATCTTTTGCTGCTCTGAGTTTGTTCTTGTCTGGTGGCTCCTGTGTCTCTTCTATCGATGCATGGACAAGCTGAATGTTTTCAGATCTGAGACTTCTGAATGGAAAAAACCATGTGTCTGGGCATTCTCACAAGTCAATATTTCTATCAGCAGCAAATCAGCTGCTAGAGTGTGAACTAAGGCTCTCTAGCAATGGCCTGAGAAGCTGCAAGTCTTAGGCTAGGTATTGCCTGCCAAGTTGAAGTATATGACCTTGAGCAAATGATGGAACTTCTCCCAGCCTCAGTTTCTTCATCTATAAGGTAAGGGTAATGACAGTACCCACACCCCTGAGCTCTCCTGAAGATGAAAGACTGAAGTTTTCAAAAACATTGAAAGCAGTACTAGTATAAACGACACTCTGCTGGCTCATAGGAATGACAAAGGAGGTACCATCTCTCTTGAGTGCTGTGGCCCTCACAAGCATGCAGAGTCATCCCAGACCCAGTGTAAACATTCATTACATATTGGCTCTAACATCATAATTGCTTGGAGGGCTTTTAGGAAATTTGGATTCTGGGCATCTACCACAGATCTATGGAGGCATGGAATGTAGTTATAGAGCTTAATAATCTATTTTTTTTTAAACCTATTCATGAGACTCCAATGGCTAGCCAAGTTTGGGAACAATTGATATTATTATTATTATTATTATTATTATTATTATTATTACCTTGAATACTTTTGCTGTTAGAGGACTCACCACCTCTGGAAGCTTCCTACTCCACACTTTGTATTTATTTATAATTAGGTAAAACCTGTCTTACTTTAGCTCCCTCATCAACCTCCTTGAGACCACACAGAAGATTTCAAATCTCTCAAATGACAGCCCTTCATATGTTTGCAGACAGCTGTCAGGCCCCTGCCCCCCAAGTATTCCCTTATTTGAGGCAAAATAGCCATATTGTCTCATGGCTCTTAAAGTATGAAAAAGGACTCTTCTAAATTATGTGTAAGAAAAAAAATTGAGCCGTAACACACTCCCTACATAGGTCCTTTGATGTTTAAAGGACCAGAAGATGAGGATGTTGTAGTTCTGAGACAGACAAGAGCTAGTGAATAGAGATGGCTATTTATCTTCATCCTCATAGAGGGCGGAAGTCTTAGGATGTATTCGGGCTACTGCATGTATATTATCATGCAGAAAACAGAGGCTCTTACAAATTCTTTGAACACCTGATGTATTCAGTTCATTAAGAAGAATCTTGGCTTCAAATTTTAGACAGACCCATCTAGATGGTAACACTTTTCAGACCCATAATGGTTTGTGCATCATACTGAATGGGATGCTTCAAAAATGTAAAATATAGCTGAGAAAAACTATAAGAAGACTTCAACAAGTTTTCTGAAAGGAATTGACTTGCCCACAAACACATCTTCAGTTCATCTAATTCCTTCCAAATCCCATTAAACCTATGGAACATTTGGGGTTCCAGGCCCATGTATGAATTGTAGCACAGAGTAGCATGTTGAAGAGAAGAGGAAACACTCTTTAGGAGGCTTTGAGAAAAGGTTCAGAAAACTCAGGCCCTGATTCTATCTGACAGATTGTTAAATAAATAGGCACAGTGCAGGATATCAATATTTGTGTTTAATTTTACATTTTCAAAATATTTCCAAGAGATAAAATGACTATAAATGACTAATCCTGATATACTTGTATATGGTTTTGTCTGGGGACGAGCCTCTTTTTTTTGTTTTAAATGCCCTGTATGTACGCATTATCATGTCTACCAAATCACAGCATTGCAAAAGCTGATTTAATTCATTATTGCCAATACATCAAACGGAAGGATGGAATTTCCCCAAGGTGAATGACCTCTTGCTACCCATCTGCAAATGCTCAGAAATAACCACAAATGTTAGATTCTTTGTGATGTTTAGGAGAGAATCATTTCAGAATTTCTGTCAGTACACTGACAGAAACAGTACAAGCTTGAGTAATGCCCACTCAAAACTATCAATTCCAAATCAGTCATTTCCTGGGTTAACTGAGAGGTAGAAAAGGACAAATGTCTTAGCTAGGGGTATAGAGACCATTTGCAGCATTGCCTGGGTTTCCTAACTTTACGTTGATTCTCACTTCACAAAGGTAGCCCTTCCCCTCTAAGTTTCCCACCAGTTGCGAATCTGCGTTGGAAACAGAATCAACTGTAGTGGCGCTATAGTCAGAGGAGTTCAGAGCGTCAGGACGTGGGAAGGAGGCCAGAGAATGATGCAATATTATACTAGCAAGTGATGTCATAGCATGATTTCCTAAGTCATTTACATAAATGCGAGTTCCCAAGAAACCCTGAGAATGCCTCATGGAATGCAGGTGGAGAGAACCAACAGCAAGTGGGGGACAGGAGGAAGCCCCATTTTGCCTGTCTGTCACTGTCACAAACTTCACTGAATCCCCAGGAGCCAGAGAAATAACAAAATCCAATCAACCAACCAAATAAAACCTGTCCTCAGTGCCCCTTGAATCCAGTGTTTCCCTCAGGTGATAGGTTCCCAGAGCTTTGGTTTTCCTTTTTTTTTTTCACTCCTTGTGACACCCAGGCACTGCCTAGTGAAGCTGACAGTTACTCTTCATGCGGCAAGCAAGTTTAGTAGTGGCACAGGCTACCGAAGAGCTTCCCATTCTAAAACTGGCCTGCCCTCCCCATTACTAGTTAGAACAAATCCTCTGATTTTTAAAATTAGAAACAATGAGCTGCAATTCTTAGAGTTAGTCTAATCTAAATGTCAAGGAAACACATTTGCTGGTTATGAGCGTCATTTATGAATGAAGTCAGGTGGCTAGCAGACACCAAGACTTCAGTTTTATTTTGATCCCAAATAATGAAACACTTATTCATAATGAAATTTTCTTTAGCTGTGCCGGTGTGAGAGTTGGGGCTTATATATTGTTCTCTAGTACCAGTTGGCAAAGGAAGTTCACGACAATGTCTAGTTAGAACAAACTTGGGAGAAGCTAAGATTTTATCGGGAAAAAAAAAAGCGGATCAGAGTACCCCATGTCGGATCAGCCCCTCTTCACCTCCTCTATTACCTTCCTGTCTTCCCTCCCTCCGTTCCTTAATAATCCCAGTTCACTGAAATGCAATTAAACAAATCCAAAGTCTCCTTCTCTAGACAGAGATCCAACCAGTGCACAACATGCCTAGAGATTTGGGATTAGAAGATTTCCAACTGCAGAGGCTGCTTAAAATGTTACAAAATCGCATCACATTTAGCTTAGACCAAAAACAATCAACAAGACCCAACCCTTCCATCCATATAGCACCAGCCTCAGTGGAGACATTGTCTGGACATTCACTCTTTTCAAAACATCTCAACTGTTTTTCTTCCCCTCCACTGTCTCTATTTCCCTCAAACGCACATCAGGACGCTAGAAGCCAATCATTCAGAGCCAGTGAGAGGAATTTGTAAGTACCTTCCAAGCAGCAGGTCCTCCACAACCCAGAGTGGGTCATTACTTCTTCATTCTTCCGGCTGGTTTCATTGTCACTTGTAGATTTAGTCCTGCACACACCTCTGGAATATAGCCAGTAGTCCGTGCCCACTGCAATGGTCATTAAACTAAAAGCTGCGAAGGCTCCTACAGTGGTGATCAACATCTGGATACCTCTGTCACACATCCTCATAATTCTTCATGGTACTCTGAACGGCTGGGGGTTGGAGGGGGAGATTCAGTACCAGAGGGGAGAATCACTCTGCAGCTGGGCAACCTAGGACGGCCTCTTCCAAAAATCTGGATCTCCTTTTGTCAGTATCCACGGGGACTTTGGGAAAGCTGGGATTTCCTGTCTTGAGCTCTCTCCAATTCCCTGAGTCCTCTATGGCCCTCGGGAGGGTGCGGGCTCCAGGGGGTTGGTCCACATCACTGCTGCGGTCAGAGGATTCCTGGGTTGCTTTCATTCCTCAGGAGCTTGGTGGGAACCAGGGTTTGTGCTGGGCATGGCTTCGGAGCTTGCAGCTGCCAGCTCGGTTTGAGATGCGCCTGGTTCCTCACAGCCCCGGGAGACTCAAGGCAAAAGAAACCCGGAGAGGTCTGGTGTGTGAGTGAGTGTGTGTGTGTGTGTGTGTGTGTGTGTGTGTGTGTGGTGTGTGTGTCTGTCTGTCTGTCTCTGTGTGTGTGTCTGTGTGTGTGTGCGCGCGTGCGTGCGTGTGTGCGAGCGCGTGTGCCGGGGGTGAGGGCGGATGGCAAAAAATAGCTCTGCTGGGAGGCGAGTCGCTGAGAAGAGTGTTCACTGCTTCCCCAGCCTCCCAGGAAAGCTCTCCGCCTGCTCTCCACACCCCCGCGCAAACTGGAGAAAAGGGAGAGTCCTGGGGCGGGGGCCGGCCGCTTGCATGGGAAGGCTGAGGTCCGTAGTGCTGAACGGACAGCTCCCCGCCTGTTGCCCAGCCTCCCTCTTCCCGATGCAGGGTCGTTGGAGGTCCGCGGTGCTGAAGGGACAGCTCCCTTCTGCGGCTGCACCCTAGCTCTTCCAGCTTCTAGGCTAGGGACCTGGGGTGCTAAGGGTCATTCCCCTAACACTCCCCGGTGCTTTCCCGGAACCAGCCAGCCAGCTCAGCTCCGTACTCGAGCCCACACCCCGAGCAAAGTTTCGGGAGCCCGAGGCAGTCAGCACCAGGGCTCCAGGGTACTGCAGCACGGTGGATCTCGCTCCTCAGAGGGAAGGGTTAAGGACAAGGGCCAGGGAAAGAAACCCACAGCGCACTCTGGCGCGTGTTCTCTCAGAGCCCACCCAACGCAGCATTCTCTAATCAACCCTCCTCCTCATCCCTGAGCCCAATGAACCAGGCAACTTTGCTCTTTGCTGCAGAAGTCCACTGGAGAGACAGAAGCTAGGAAAGATCTAATCTACTTAAGGGATGGGAGGCTATCTGATTCACGGTTCACTTGGGTGGGCAAAATGTGTGTATCTGTCCCAATTTTGTTCCTCAGAAAACAAACCAATATGTCTACCCACCTCTCTCCAGAGCTCAGGTTTACACAGGAGACAGTGTACTCACATCAGACCCAGAACAATTCATATATATATATATATATATAAACACATACCTCTAAAGGGCTGAAGAGACTAAATGTACCTAGATTGCTGTTCATATATCAGAGACCTTGGATGAAGGGATTTACATCCAGAGTTTAGTCTCTGAATACACTTGTTAAATATTTTAACACTTTTACATTTAAGGGGCTGGTGAATTCAGGATGGGAGAGCACTGAAAATGTCAGCTTCTTTCCAAAGACCCTAGTCCTGTTCACTTGTTAACATCTTCTTCTAAGTCAGACCTGGAAGCAGGTATAATTAGGTCTGGGTTTCTTGCTAGCCCAAAGCACAAATGCCATTACACACCTGTGAGTTCTTTCTCTCAGAAATAGAGAATGTGCTGAAAAGAACCGGCACAGACTGACTTCCCAGTTCCATATGTTCTAGCATATAGATAAGGACACACTAATTTGACGTCAGGCATTCCACCAAATTGCTCTGACCATTTATTTTCTTGTGGCATGACAAGTACTGATACCCAGTTGGATGTTTGGAATTGAGGCTGCATGGGCTGTTTCTGCAAATCTCTGAGATGTGCCCACAACCAGCTGTCACATTTGAGTGTTATTTAACTGGACAAACATATAATGGAAGGGAATGGTAGGCACATTCATTCTCTGTGGTGCCATCTCTGGCTGTCTGGGAGCTTCTATTCAGGTAACTGAGGAGGGGCAATATACTGAAAAAGTCTCAGATTTGGCTCCCAACCTTTTTGCGACTTTGAGGTTTTTATTTTTATGATAATGTCATTTGAAGGTTTGATTCTTGGTGTTATATACACATATATGTGTACATATAGGTTTGCATGTATAGCTGGTGTGTTTATGTGTGAGTGAGTGCTATGATCAATTTTGTCATGATTTTTGAATGCCTGTGAATTTGTTGTAGACATAAAGTAGATATGTATACACCTGTATGGTGCAGTTTCTGGGGTCATGTGATCATGTTTTGCATAAACATAGTTGTGTGCATGCATGGATGTGTGTGTGTGGGTGTGAATATGCAGGTACAAAGTAGATTTGTCTGTTTCTATGTATTTAGTTGCATATAGGTATGTGTCAGTTTATACTGAAAATTTTTCCATATTACAAAATGAAACTGTAGACATAGGGCTGGGGCCATAACTAAGTGGATCCTGGAAGCATGTGGGGAGGTAATGGGGAGAAGATTCTCTATATAGAAAATTTGCACCTCAGTCATGATTATTGGTATTCTTGATCGCTATTGTTTCTATTGATAATAAAATAATATTTATTGTTAACTTTTAAAAAATTGTCTTAATATTGTTTAGGCTGCTCTCAAACTTGTTACATAACCCAGGCTGGCCTGAAACTGATTTTCCTGCATCAGTGCCTGGGGTAATAGGTGTAGCTATCACACATACCTGGATTGATAATTATTAATTTAGAAGGGCACATAGTTACATGAATGTGAAGTTGGTCTTTCCTGGGAGGTTTTATAAGATAGATGGATATTTTCTTCTCCTTCTTAGAAATTTAAATAATATGAAATAATTAATAATGATCAAAACGGCCATTCCTGGGTTTGTTTTATTCTTCTCTTATTCCAGCAGAGATAGGAAAGATGCTCTCTGAAGCAAGGCAGTGACAGTGGATGGGCTTGGGCCTTAGGAATTGTGTGCTCCACTACTCTATTCACCAGATGGCCAGCAAAACAGCAGCAGCCCAGATCCACACCCTCAGATAAGTGGCAAAAGGCCAGACATCCCATGTCCAGCAGATAGAACCAAGTATCCAGTTAGATGGCCGAGAAAGGCCAAGTGCTCAGGTGGATAAGGAGGACAGTCACAGTCCGAAAGCAGAAGAGAAACGGCTGCAATGCCTAAGAATTGAGTTTTGCACTGGAGCTTGGTGACACACAATCATCTTTGGTAACCTCTGACCAGAGCCGAGGTTAATTTGAATGTGGGAGTATGTGGAACAAGTCAGAGAACCTGCTGACGTGGGAGCTGGAGGCAGGGAGCCCGTCATTTAGATCCTAATAATTTCTCCTCATTTACTAGGGGGTGATCTCAGCCTTTCATTCAGTGAAATGTGTAGGTGTGCACATGAGTGTGTAGAATCTGCGGCTGGGCCTAGAGAGAATTACTCATTCTCACCACTAGAGGGCTCTTTCACCAGTTCAATTGTAGATTCGAAGCATCCTCCTTTCTTAATGGAGCCAGAGGCTTCCTCGGTGTTTGCCAATGATCCTTTCTGATCCTGCTCATCTGGCAGGAGACTCAGGAGGCATTCTGGCAGCTTTAAATTGCTGTGTGTTTCTCTTATTAAGACATTTTCTTCCGCTGATTTCCTAGCTTGCCATTAACAGTCATAGTATATTTATTTGTGCTTTTTCTTCTCTATTAGGGTTCCACGTAGGAAAACATTGTTAACAGTTAATTCAATTGAATAAATGTTCATGAGTGCCCACCATGCACAAGACAATCAGCTTTACACTTGGGACAATGACTTAAGTCTCATTCTCCAAGGAGCAGGAGATGCTGTATTTGTCTGTAAGCACCAGAAACTCACGGGAACTAGCTTGAGAAAATGGAGAGGGTGCTATGAGAATATGGGGGGATGTGTGGTATTTTGAGCAACCAAAAGCCAAAAATACAATTAGGCCTCAGCAAGGAATTGGAATCCTTAAGTAAAAGCCACTGGGATCCCTGGCAGCTCTTGTATTGTCCACCTCTGCCCCCTTTTACATTCTTAGAAGTTTTGCCTTCCACGATACACGCTCATTGGTGTGGAAGAATAACACCCAACTCAAACAGCTGATGGTGTGTGTGTATGGGGGAGGAGATGTCGGCTCCCGGTTTCAGAGGTTTCACCCCATCATAGAGAGGGCATGCCAGGTCAGGGCAGCTCACATCTTGGTAGCCAGGAGGCAGAGAGGAAGGGAGAGGGAGGGAGTGGAAGAAGGAAGGAGAAAGGAGGAGAAAAGAGAGAATAAACACTTGTGCTGGTGGATTCCCATGTTTATCTCTCCCGGCCCTTAGCCTATGGACTGCTTGAGAACAGTTCTTCCTTTTGTGGTTCATGTCTCTGGAAATGACCTCACCTAGGGTTGGGATCTTCTAATCTCCAGGTGCTTCTCAAGCCCATCAATTTGATAGTCAAGGTCAACCCTCATACCTTCTCTGTGCTTTGATCTTCCAGATGGAAGCTAGAGTTAGGCTTTTTGTGTTATTCCTACAAAGAACTCTACCTAGCCTAACGTGAGGTGCTTTAGCTCCAGTTTAGAATATTCAGAACTGACAACCTAACTGGTCTAGCTTGTGTTATGTTATTAGACTACTGCTAATAAGATGAGCTGGGGGAGGGGATCCAATCTGTCTAAGAGGCTAAGAAGACCACACCCTGTGATCTGGGGAAGGAAGCTAGAAGGCAGTATTGTGACACTACAGATAGAAACCAAGACATGTATCTTTGGCTGAAGAAAGTAGAACAGAAGCTGGGCATCTTATACAAAAAAAATTGCAAAGATAGAGGCTGGAGAGATGGCTCAGCAGTTAAGAGCAATGGCTGCTTTTCCAGAGGACTCAGGTTCAATTCCCACCACCCACAGGGCAGCTTACAAACATCTATAACTCCAGTTCCGGGGGATCTGATACTCTCTTCTGGCCTCTAGGGCCACCAGGCACACACATGGTACATAGATATACATGCAGGCAAAACATTCGTACACATAAAATAAACAAATGAACAGTCAATAGAAAACCTGACATCCTGTTACCATATCTGAAGCAGAAGCCAGGGGTGGGGTGGAGTAAGCTAAAAGAAGACAAACACAGGCATCCAACTACCCTTGGGTGAAAAGACCAGGGGCTCCAGGGCAGCTGCCTTTCCATTTCAGCCCTTTCTAGCTGCCTGGTTTTAAGTCTTATGCATGCATACTTTGGTAAATGTTTAGGGTTAATTAAAAACTGAGTGAAAATAAAAAGCAGCAAGCCACCTGTCCACTACTCTCAGCCACCTCTTGCTTTATCATTACAGAAATGCCAAGTGTTTCCATGAGTGATCTCTATTCCTAACACCTGGGATTCTCTTCCGTGAGATAGCCTGTTCACTGAAAAATTGCAGCGAGTGTGTGAGGGCGCATAGCTGGACAATGTGGCAGGTAAAGATACTTGCTGCCAAGCTTGATGACCTGAGTTTGGCCTCTAGGACTCACATGGTAGAGGGAAAGCTCCTCCTGCAGCTTGTCTTCTGGTTTCCACATTCATGTCTTGGTAGGCATGTGCCTGTACACATATGTACATGTACATACAAGTAAATAAATGCAATAAAAAAGTAATTTTTAGTTTACACAAATTAGATAGCTTGTGGCTTACTCCATCACTCCATTTATTTCTGAGCTTAACTGTCACCATCTCAGAGCTTCCTTCCCTAACTGTGCTGTCTAAAATATCACCCCATATTTCTCTCTCACCTCTCACTCAGGCTAGTGTTCTGCCGTGACGTTTATCATACCTGGGTGCATGAACACTCGGATGCATGCATGTGTGTGTTTGTGTCTTCCTCATCTTCCAGATGAGGAAGTTGCTTTGTTTTCTTTGCATCTACATTTCCCAACCTCAGACTAGTGCCCAGGATGTAGTAGCTACTCAGACAGCGTTTGCTCAACCCATTAATTGTGTAAGTAGTGATTAAGCTTCATGCCTGCAACAGGCACTGTTCTTGATCACCTGCAACTCCACCTGAAGGAGTGGACAGTGATGGTTAGGAAAATAAGAATGCTTGTAGCAGATGCTTTTGGAAGATGCCCTTCACCAAGTTGGTATATTTACAGAATCCTAATCCTGACTGCCACAAACCACAGCTGCAATTCTTGGGGCAATTTTTCACCTTATGGAAGCTACCTTGCCCATAAAATGACATGTCCTTCGGGGACAGCTTGCAGCCAGAGGGCAGCAGATACAGGGATGCAAAAGGCAGCCATCTTGCAGAAGGAGGAACTGTGTATGTTCCATAGTCATTCATGGATCAGGTTAAGACTTGACTCTCCCCTCCTTTTTTTGTGGTTCTTAAACTATAGACTGCATTAGAATCACCTACAATGGAGCTGTAAGCCCACAGGCATTGTGCTTGCCTAGCATGTAGAAAGCTCTGGGTTCAATATCCAGCATCCCATAAACAGGACATGGTCATACATACCTGTAATTTCAGCACTCTGATGGTAGAAGAAAGATTAGAAGTTCAAGGTCATCTTCAGATACATAGTGAGTTAGAGGTCAACCTGGGATACATGAGACTCTGTCTCAAAAACAAACTACACACACACACACACACACACACACACACACACACACACACACACACACTATCTGGGAAGAAGAACTTCAGCTGAGAAGATTCCACCATCAGACTGCCCTGTAGGCAAGTCTCTGTGGGTATTTTCTTGATTAATGATTGCTGTGAGAAGGCCCAGCCCATGGTGAGTGGTGCCACCCTTGGGCAAGTGGTCCTGGGTTGTATAAGAAGCAGGCTGAGCAAGCCATGGGGAGCAAGCCAGTAAACAGCCCACCTCTATGCTCACTACTTTAGTTCCTGCCTCCCAGATTTCATGCTTTGACTTCCTGTCCTGACTTTCCTCAGTGATGGCCTGTTATCTGAAAGTGTAATATGAAATAAACCCTTTCCTCCTTGTGGTGGTTTGAATGAGGGTAGCTCCCATCAGCTCATATGTTTGAATGTTTGGTTCCCATTTGGTGGGCTGTTCAGGAAGGATTAGGAGGTGTGGTCTTATTGGAGGAGGTGTGTTACAGTGGGGGTGCTTTGAGTTTTCAAAAACCCACACCAGTCCCTGTCTTGCCTTTTCTCTATAATGTACAGATCATATGTGAGGTCTCAGCTGCTGTGTCAGTGATGTCCCTGTCTGCCACCATGCTCTCCACCATGATGATCATGGACTCCCCCTCTGAAGTGGTAAGCAAGGTTCCAATTAAATGCTTTCTTTAAAAAGTTGCCTTGGTCACAGTGTCTCTTTTCAGCAGTAGTAACCCTAACTAAGACACTCCCCAAGTAGCTGTTGGTCAAGGTATTTAAAACAGCAAAAGAAATCTAAGACACAAACCAAATCAATGAGCTAGAATTACCTAAAAAGCTTATTATACAATAGATTCCTGATAAAGGGGGTGATGTTTAACAATGTTAATTTCTAGAAAATTCTCATGGGTGCTATTGCTGCTCTCCAGAAAATCACAATTGCAAAATTACTGTTCTTTATTACACTGTGTCCCACGGTCCCTTGCTCCTTCAAGAAATCAAGTGCATCAGAACTTCTGCCTCAGGCTCTATTCTTAGGGAACTTAACCTATGCAATCAAAGGGAGCTGATAGAGGAATGCCTTCAAGGACAATTGATGTCACTGAAGAAAACTTTATAGAAAACTTGCTACTGAAACAGAACTCTTGAGAATGGGCAGATGAGTGAAGATCAGGGTAACGTGTTGTAGGTAGTTAGACTCACATATTGAAAACCCTTGTCTGATATGGGCTTGAGGGAAATAAAGAACAAAACACCAGTCATGATTTGGGTGTCGTTTCTATAGTTGAAAGCAAATTTAATTTTTTTTTCAGTTTTCTTAAAGAGAAACATGGGCCAACAACACAACTCTGATCAATAAAATGTAATTATAAGTTGCCGTAAGGAAATAACCAGAGGGTGGGAACAATGCATGTATTTATCTGCTGATGGCTGGATAACCATAATATGGCACACAAATATTGAAGAATATTATCCAACCATGAAAAGGTATGAAGTTCAGTACATGCTATAGCATGAACAGCCCTTGATGCGTCATTATGCCAACACAAATATTCTGCTTATTTGAGTCTCCTAAAGCAGGCAAGTATAAAGAGGCAGTCAGTGAATAGAGGTGACAAGGGGCTGAAAAGCAAGGGTGACAGAAAGCTTTTCTCCACCACTACAAAACTTTTGCTACAGTTACAGAAAAATGGTTCAATAAAAGCAGTAAAGATTGTACAATACTGTGAATGTGATTGATACCCTTGAATCCTATACTTTAAATGATTGAAATGTCAAATTTGGGAATGAAGAATGGCTCAGCAGCTAAGAGCACTGGCTGCTCTTGCAGAGGACCTTGGTTGAGTTCCCAGCACCTATGTAGTAGTAGCTCATAACCTTTTGTAATTCTAGCTCTAGGGGATCCAGTGTCCTCTTCTGGACTCCATGGGCACTGCATGCATGTGGTATATTAACATACATGCAGGCAAACACACAAATACATACAATAAAAATGAATAAAAAATACAATAAAAATAAATAAAACCTTTTTAAGTGTCAAATTTTGTGTTACATATTTTTATCACAATAAAAAGGTGGGGAAACGTTGTATTATGGGTATTCTGTAAAAATAAAATATCCTTGAAAGCACTTGACTTTTGGCCATGTGACAAGGCTTGGCTTTGCCATGTCTTCCTGTCTGAAGCCAGGACTCAGTGACTTCTCAGCACCCTTGTCACTGTGTAGTCACAAGCTCATGTTTAGGATATTTGAAAAGAAGAGATTCTGAATCCTTTTCCCATACCATTAGCCATCATCATAGGCCAGGACTATTTGTCTTCAAAATTCCTATTATATGGCAAAACCCAGACCATTAGCTGATTGAACTGATTTTTTCAAGTTTATAATGAAGATAATCACCAATTTATACAGACAAGGAGAAGTGAAATTAGAGGGGTAATTTAGTGGTCAAGAAACTCTTAGTCCCAGTCAACAGAAAGCCAACTCAAAGGGGATAAATGAACAAATAAATTCAGTAGTCAGTATGTGCGAAAGTGCAGAGGTAATAACACTTGGAGTAGCTGCACACAGGACCCCCAGTGGTGGTTTGTGGGATCCGTGTCTCTCTATCTCAGTCTCTCTATCTCAGTTGCGGTGCTCAGCGATGGCTCCGTGCTCAGCCTGGCTCTTCTCAAGAAGCCAGAGCTCCTGATTGACATCCTACCTACAACCTCAGAGGGAGCAGAGCTTCACCAACAACTGCAGCACGTTTCTTGGAGCTGGTTTCTCACTGGTCCATTTCCATCTGAACAGGAGCATGATTGTAGATTTGAGGTCTAGGCTCCCGTTCCATCCCTGGACATATGGGGAAGATCAGCATCATCTTAACCCATGTAGACAGAGAATAGGCTAAAGGATGAGTCTTAGAGGAAACTTCTGATGTAGATGCCAGAAGAAGGATTGCTAACAGGCAGGAAGGAAAACATGGCAGACACCATGCCCTGCAGTCATGGAGATTGCCTGTGCTAGGTCATTCAAGTTAAAGATACTTCTGGGGCTGGAGAGATGGTTCAGTGATTAAGAGTACACACTGCTCTTACCAATGAGGCAAGTTTTGCACCAGTTGGGAGGCTCACATGCTGTAACTCCAACTCCAGGTGATCCCATACCCTCTTCTCACCTCCATGAGCAACTGTACTCACATGCACACATCACAGACCTACACAGACTCACACACAGACACACAATTCAAAATAAATCGTAAAAAACATATACTTGGGCTGGAGAGATGGCTTAGAGGTTGGGAGCACCAACTGCTCTTCCAGAGGTCCTGAGTTCAATTCCCAGCAACCACATGGTGGCTCACAACCATCTGTAATGAAATGAGATCTGGCACCCTCTTCTGTATACATAATAAATAAATAAAATAAAAAAAGTATACTTACTCACTAAGTTCTGCTATAGGTGTTGAGGCTGTAGCGGTGAGCAAGACAAATGGATTCCCCATCCTTTAGTGCTCTTGCATGCTGAGAGAAATGGCCAAGAAATATGTAACTCATGAACCAACCAAAGAGATCCAGTATGCTAGCTCTCTGTTACTATCACAAAATACTGGAGCCAACAAATTTATTTTTCAAAGTCTTCTTTTGGTTCCTATCTCTGGAGGTTGCAGTCCACAGTTGGTTGACTGTTGCTTTGAGGCTGTGATGTAGCAGTTGAGATGAACGAAACCACTCACCCCCATGCACCAGGAGAAATACAAAGTGGGGAGAGGGATATGAGGGTAGATGGAGGATGGAAGTCCAACCTTCTCAGAGGTGTGCCCCAGTCACCCAAGGACCTTCCTGTAGGCCCCACCTACCAAAGGTTTCATGGCCTCCCAATAGCACTACACTAGAATGAAGTCTTTACTATACAGATTTGGGGGTCCCATTAGGATCCAAACTGTAGCATGCAGGCAACCATACACACCTTGAAGAAGATGAAATTGTGGAACCTGACCAGCGTTGGCAGTAGAAATTCACTTTAGACAACACGGTCCATCGGGAATGCATTCTGAGAAAGTGACCCTGCATGAGGAAAGCCTGTGCTGGAGGAGGGGCCTGAGAGGAACTGGGGGACTGTCCCCAGCTCAAAGACGGTGAACATGGCTTGTCGATGGTCAGCGAGGGTGGTATTGTGGGGCTTTCGTGGACAAGGAGATAAATGGATGATGAGGTCAGGAAAGTGAACTAGAACCAGTCTGCATGCAGAGCTCACAAGGCAGGGCAGACAAGAGTGGACCTTAACCCCCACCCCCCCATAATGGAAAGAGGTATGGCCAAGTTGGGGGACGACTCAAATGATGCCATTTGGAGACTTCACTCTGGTCATGGAGTGGGTAATGAAGTGCAGGAGTGAAGGCCAGAAGTCGCTTTAGGAAACTCTGTCACTAATTCAGGTATTGGTGTTTAGGACATTAAGGTGTGCACATTTCCTGAGGGCTGAAGGGAACACTCAACTGGCCTTAAGTGGGGAATGATCTGGTCAAACGGGGTTTTCTGGTTGTGCACTGGAGCTTTGGTTGTGCTCCACAGGGCAGAAATTAGAGCAGAGGGGAAAAAAAACCAACCAACTAAACAACAACAACAACAAACAGCAGTCCTTCAACCCCAAGATTCCACAGGGGAACTGCTGTCCTTCCTGCCTTCTAGGTTGAAATATGAGGTGGGGAACAGGAGAATGGTATTTGCCTTCATCCAAAACCTGACTCCAGGGAACTGGACTTAGAATAAAGAACCTCAAGTAATGTCAGTGGGAGCACAGTGAGCGAGAACCTTTCTTCAGCTGGAGTCCAGAGCAGGTCTGGGATAAAAGTTTGGATCTCTGGGAGCACCAACCGCTGTACTTCCTATACTACAGAGAGCAGACAGTAAAGGTGGGTGCTGAGGTTTGGAGAGGGTGAAACACACGTTTAAGACCTAGTTGCCTCTCCTGCGTGACCTTGAAAAAAGGTAAATTAACCTTCCATGTCCCTCTTCCCTCCAAACTAAAGCCAGGATCTTATTAGGACCTGTCTCTTTAGCCAATAGGACCTTCCTTACTGCAGAATGCAGATTGCATATGATAATGCATGCAGCCCTTAGCACAGGGCTCGGCATGTATCAACTGCTCAATAGATGTCAGCTGCACTATAAATAAAATGATGATGCCAAAGAAGCTGGCTCCCTTAATGAGATCTGTTCTAATCTGCCACCGTTGGAATAACAAATGGCTGACATTACGGGCTTAGTTTCCTTGAGACCGATACACCAAGAAAACACAGAGACCCAGGAAATGGCTAGAGACTCAAGGGGTGTTTAGAAAAGAGATGAAGACCCCAAGAGATAACTGAAAGGCCAAAAGCTACCTCCGAAACCTCCACAGATCGATGAAGTAGGATGTGTTTGGGGCTTGATGACCTAGAGTGTTAGCCACAGTCTCAGTCCTAAGAGTGGCAGGGGACATGGTGTGGTAGCATTCCTTTGCAATCCCAGCACTCAGGAGGCAGGAGGAGCTCAGGGTCTGTGTAGCTGCCTCCCAAGACCCTGTCTCAAAGATTCCAAAATAACAGTGTGTCAAACATGAGTCTAGAAAGGAATCCTGAAGGAGGGAAGAGATCTTAAGTTGAGGAGAGGGTAATGGATATATATATATATATAATGAAAACAAAGTGGGGGGGGCTATTTGGG
Source organism: Onychomys torridus (assembly GCF_903995425.1). Classification (NCBI taxonomy): domain Eukaryota; kingdom Metazoa; phylum Chordata; class Mammalia; order Rodentia; family Cricetidae; genus Onychomys; species Onychomys torridus. Next base: position 100,603,936 of record NC_050443.1, on the reverse strand, counting down.
GAAAATAAGGGAACCAATGGAGAGGGTGGGGGTACTAGGGATGGCAGTGGAGGAAGGAGAGGATGTGGGAGGAAACCTTATATTCAAACCATAACAGAGGGAGCAGCTCTGAATTAAATGTGAGGTTCTAGCTTTGATACCTGCATTGAACATACAGTATCTTTAGTCCTAATAAAAAATACCATCCTGTACCCATCACAGCTGCAGGAATTACAGACTTGCTCATCGTCTTGTTTGGTGTCCCTCCCCAACCCTGGTCCTCTCTGCTGGACTATCCTGTAGCAAGTCCCAAATGTGTGTTTTCCAGATTGGGCTCGAGAGCCTACAAACGAGCCCTAACTGTAAAGGAGGTCAGGTTCCTACCATTGGAATGGACAGAAAACCCCATTTTCTTCCCACTGCTCATCGTTATGGCCTCCAGTTGCAGGAGGGCAAAGAATTTTCAAACTTTGTTTTGTTCTGTGGTACTATACCTCAAACCTAGAGCCTTGCGCATGCTAGGCAAGCACTCTTCTACTGTTTTATCCCAGGTTCTCTTTTTACTTGTTTTTTTCTCATATTTATTTACTGATATTATATGTACATGGGATAGATTGGGGAAACATGCATGGCACAGCTCGTGTGTGTAGGACAAAGGACAACTTTTGTGAGTTGGTTCTCTCCATCCACCATACACGTCCTGCAGACTAAACCAGGCCATCAGCCTTGACAGCAACCTCCTTCACCATCTGAGCCATTCAGCCCACAGGGTCTTACTAAGTTGCCCAGGCTGGACTTGAACTCAATTTGTGATCTGGGCAGGGCTTGAACTCATGAGCCTTCCACCTTAACTTCTCATGTAGCTGGAATTGCAGGCCTGATTGATAAGGCCTGGATGATTTTTCTGTTTGATCGACTGCTCTTGTTTCCTACTTTATAATAGCAGCTGCCATAAGATGGGTAGTGGATAACTATTTATTGACTGGAAGGCTGAGTGAATGAATGATGGCTCAAAATACTCCAGCATTTCTTTGGCATTACCTAAAAATGTCCAGTCTGACACAAAAGACAATTAAAGTTGTTGAGCAATATGACCCACCCACCCGGACAGATTAGCTGGGGGATGGTGTCTTCTCATAAAGATCTTTGGGAATGACTCTGGATCATGGAGAGTTCGCCAATCCCCAGTCCTTCTGTGGCAATGCATTACTGTAAAAATATTTTGCTTTCTAGGAGACTGGAACTTTTGCTGGACCTCACAGCCAAGTTAATAATACACCTTCAGGTCACTTAAGACTTAACAGTGGTATCCTACTGTGTACTCAGCCTGTTGGTTTAATCTGCCTTTAGGAGAAGAATGTAAAGCCAGATGCAGAGGCATAAAGCATTAATCCCAGTACTGGGGATGGGGTAGGGGGTAGAGTCAGGTGGATCTCTGTGAGTTCTAGGATAGCCAGGTTTACAGAGTGAGTTTCAGGACAACTAGATCTACAGAGAGAGATCTTGTCTCAAAAACAAAGCAAAACAAACAAAGAGAACAATGTAACAGTCAACCTTACTTGTCTTGGATTTGCCATGTAATCAACTTATACAACCTAGGCTAATGCATAGCTGTAATCTTAAATTATGTACTCTTCCATGGGCCTGCCCGGGAGAGCAATGCATGTGTTATGATAATCACATGCTGCAAACAGCAAGTATAGGCTGAAAGCAGTCTTATAAAATGAATATCCCCTATAAATGTTGAATGCAACATACAGATACTGCTGGATAAACAATGTAATACTGTTATCTGGGTCAGCTGGAGTCAGTGACTTAATCCCTTGTAAAACCCTGTTAAAGATTTCTGTAAAATAACCTGTGTTCTTTCACATGTGCTGATTTCCATGGTATTCAATAAATCCAGAGCAAAGCCCTTTGTTAGGGAGAGACAGGCACACAGACAAAGACACAGGGACAGATTTCACGAGTCAGCCTTCTGGCAGGCACAGATTCTGAATCCTCCAGCAGACTAGGCAACCTTCATTGGGGAGAACGGAAGACACAGGGAGAGCAAAGTAAAGAATTCACTCTGGGCTTGCTCTTGGTTAAATGACATCAGGGGAATCTTCTTTATCTCCTTAATGTGACACTGTGGTGAGTTCATTATTAATGCATTCATGTAGACTGTATCCTTCTGCATTTTGCATCTTTAGGAGAACTTGCAAACTGGTAGTCATGACTCTTTTTGTTTTGCTGATGTTTGGCTACCTGTTTTGCACAATGTATACCAAACTGAATTCAGTGTAGGCCCATATTCTTCAGCCAGTTGGTCAGAGGAGAGCAGTGTCTGGCCCCTTCTATAAGGCTTGCCTGTTGTGGTTTGCTGCAATCTCCAGCCTTGCCTTTAAGATTTATTTATTTATTATGTATACAGAAGAGGGCGCCAGCTCTCATTACAGATGGTTGTGAGCCACCATGTGGTTGCTGGGAATTGAACTCGGGACCTCTGGAAGAGCAGTTGGTGCTCTTAACCTTTGAGCCATCTCTCCATCCCCAGTCTGCCCTTTAAACACCATCTGGGCAAGCTTGCTACTTTCCTGACTCCCTGGATGTCTCATGGATGATCCATGCAAGAAGAGGTTCATCGGCTTCCATCCGTTTTGCCCAAACACTGTGTGATGTCATCTGTAAAGTCACCTGAGCCCATTGCCATTCTTTGACTCACTTTTCACTTTTTTCTCTTAGATTTTTTAATTCTTTTTGGAAACAATTTTTGGCCATAAATGTTTTCTTTGAATCCATTTCACCTTCCTCTAGCTTATCAACATGAATGCTTATACAGGATTTCCTTCCAGTTTTAATTCCTATCTATAATTCTGATTTCACTATTATTTTTGCTGGTGGTTTTCCCACTTGATAGCACTAACTGAAGAATTTCCTCTTTTATTATTATACTGCAATACCTATCCAAGATCCATTTTAAAATTTTATCTCACCCATACCAAACTGAACATGTTTAAAATGTTTTAATTATATGGCTACCAACCTTTGATATTTTCCATAATGAATATAGTTTTATGGTTGAGTTCTCTTTCTCTCTCCCTCCCTCCCTTGCTCCATCCCTCTTTCTCTCCATATATTCAGTAGCTCTCCCTTATCTGTGCAAGATAAATTCCAAGGCCTCCAGCAGAGATGCCTGAAGCCTTGTAGTTCTAGACTCCACATAAAGTATGAGTTTTCCTATAGGTACTATGACGGTCAGTTTTAATTGTCAATGGGACTCAACCTAGAATCACCCAGGAAGGGATTGTCTGAATTGGTTGGCCTGTGGGTATGTCTGTAGATGATTATCTTAATTAAGTTAACTGATGTAGGAAGATCTACCCCAGTATGGGTGGTATCATTCCCTAGGCAGGGGGTCCTAACCTGTATGAGTTGAGAATTGGAGCTGAGCATAAACAAGAAAATGAACATGCATGTATTCATTTTTCTCTGTTCTTGACTATGGATATGATGTGACTGGCTCTTTGAAGTTTCTGCCTCAACTCCCCAACAAAGATGACTTTTGACCTGGAACTGTAATCTGAAGAAACCCCTGTCTCCTTAAGTTGTGTTTTGTCAGAGTGTTTTATCATAGCATCAGGAAACTAGACACATGGCTATAATTAATTTTAATTTAAAAAAAAATTAAGCATCATAGTCAGGCATGGTGGCACATGACTTTAATCCCAGCAGTTGAGGCAGGGGCAGGTGGATCTCTGAGTTTGAGTGAGTTCCAGGACAGCAAGGGCTACACAGAGAAAGCCTGTCTCGAAAAAAAAAAAAAAACAACAACAAATAAACAAAAAAAAAAATTAGGCATTGTAAAAGATGAGAAACAATTACTGACAACCAAATAGAACAATTCTGACAACATACTGTAATCAAAATTATGTGAATGTGGTCTCTCTTTTAAACGTAATTTAATCTTTGTAGTGTAGGGGATAGAATCTAGGGTCTTGTTTATGCTCTGTCACTGAGCTGCGCCTCTAGACCCTCCAGACCCACAGCAAAAGTCTTTTACATGATGTGGTCATTCTTGCAATGAAGTGAGTTAATGCGTTGCAAGCGACTGAAGCTATGGAAAACAAAACCTTGGGTACAGAAAGACTACCCTCATGGTTGTACCCCATTTATAAAATGTACATAGACATACATTTATACCTTAAATGCATATCACACATAGTTACACACATATGCAGGAAATGGATTTTATCATAGTTATATCATGTATGTTCACATACATGTTCACTCTCTCATACATGTTTATATCTGATATAAATTATTCTCTCTCTCTCACTCTCTCTCTCTCTGTATGTGTGTGTGTGCACACGTGTGTATATGTGGTGGAGGCCTCATGTTGATGTTGAGAATCATCTTAATTTTCCACCTTATTCATTAAGGCAAGGCCCCTCAATCAAACCAGAGCTCATCAATATGACTAGTCTCCCTAGGCAGCTTGCTCTGAGGATCTCCTGTCTCTGCCTTCCCAGGTTGGAATTACAGGTGGGTGGCCACCATATCATCTGAATTTCCATGGTTGTGGGGATTTGAACTTGGGTCCTTGCATTTGTGCCGCAAGTACTTTAACCACTGATCCATCTCCCTTGTCCATGAAAGTGTATTTGAATTACAGGACTTAAGGAGTGGGATGTTAGACTTCAGTAATGAAGTGATAAGTTGCCAAAACTTTGTCAAGATTGTTTATTACTTTTAATTAACTTTTAAATTACTTTATACTCTTTAATCAATCTGGAATCGACATTGACGTATAATATGAGATGAGGATTTAATTTTGTTTTATTTATTCCCGCAAATATTAATCAATCATCTCGGGGTCATTTATTGAGTATTTCTTCTTTCTCCATAGACTTGTCACTTTTATTATCAAATAAGCCCAGGTACCTGAAAGGTTGTCTGGAAGCTTTCTGTCCTATTACATCGACTTTGTTAGGATTTGGGTGACATAAATCACCTTAATCTATACTGTAACATTTATGTTCTGTGCTATTCTAATCTTTGAAACATTATAGCCTATTTTAACATCTATATTCAATGCACTCTTAATTATTTTTCAGTTTCAATTGCTCTTGGCTCTGTTACCCATTCATTCTTCTAGTTGAATTGGAAAGTCACTTTGTCAATCTCTTCCCTTTTCACCAAAGCAAAGACAAACAGAACGAAATAAAAGCATTTGTATGGTGGATGTTTGTTAGAATTGTATCAAACCCATGTATTTATTTAGAAAGAAATGACATTATTAGATGCTCACTCTCCAATTGTGATCTGATTTTATTTCACATTCACTCGCTGGCCTTTTACCATCCTTTCTTGTCCATTCTGCACACTTCTCTTCACATCTGTAGCCAGACAGAGCTTTTTGATCATTTTAGAAGCATAGAAACCGAGTGTCACCGAACTTCACACTGGTAGAAGTGTAAGGGGCGGTGGCTGGAATTGAATTCATGCCCATCCAGTTGCACAGCCTGCCCTCTGAATCATGATGCTACTTTATTTAAGATTAGATCATGCCTTGAATAAATGCAAGTCATTATTTTCTAGAAAAAAAATCAACTTCATTAATATTTTATGGCTTGCCAGCTGAGCTGTTCACTGCACTTTGCTTGGGTTGTATGCTCAAGACATTTCATTTCCTCCCTTCTCTTATGAATGGAGAACATGATGGCTGCCCTCTCCTTCCCACATGTCCTGCCCACTCTCCTCAATCCAGAACATTGTCGTTCTGGCTCTGGTTCACACACTAACATTCACTGTGCGCTGGTGGAGTAGGAAGATGATCACTGCTGGGTAGACACTGTTCTGATCAGGCACAGCAGCTCCAATTACACATCTGGAAGGTCACGTGCTCAAGTGAGTTCAGGAGTAAACTCAAGTCAGTTCTGTGGCCCATTACAATGCTGTGTGGATCCCAGTCTACACAGAACAGTCAGAAATGACCAGGCCAGAAGATTACTTGATTTAAAAAAATCACTCAAAGTTCTCATTTTTATGTGAGCAGCACACACACACGTAGAGGGTCAGAGGACCACTTTGTGGAGTTGGTCTTCTCCTTCAGTCTTTACCTGAGGTTCTGGGGATCAAACTTAGGTCACCAGGCTTGCACAGCAAGCTTCTTTTCCTTGGAACCAACTCACTAGCCCTCTGGCTTTTTCTTTTTGAGGTAGGATCTCCTGTAGTCCAGGCTGGCCTCAAACTTACTATATAAATGACTTTAACTCCCAATCTTTTTGCCTCTGCCTCCCAAGTGCAGGGATTACATGTATGTGCTGCCATACCTGGTTTATGCTGCAGGGTTGAGGATGGGGCCCAGGACTCCAGAGATGCTAGACAGGCACTCTACCAACTTCACTGCATCACCAGCTTCCCTGTTTCTCATTGTTGGCTAGAGTCCATTCTTCACTTGGCCAGTGCCACAGTGTCAATCTTCAGTGTTCTGCATAGGGCCAATGTGTTGAAAGTTTGCTCACCAGGGCTGGGAGGTAGTAGAGTCTTTATGAGGTAAGGCCCTTGAAGGGGATATAAGGGACAATCAGATATTGCCCCACTTCTGACCACCACAGGGTGAGCTTTCTCTGTCACATGCTCTTACCATGATGTTCTTGCCTTGTCACAGGCCCCAAAGTGATAGAACTACTGACCGTGGACTAAAAGCTCAAAGCCATGAGCCAAGTGAGCCTTTCCTTGTTTCAAGTTCAAAACAAACTTACATTTGTTGCTACAGCAGAAAACTGACTGATCCAGCCAACAAGGCTCTGCACAGTCTATCCACAGCTCATCTTTTTTACCCCATCTCAGGCCGTTTCTGTACTGCGTCCACATCTGGGTCAGCCTGGGTTTCTTCCCTTGTCTTAAGTACCAGGCCCTCCCTTTTCTATAACTCAGTTTCTTCTCAAGGCTTTTGCCCCAAGAAGCATTCTCTGGGATTATGTGACACACAGCTCAAACCATGTCCTTCGAAGTCTGTTTTTTAGGGAGTCCCAGACAGCCACCAGACTGAAAAGAAGTTCCTTAAATACCAGGGCTGTTGTACTGGTTTAAATACTATGGTGATCATAATCAGTAATGCTTACTGCTACAGCCTGTGTGTTTGTGCTTACATGTATGAGATCTGATCCCCAGTGTAATCAGGTGGCTGGGGTGAGAACTTCTGCTGATCTTCAGCCTCCAGAACTAGGAGAAAATAAATTTATTTTGTTTAAGCCACTCATCATATGGTATTTAATTATAGAATATAGAGTACATGGAGACATTCATTTACTTACTCAATACTTACTTTAAATTACGTGCATGTGTATGTATATGCACACTTGAGTATAGCTGCCTATGGAGGCCAGAGGGGTCAGATCCCCTCAAACTGGAGTTACAGACACTTGTGAACTGCTTGATGTGGGTGCTGGGCACTGAACTAAGATCCTCTGTAAGAGCAGTGCATGCTCTTAACTGATGAGTCATCTATGTCAGTCCCCACAAAAGCGTTTATATACTTCCTTGTCAGTCACACTGAAATATAGATGCAAACCCCTCATGTCTTTTTTTAGAGCCTGACACAGTGAGCGGCACATCAGAGGCACCCCATAAATGCATGTTAGCAGATCAGTGAAAAGTCTGCCCTAGCATCGTGAGCCAGCTCCATTGTGATCATTCTACAAAAGGCCTGTCAGAAAATCAGGAAGATGAGGGGCAAGGCTTTGTAGCAAGAGAGCCTATTCAGTCCAGAGCCAACTCAGACAAGCCAAGCAGCTCATTTTTACTCACTTAAGGTGTGTGTGTGTGTGTGTGTGTGTGTGTGTGTGTGTGTGTGTGTGTGTATGGATTGGCCATTTGTTACAGGAACTAATTCACACTAACGGCTCCTGAAGTCAGTCATGGATTATCATTTTTCATGGTTCTAGGAACTGACTGGGATGAACTGTGGTTCTTGCTCTGAGTTCTACCCCCATTTTCGATGGTATCAGGGGCAAGTCATCTCCAAGTGTTCTCCACTCATAGGTCTTGTGGTTGATGCTGGCTGGGCGTTGGGATCTTCATAGCAATTACTGCAGGAAGCACCAGCCCATGCCCACCACACAGCCTGCTACCTGCTAAACCAAGACTCAATATTCCAAGGCATGGAGCCAGGTGTAAGGTCTATCGATTTTCTGCATCTAACCTTGAACTCACAAGTCGTTTCTTCTGTCACAGTATGTGTTACAACCTAGTCCACATTCAGGGAGAAAGGAAGTTAAGCTTTTACACTTTTTTTTGAGACAGGATCTTGTGTAGCCCAGTCTAGCCTTGAATTCACTCTGTATTCAAGGATGACCTTGAATTACTGATTCCCCTGCTTCCACCTCCCTAGTCCTGAGATTCTAGGTATACAGCACTATGCCTGGTTTTATGCAGTGCTGGGGACTGAATCCAGGGCTTTCATATATGCAGGAAAACATTCTATTAACTGAGCCACATCCCCAGTCCAAGTCTCTACCTCTTAATGAGAGTGGCTCAGAACATTTATGCTAGCTCATAAGTGTGTTCTGTATCCTGATAAGCGTCGCAGTGTGTGATTAAATGTACTCAAAATCAGCTAGGTTCATTACTGGCTCTGCCATTTATCAGTCTTACGTTATAATTTAAATAATGAATGCTCCCTAAAAAGGGCCATGTGTTAAAAGGTTGGTGCCCAGTTGATGATGCTGGTTTCAAAGGTTCTGGAAACAATGTCTATCTTGGGAAAGTTGGTCACTGGGAACTTGTTCTGGAGGCCAGGATCTTGCCTAGAGTCAGTCTCTCTCTCTCTCTCTCTCTCTCTCTCTCTCTCTCTCTCTCTCTCTCTCTCTCTCTCTCTCTCTCTCCCAGCACAAGGTGGAAAACATTCTGTCTCTCTCACCATGAAGTGAGAGGCATCCTTGGCTACACGTGTCCACCACCATGACGGTCTTCCTAAATGCCTGGAGCCAAGGCACTCTGCTCTGAACTCTCTGAAGATGGGAGCCAAGATACGTCTTCATTCCTTTAAACTCCTATGTGAGATTATTTTTGCCACAGCTCTAAAGCATTTAGCAGTCACTGTGACTCTAGATGAGTTTCGACCTCACAACCTTTTCTTCTTTGTGAAGTGGATATCATACCAGGAGTGTCAGCAAGTGGGGAGGATAGGCAATGATGGGTGCTGGGAGCCCGACTCCTCCCTCGGGCCCTTTACTGATACATACGTCTCTCAACCGCAACAGAGGCGTGTCAGCTGAAAAGAATGAGTGCCCAGTGGGAGCACCTTGCCCTCCATTCAGCCACCTGTGGCACTTGCCTTCCAAGCTGCCCAGGGTACAGATAGCTTTCCACAGAGCCCCTCCAAAGGCTGGCTTCCAGGCTGCTGGGCTGGGTGGGCATGGCAACAGCCCCATTGCAGCCGGCGCGTGGCCAGAGACTCAGATCTGCCAGTGTGGGCGCAAACACTCTCTCCCCAGAAAAGCTGCTCGAAGGCATAGACGAGGGGAAGGGAGGATTAAAAATAAAGAGTGGTCATGTTCGGTTTGAGATTACACGAGAGCCTTGGACTCAAAGGCCCTGGAGGGGGCGGGTGCCCGGATCGGATGGACGGAAGGAAGGGACCCTGTGGCTTCCTTTCCCTAGAACTCTAATTCTTGTGAACATTTCATGCCTATTTTGTTTGTACTCACAGGGAACTCAGAAGTTTGGATTGGACACCGGCTCTGCAGCAGCCCCCAGCACTCCCTGCTATCTGTCCGGGCTGCTTTCATCATCCGCATCAAAGGTTTTCCTGGCTTCAGCAGGCACCCAGGTTGGATCCACATCCTCCTTGCTTTGGGCCCCCTCCCTTGTTCTCACAATGCAGATAAAGCTTAGAGTGCAGGATTGATCAGCTATCCCCTCACTATCCTCTAGGAAATCCTCCAAGGGAGAGTTCTCCACAGAGAAGCTCATGGCAGGGGTTATGGGGAGCAGGAGCCGACTGGCTTTACCCATAACACCAGGGCTTTCAAACATGGAGCTGCTTTGTGGATATCTGGGGTCAGCTAGGTACTTGTTCCCTTGCAAAACAACAGAAAATGCTCTTCAAATGAGTTTAATTCAAGGGGTGGGGCACCGAGTAATTGGTTCAAATAGCTGAAAACGCAGGTATGCTTGGATCCAGACTCTGACTCCATCTCTCAGCTCTGTTTTCCTCAATTTCATGCCTGTTCTACCATGGAGCTGGCAGGGTGGTTTCAGGATCTCCAGTCAGGAAGGAAGGAGAGAGTTTTCTTTTCCAATACCTAAATTTCTTTCTTTTGAAACACACACATGTATGTGTGTGTTGTGTATATGGTGTGCGCATTTGTGTACGTTTATGTGTGTGCCCAGGCAGACACATCTGGAAGGCAGCTGCTGACACTCGGTATCTTCCTTTCATCACGTTTCCATGTTCGTATTTTGAGGCAGGATCTCTCACTGAACCTGGAGCTTGTTGTTCCATTTCAATCAGATCGACTGGCCAGCCAGCTGCCGGGATCTTCCGGGCTCTACCTGTCTCTATGGTCCCTGCCTCCTGGAGTGCTGGAGTTACAGACGCGCACTTTTTATTTGAGTGCTGGTAATCGGAACTCAGGTCCTTGTGCTTGTTTGCCTGGACACTTTACTCACTGAGCCGTCAGCCCCTCCAGTGTATTTTACATTGTATTCTTTAGTGCCTAGGGCCTGATGACTGGAGCAAGGATTGAGTTCTATATGATTTTCTCACAACAGTCACTGAGGCCAGAAGGTGGCTTAGGTTAACAACTTCACTCTTGAAGCCTTCAGTTGGTTAGTCCTGTCCTAACCACAGTGACTAGAATGGGGAATGGACGGACTCACAGACAAATGAATGATGTGCCCCTCCCAGAAGGAAAACGCCCACCACACAGAAAACCGATCATTAGAGTTTAATATCAAGGCAGGTGCTGAGCTCCAAGAGGGTCAGAAATTGAGCAGCAAACCTTTAGCCTGTGATGGGAGAGGTATAGCACACTCCCATCTCGAGGAGTTTGGGGGCTGGAGGCTGTGGGTGTCAGAGAGACACCCCCAGAGAGATGAGCCCTCAGGCACTTCCTGGTCATGGAATTTGCTTGGACACTTTCTGAAAGTTGACTCAGTGTCTCAACTGTTAGTCTCTGATCACATTTCTTTCTTCCTCCCTTAGCAGAAGTTATCCTGAAAGTCTGGTAGGCTTAATTTTTTCCCCCAATACTGGGGATTGACCATAGGTTCTCACATGTGTTTATCATGGAGCTACATCCCCAGCCTTTGCTTGACTTTTTATTTTGATGCAGGGCTCATGAAGTTGCCTAGGCTGACCTTAAACTCAAGGCTGACCTTGAGCATGCAGGATCCTCCCGCCTCAGTCTCTCCATAGCGGGAACGACATCCTATGCTGTCAGGTCCGCTGCCCTAGAACATGCTCACAGGAACCAGAAACACATAAGCTTAGGGTGGAATAGTACCTCATTCACACCTTGGCTTAGCTGTTGCCAGCCAGGTGGCTTTCTAGTCAAGTGACGGCACCTTATAGACTCATTTTTCAGATCTATAAAGTGGATTTCACTATAACATCCACCTCTAGCCTCCCGCTTTGCAGTCTGAGCTCCTGCTCGCGGGCATTGTTACAGTGCGCATGACCTTGGTAACTGATGCTCTGAGTTGATTTATGAACCAAGTATAGACTTGGGAAATCTGTTTAGAATCAGACCCTGACCTCTAAGTAAGCTGTGCAAACTTGGACAAATGGCTGTTCTTCTCTGGGACTCCATTTCCATGTAAAAGGAGGATGACAGAAACAGTATCTGTCTTACAGACATTAAATTAGTATTTATATTGTGTTTAAAACAGTAAATAGTTGGGGCCAGCAAGATAGATCAGCAGGTAAAGGTTCCTGCCATCTCCCCTAAAAGCCTGAGTTTTATCCCTGGGACCCACATGGTGAAAGAAGATTGAACTCCTATAGGTTTTCTTCTGACCTCTACACTTGTAACCTGGCACATGCGTGCCCACACATACACACAATAAATAAATAGAAATGTGATCAAAATTTTCAAATAGCAAATGGCACAAAGTGTTAGCCACTATTCCTAAGTTTCATAGAATGTGGAGTCATTCCCATTTGGTAGCAGCACTGACTGGTGTGTGCTTACAGTTAATACTGAGTTTTCATAACACAGGCTCTGCCACGGTCCTGCCAACCTCAGCATCCATCAGCAACACACAACTTGTTGCATATACATCCTGGTGACGGCTCTGGCTCTGCCAACACTCCGTGTGCTAAAAATTGATTAATATCTTTTACAGGCAGCTTGCATTCAAAGTCTGACTTCTCCATCTGCTGTTGTATCTCGAAGAAGTTACTTAACCTCTCTGAGCTTCAGTTTTCTCAACTGCAAAAAGGCAAATGGAACAATGCCTGTCTCACAAGCTGGGGGAGGATGAACCAAGCCACTGTGGCAAAGCCCTAAGAATAGAGGCCAACACATCCCAAACACCGAATTATTAGGTTATAAATGATAATGTCCAATGAATATATTACACAAATGGAATGCCCCAATGTGCCCTTAGAATTTCCTTAAAAGGGCTGAAAATACAGATGATCATTGATCTTGTCACTATAAATTTCAAGCTTGTGGCCCACCTGACAGATATGTCCAACAGACACATTTCACCTGCACAGCCTGGAGCTTCAGAAATTAGAATTTATGGTCTAGATTTCAAAATCAGAACAACCCATGTGAAAACAAATCTGGCTTCCCAGCTTCTCTTGAGGAAGGGGAAGGTGACACCTCTGGGCTCCACTCTCTGCTATCACTACTGGAAGGGACTATGCTTTAAACAGACAAGCACTTCCCAGGTTAAGAGCTTGGGTTATATTACTCTCACTTTCTAAGAGAGTGCTTTATGCATTTATTTGTCTTACCTGCTGGGCCGATCAGCTAAAATAATAGCTCTCTAGCACACAAAACATTCAGCTTCACTCGGCTTCCATAACAGCCCTAAAGAAGCAACTGCTGATCTACTACCAGGGTGAATGGACAGGGAGGGGATCCATGGGCTTCCCCAGGCTTATGCATCTGGTGTCTGGCAGGGCTAGGATTCAAACACTCTGGATTGAGTTCTAGTAATCCCTTTGTCCCTACCGAGGTCAAATGTTCTGTAGTTGTATGAATGAAATGAAATGTTTTTCAGCAATCAGCCTTCATTTCTCATTCCATGTTGGCCAGAGGGGGAGGCGATGCATTATGGATACCTAAGATCATTTTAGGTAACAGCCTCCTAAGCTCCCTACTCCCTTCAGCATGCCCAGACCTCTCTCTAATGTATCAAATAGTCTTACCTGGAGAAGAAGCCTTTCCTTGGAGTGACAGTCTCTTCTTACACCAAAGCTTCCCAAACTCAGCCCCTGACTAAGGGGCAGAGGGGGCAGAGTTCATGCCTAGAAATTTGTCAGTTCTGTTTGTCCTTAAGATGCTGCAGCAGCTTCCTTCCTATCTGATTATGAGATGTTGATCGTATTTGCTTTCCAGTCATGCTGAGAGTCAAATCAAAGTGACAAGTCCTTACTGTGATACATACCACACATGTATATACACCATACGCACGTGTGTGTGTGTGTGTGTGTGTGTGTGTGTGTGTGTGTACATGAATGCTTATGTCAGCTTTGCCACCTAGCAGCTGCATGTGTGTGTCCCTTCCTGATAAACATACAAGTCTCTGCATGCCCAGGAGACTCCTGTAAGCCTCCCCCTCCCCCACAGAGCCTTCGTACATTCTTGACTCAGGAGTCCCTCCATTTTCCAAATAGCTCGTCTGGCAAGATTTTTATCAAGCTTCCCTTCCTGAAGTCTGTATCATAGAAACAAGACATCGTATTTTCCTTTTCTGGTTATCAAATTATATGATAATATTTGAAGATGTTGTTTCAAAAATACGACTCAGCCCCTATTCCAAACCCTGGGGAGCTGCTGATCGTTGAGCGAGTTTGAAGCGAGCGTCTTTAGCCAAATGGTTAGGTTTTGAGATGGTGCCTGATGCCTGCTATCAAATGCTTAACATTTGAAAATAAATTCACACAACACAGAAGAGGAGCAGATGGCCTGCAAGTTCTGTCCAGCCTCTGTAGCTTTCCACCACTCTGCAGCATCAGACAAAAAGAGTTTGCGCCAACCCAGGTGGGTGTAGATGAGGAGGAGGCAAGCTGTCCCCAGGCTTGAACTGTACAAAGCAACGGCTGTCTCTGGGTGTCCCTTGGAGGGTGGCACCCATAGACATGGGATCCTTGCTCCCGTTCCAGTGAGTGGGGACGGACACTGGGGAAGGTGTAGAGGCCCTACCTTCCTATGGCTGTCTGAGTGTCTTTGCTAGTTCCTTCCTGTCTGGCTTCCCGGGAGTTGGGAATGAGGTTCCATAGCCCACTGCACTTCTGCATGGTGTCCTTGTATCCTTGTGCTGAAGGACTCTGTTTTGATATCCCAGTTAGGTTCATTTAACAACCATTAGGTTAGATGCCAGCCAATGATGAGAATCCTGGGGTCTTAGTGTTCCAGAGATACCGTAACAAATCATCACAAGCTGGGTAGCTTTAAAACAGAGAAAGGTGTCCCTCCATGGTACTGGAGGCTAGGAATGTGAAATAAAGGAGTCAACAAGTTCCTGCTCTCCCACAGGGGAGATTCTTCCTCCGCGATGCATGACTTCTGGCAGCTGTCACATTCTTTGGTTTGGGTCCCATCTCTCTCTGCTTCAGACAGTCACCTTATCCTCTTTTGTCAGGGTGCTTGCTTGCCCTTGGTCTCTCCCATATGAGGGTGTTTTTGAGGACTTCGGGGCGGGGGGTCCATCCTGACAAGCAAGGGCAGCCTCTTCAGCTCAAGATCCTCAGTTTAATTATTTCTTCAAGACTCTCTTCAAAGAAAGTAAGACTCCCCCCCCCGCCTCACCAGTTTCAGGATTATGAATTGATATCTATTTATAGACCAGATAAGTGTCCCCACTCCCAAAGGTCCAGGTGCTTTATAAAAGGTTGGTCCCAGGATGGCACTCTCAGGAGGTGGTGAGATCTTTAGGAGATGGAGCCTGGTGGGAATTCCTCAGGCCATGGTGACAGGACTTTAAGGGGTTTGGGGGACTCCACCCCTTCATTTCTTCTGGTGTTTCCAGGCTCATGCTGTGGGTGGTTTTGTTCTGTGATTCAATTCCGCCATTAGCGTCTTCAGAGGCCCAAAACAATGGAGTCATCTACTCCCAGCCTAGAACTTTCAAAGCCATCAACCACACCAACCTTTTCACACGCTGGTTCATTAGCGCAGGTATTTTGTTATAGTGATGGAAAGATGACTAATACGGAATCTTTGTGTAGCCACCCAACCCACCACCACCTTCCTGTTGCTTTCATCTGCTTCAGCTCTTCCTCTTTTTCCAGTCATGGTGGCCCCTTGACAGATCCAGAGACATGCCCGGTTACTCGTTTCAAATCGGCCACCCTCTTTCTCCGTTCTTCCTTCTCTCTAAGGAAGGCAGAGGTCCTCCTACCCTACTGTGGTGGTCTCACCCATGCTCCTGCTCCTCCTTCACCCCTGTCAATCATGTCCTATAATGTGGTCCAGCTTGTGACTGCCTGTGGTGGTCAGTCTCAATTGTCAGTTTGACTGGTTTTAGTGACACCTAGGAGTAACGCACACTTCGGAGTGTATCTGTGTTTCCAGAGATCAGTCGCATGAAGGTCAGCCAGCTGAGAGCAAGTGCTGGCCCTGAGTGTTAGTGGAGCTGCCTCTCAGGAAACCCAGACCCAACCAAAAGTGGACCAAGGACGAAATCCAGGCATGTGCGGCTCACGTCTTCCTGAATAGTGTTGTTGCCATGCCATCCGACTCCGGCTTCTTCAGCCTTTAAACATGAACTCACACTACCAACCCTCCAAGAAGCTTCCAGGATTTGGTCCTCAGGCTGGAGCTGCCTCCCTCATCCTTTTGTCCTGAGTCTTCTGGCTTTGTTTACTAATCTGAACAGCTGCCAGTTCCTTCCTTTGCTGAGATGCAGATAGCCATCAGGGACCCTGCCAGCACTGGACTATGGACACCAACCTGACAAAGTCTGTTCTTAATTACACAGACACTCAGGTGCTTCCTTTTCTCTACAGAACCTTCACACTATTTGCCGTGGCTAGAGCCCCTGACGGCCCCACAGGCTCACATTTCAAATGATGGTTGGCCAGCTGGTGGCATGATTTAGGGGGGTGGTAGAAACTTTGCAGTGGGGCCTGCGTGGCAGAAATGGGTCACTAGGGGTGAGCCGTTCAAAGTCAAACTTGGTCCTGGATGGATCCGGTCCTGCTTTCTGCTTCCCTGTCTGCAGTTTGTGGACTGTTGTCCTGTGCCACATGTCCCATGCCCATGATATTCTGTTCAAGTGTATGGGACCAAGCGACTGTGGATAGAACCCTCTGAAACTGTGAGGCAGAAAAAGTATTTCCTTCCTTATTCCTGTTTAGCATACAGTCATATTCTTCATATTAGTAGCAGGAAACTAATACAGCCTCCGAGGGATTCTCATTGAACTTAAAGCCGAATATCCCACCAAAATGCCAAGTCTACATTGTCAGTCCCCTGCCTCCCTCTAGGGCTTCATTCTCTCCTGCTTGTTCATGCCTACATTCTTTAGCCCCATGGGCCTACTTCCTATTCCTCAAACAGATGATGTCTCAGCTGAGGTCCTCGATGACCTCAGGCTTTGTTCTGTCTCCTTACTGAATTCATCTGACACCTTACTAAGAAGGGCCTTTGAGAGCCCAACTTTAATAATGTAGTAGAAACCAGAGGCCTCGAGCCAGACCAATGACTCTTTGCAGTAAACACTTGCAAGTAAAGATAAATGGACAAAGGGCTTCACAATGTGACTTGCTGTGTCACACTGTAGCTTCCATGACAAGATTTTAAAGTTTTCCCTTTATTTTATTTTATTTTTTTTCTCTTAAAATTTTGTTTTATTTGGGAGGGGTGTGCATGGGCTGAGGGTGGATGTGAAGGGATGAGGAAATGAATGGGATCAAGATACAAGGTGGAAAGGACATATAGAAAATAGCTAACTAACTAAATAAATAAATGAATAAAAGGGCCTTCCTTCCATTTGTGTTAAAAGCACAAACAGCCAACATTTCTAGCTCTGTTGGCATCTGTCCCAGCACCTCACACCGTGGATTTGCAGCCCACAACCACACTATTCTCTATGTTAAATGTGGACTCTGTCCAGCACATCAGCTTGCATAAGGAGATGTCCCATGTTTTGCTCACCCTCACAGCTGCTGGTCTAGAAGAGGGATGTGACTGACTGAAAGGGACACTTTCCATGTCTACTGACTTCTTGCTGGGGCCGTGGTCTTCCAGACAGAATCTTAGCCCTTGTAGTCAAGTGGCAAGAAGAAGCAGCACCTTCGAGCCCGTGTCCAAGCTGTGAGAAAACATGTGAGATCTGGGGGTGCTTCCTTCCTGCTTGTCATTTAACTGGGAACCTATTACTCCTGAACACACTTTTCACACATCTCTTTGTTCACCCACTTCCTCCTTTGTTGGGCCGTGCCAGTGCTAGGAGAATCTTCTGAAGTTAACGTTGGAGTCAGAACCATCAGGACATCTTTAACTCAAGTTCCCTTTGGGTTTCTGCTATGTAACTAAGGAAGTCAATGTTGTATGAGCTTTGGGGAAGGGTGGGTGGAGGTTGTATTAGTGACTTGTCTGTGCTGTGATAAAGTGCCATGACCAAAGCAACTTAGAGAAGGAAGGCTTAATTTGGAATTGTGGTTCTAGAGGGTTAGAGTCCATCATGGCAGAGTGGAATCAGTAGGCGTGGGGACTAGAGCAGCAGGCAAGAGCTCGTGTCTTGAGCAGCTAACACAAAGCAAAGAGAGTTAACCAGAGAGGGCTCAAATCTTTAAAGCCTCAAAGCCCACCTCCAGCGCAATTTGCTTTCTTCCTCCTAAGTCTCCCCAAATGGCACCACCAAGCTAGGACTAAACATTCAAATGCCAGAGACTATGGGGGGCATTTTTATTTTTATTCAAACCACTACTAGGGGGCAGGTGAAAGAGTCAAGGTACACCTCTGTTTTGAGAACAAAGGCTCCTAATCTGCCAAGTTTAAGCTAACATTAATGTATGTTCTGTCTATGAGAGGTCCAAAAATTTTTTCCAAAAATATTTTCCATTTGAGTTAATTATATCTACACTAACTCATCCACTCTTCTGGAGAGATAGTCAAGGTATCTCCTCCCCACCTCCACTTCCCCTCTAAGGAGAGGATTGATCTGGTTTGTCAGGAAGGCCTGCATCCATTCACAGGACACAGCTAAGACACCATTCTCCCCTTTTGTGTGGTAGAAAGCTTCTGACATGACTTAATCATCTCCCTTCTGCCTATTCACACCTTGGGTAAGTCCTCCTGAGTGTGTGCCAAACCTTGTGCCTTACTTGTAATGAGCAGTGTTTAGAAAAACTGAAATGCTAATATTACTGTGATTAAGCTACAGAAGACAGAGCTCTCCTTTCAACGGTATTCTTGTTGCATTTCCTCCCTTGCCTTGGACTCTTAGAGGAAGTTAGTGTTGCTATGACTTAGACATGTTCCCCCAAATGTTCATTATGTTGGAATATAATCCACATAACCATATATTAATGGGATTTGGTGACGGGACCTTTGAGAAGGATTAGAATTAGATGAGGTCATGGGGATGGGGCCCTGATGTTATTAGTGGCTTAAAAGCAAAAGGGACCCAAGGAAGCAAGCTTGCTCTCTCTTGCCATCTGACACCCTCCACCTCATCATGAGACAGCAAGAAGGTCCTCCCAGACATGAAACAGGTCCAGCCATCCTGTTCATGGGCTTCCTTCCCAACATCTGTAACTATGAACTGAAACTTCTATTCTTTAAGAATTAGTCAGTCTTAGGTGTTTTGTTTTAGAAACAGAATGTAGTGGATAGCCATCCCAGCATTGGCCTGGAAGTTCCAACCCCCATTGAGGCTTTGGTAATGGTCACGCCCACAAAGAGGGCGGAGGAGGAAGCAGAAGACCAAGGATCGGGAAGAGCGCTCTCTCTTGGTTCCCAGGCCCTGGACACTGGAGGTAGACCGAGCAGAGTTCTCCAGAGAACACCGCCGGACTGCGCTACACCTTTGCCAGACCCTGCAACCTACCCCTTCATTTGTAAGTTAGCCCACAAAATAAACCTCCCTTTTAACTACGTGGAGTGGCCTTAATAATTTCACCAATAATAGAAAGTCATCAGGATACTGATTTTGTAAAGTCTCCACTCAGTAGCTCTCAAGCAATTGAATCCTAAGGACAACCGTGTGAGCAGTGTAAGAGGGGATTCTCCTCTAGCTGAACTTAGATGAGGCCCCAGTCCCAGCCAACACCTTGACTCTGGCTCAAAAGAAACCAAAGCAGAGCTCCCACTAAGCTCTGTGCAGACACGTGAGCCACTGAAACTGAGACAGTAAGTGTGTGTGTGGTTGTAAGTGGTTAGGTGTTTGTTAACAGCCATGGATTACTACAAGCCATGTAGTATCTAGGTGTTCTCTCTACATTCTAACTGGTTGTGATCCCATATAGAAATGAAAAGCCAGTTCTTTATTCAGAACACATTTATTATAAGTGTTTATTTCCTTCCTGGTCTGGGTAAGAAGCAGCCACTGGTTGAAAGAGGACTGACTGTCTTTGCATCTCTTGTTCAAGTGTTGTTTGAATTTTACCCCGACACATGGTCTCATGGGTAGAAGAATGCCCCCCATGGGCTCACATGTTTAGATGTTTGGTCCAGTTAGTGGAACTGTTTGGGAAAGATTAGGAGTTGTGGCTTTGTTGGAGGAGGTGTGTCACTTGGGGTAGGCTTGAAACTTACAAAAGCCCACACCAAATCTCTTGTTCTCTGCCTGTGGATCAGGATGGAAAGTTCTCAGCTACTGCCTCAGCACCATGCCTGTCTGCTTTCCGCCATGATGATCATGAACTAACCCTCTAAAACTGTAAGCAAGCTCCTAATTAAATGCTTTCTTTTATAAGAGTTGCCTTGCTCATGGTGTCTCTTCACAGCAATAGAACAACAGTAACTAAGACACAGGCCAAAGGTCAACAAAGCCAGCGTTCATGGTCTACAACTCTACAGTCTGTGGAGTATGTTTCACTCCCTGGACAAGACTTCTCAAACCTGTGGTCTTTGGAAATGGGGATTAACTTTTCAAGCCAGCATCAATTTCCAGGGGAGGGGGTGGTCCTCAGCAAAATCTCACACAGGCTGTGGCATTCTCCCATCAAAACCCACAAGGACACAGGATCTGAGATACCTAGCTTTGAGAGGTTCAGAGGCAGATACTGGTAGGTGACACCAGATTGTTTCTCAGGTCGGTTCTCATCTCTTTTGCTTTGCTTCCCTCCTCGTTTTGACAGCATCTCAGCCTGAATGTGATGTTGGAGAAAGAAAATGATAGCAGAGGTGAATCTGAGGACCTGAGAGTTTGCCACTGTTGTGGTACCAGCAATTTTCAAACAGACTCTAGTTATCTAGCTAACAAGCCTACTCTGGCTCTGTTTGTCTGTGGAGACTAGAGTCTGACTGTGGGGAAGCCCAAGAAATCCCTGGAAATTTCTCTCCTGTTTGTTCTGTTTCTTTGATGTTCTCCATGTTCGTAAATGATTCCACTGAGGGACCGTGTGGTAGATACAAAATTGGGCCATAAATATTCCCCATCCTTGTGTTCATTTGCTTTTGCAAATTCTCCTGCCTTAAGGTGACGTCTGTTTCTCCTCTGCTTGAACTGGCATATGGAAGGAAGCAGGTACTTGAAGAACACTTGTGAATTGGGCCTCTTTCTCTTGCCTGCTCTTTATTAAGCAGTTTACACCAGTCTCTGGAATATCAGAGATGAAGAACGTGAAACAAAAATAGACAGCCCACAGAGCTTCCCCTAGGCTGTCAATCCAATGTGGCACAGATAAGGCCATCTTAAGCCATTGCTAGCTACTTCCCAGGTGCCTGACTTTACATAGACAAGTCCGTCTGGGACCAACCTGAAGTGGCCAGACCAGAATAACCTCCATTGTCAACCAACCAAACAAGTGGTTTAAAAAAATCAGCTGAATTTTGGGCTGGAGCTATGGCTCAGTGGTTTAGAGCACTTATTGCTTTTGCAAAGGACCTGCTTCAACCAGCTCACAACCATCTGTAACTCCATTTTCAGGGGATCCAATGCCCTCTTTTGACCACCAAGGGCATTGGCCATGCATGTGAGGGCATCAGGCATGTATGTGGGATACATATATACATGCAGATAAAACACTTAAACTATGTAAAATAAATCTTCAAGAAAATCCAGTGAGTTTTGAGGTACTAGATAACTGATGTAAAATTATATTATGTGTGATTTCCTGTCAACTCATCTTAGGTTTGTATTCCTGAAGATGAAGGGATAGAATTTCTCAGAGGGTAAGATTCAGACCCTTTCCTTAACTACTGAGTAATGAAACAACGGACTATTCTGTGGACCAATGAAATGCCGGGTAGACATTCCTGTAATTGCTTCCCTGGGTTGACTTGCCTACCATGTAACTCTGGTCCCAAACATCTTGAGGAAAACCCTGAATTCCCATATGTGAAGAACCTACCCTTGTGGTTTGTGTACATCCCCATTTGTTCCTGAAGCAGCGAGTTTTGTTCTGAGGGTCCATCCTGAGTTGATGTGTTTGGGTGGCTCTTCACTTCTAGCTGCAGTGATGTCACAGTTTGTGCTGCAGGCAGCCTCTAAGATGGTCCTCAAACACCCCACCTCCTGGTGGTCTCACCTTGCTTCATTTCTCTCCCTTGAGTCTAGACTGAGCTTATTGAATGATTTCTAAAGACTAGAAAACAACAACATGAGATGTCACTTTGGATGTAAGGATGCAAAGACTGTGATCTCCAGGTTGGGCACTACCATTTGATCATTGACCCCAGACGCTAGCTTCTGTGTCCAGAGGTGGCCCATGGGGAACTGATGCCGTTGACAAGTAAATGAGGCCAAGAAGTGAACTTTGGTCTCTCTGTTGAATGTCACGAGATACTACAACCTTGGCCAATAGCTTGACTAAAACCTAATGAGAATGTCAACTAGCTAAGCCACATCCATATTAAAAATCCACACATATTGAGAGGGAATATTCATTGTGTTAAAGTTTATAGGTCGTTTGTAATGTGGCAACAGCTAACTAATAACTAATAGCTAACAACTTAGGTCCAATCCTAGTAAAGAGAGAAGCTGAATCTTCTGCAGCCATCATGCCCCTGTGAGTGGAGAGTCCTAGACTATACTGTTGGGCTCTGTGATCCCCACACCCAGGACTGTGCCTGACTGAGCACTGGTACCTAGTGCTCAATAAATGAAAGACAGGTCAATCTGTAGCACAGAGAGGAGGTAGGAGAAGCTGACAGGGATTGACAACTGCCTCACTAATACAATCAGAAATGGGCCACATTGCCAAATGTCTATAGAAATCCATATATTTTTGTTTTCATATATGCTACATAGAACCACAGTTTCTCAAATTTGGAGTTGGCATCAGCCAATTTTCACTGGCAGAGTTTCTAAACTTCTCCAAAGATGAGCTCACTAGTAGATCCATGAATTCACTGTCTCTGCCCATTTGCTCCATTTGCTGGGGCTCTTCCAAGAGAGGGGATGAATAAACTGTAGCATCAGGATGGATGTGGTGTATGAAAGGTTTGCTCTTTTCTGCTCCCCACCAGCCCTAGCAGATACAAAGGCATGTGCTACAGACTGCATTGCTGCACATTTCCAAAAGAAAACAGAAGCATGACTCTATTGAGAGATGAATGTGGCAGGCTGACACCAGTGATTCAGTGCAGTGCCTCTCTGCGCTGGGAGTGCCACTCAGCACTGGGAGTTCGACTCCTTAGCTCACCAGCAGTGTTCAGAAGAAATTCCCCCTATTTTTGCATGTTTCCTTGGGCTTTCCTGAGCAAGTATGGCTATTGGGAAAAAATACATTTTTATTCCTTCTTCGAGAGCTGAATTAAATTAGGGTTAAACAGAAACAAACAAACATAAACAAAACCCAAGAATTCCAATAACTTCCTCAAGGACCACAAGTGTTCAGTCTGTACTGACACTAGCCTCCTTGCTGACTTTTACCATGAAGTTTTTATTAAATATTCTGAATTTATTTTTAATTATAATGTGGTGTGGTGTGTGGTGTGGTGTTTGTGTGTGTGTGTGTGTGTGTGTGTGTGTGTGTGTGTGCATCTCGGTGTCTGAGGATGTTAGGAGAGTGTTGTGAGTTGCCAATGTGGGTGCTGGGAACCAATTCTGCCCCTCTGGAAGAACAGCAAGCATTTACTTGTAACTGCTAGGCCATCTCTCTAGACCACTGTATTTCATATTTAATAATAAGCATGAAACACAGTGACGGTAAGATCGTCAAGCTTGGGGCTCACAAATGGAAAAGCCCCAAATGGCTGCAGCACTCAGGGAGGGAGATGGAAGCAATAAGACAACGAGGGTGGTAGGTACTGTGATAAAGGGGAACACGTGGTTTTCAAAGGATGTATACACTTCAAGTTTATTACATTTCAATTGTGTGTATGTGTGTGTGTGTGTGTGTGTGTGTGCGCGCACACGCTTGCCTGACATGGCATACATGTGAAGGTCAGAGGACACACTGTGAAAGTTTCATTTTATCCATCTGCCGTGTGGGTTGTGAGGGTCAGACAGAGTCCTTGGGTCAGCAGCAGGTAGTTTTACCTGCGGACTCATCTCACCATCCCCTTCCACACCTGAAGACAAGGTTCCAAGTAGTCCAAACGGGCCTCAAACTTGCCGTGTAGCCCAGGAGAGGATGGCCTTGAGCTCCTGATCCTTCTCTGCCTCCACCTGAAAAATGCACTGGGATTGCAGGCATGTACCACCATTCCTAGTTTAGGCAGTTCTGGGAATCGAACCCAAGGGTCTCATGCGTACTTAGAGAGCATTCTACCTACCAAGCACACCCAGCCCAAGAATGCAGACATTTCTTAGTTCTGCTGAACTGTTTCCACATGGAAAGATAAGCCCAATCATTACCAATTTTCTAATGTTTAGCCCCCTCATCTGAAAGTCCACAAAATTCATATGATACATTCCATTATAAATATGTATAGTGATTTCAATGCAAAAAAAAAAATCAGTGCTAGTGAAGGAAACTTGTCAGTTGGCAATGTCTGCTTGTGTTCCTCCCATCTGTGATGGAGTGTGTTTAAAAACAGACGTACACAAGAGGCTTTGCATGTATGAATTCAGTTTAATCATACCAATTCTTAAACAAAAAGTTTCCTCCAAGAGACAAGAGTTCACAGTAACTGCAAAGCTTACTCACAACTTTTAAAAATACCGGTCATGCTTAGGTAGCATTCAAAGGGGATAATAGAGAGTAACTGTAAAAACTTTGACCAGGAACATCAGCGTCTGACTTGAAAAATTACAAATACCGAAGCATTTTGGTGTTGGACACAGTTAAGTTTTGACACTGTTGGTTCTGTGGATGAGTTTCTGGAAGTCTGGAAAATTGTACCTCTATCAGTGGGTAATGCGCTTATTCTAAACTAAACAGTTTCAAATGTAGAAAACAAACTAGCAAGCTATACATACAAAGAAAAGCCCTCTAAGACAAGCTCTCCACATGATGGATGCCAGCAGAGGCACCATGATCCTGGAAGACTGGAATTGGTAACAGACACTCAGCCTGAAGTCTTACACCCAGGCTCAGCAATGGAATCTGCATTCACCTACACATTAATGACAAACTCTGGGTTAGTATATGAGAAGCCAGCAAATTCATTTTGGTCCAAGTTCATGATGAAGAGTTTGTCAGTAGGAGTCAGTTCCACAGGCTGCCTGGTGAACTCTTTGTCGAAGTTGGAGGTGTCTCGCTTGTCCCTCTGCCAAATGGAAAGCAAACACATTAACACAGAAGCAGCAGCAGCAGCAGCAGCAGCAAGAAACACGACCAGGACATGCCAGTTACCAGAAGGCTGAGAAAGGCTCCTGAGCAGTCAGCCCCATGCTGACAACTTTTAGCAGATGCATCTTGTGTCCCGGCTTTCGCTTCATAGTATATGCTGGCTTTGGGGGAGAAAATTTGGTGCAAATTTTCTATGAGAAGAAAAGATTCATTGATTTGTTTAAGAATTGCCCTAAAGGTGTATGTGTGTGTGTAAGGAAGTACTATGCTTTGACTTTAAGGTGAATTACATGGGTAACTATTTCTTTTCACAGCTAATGTCATAAAGCTAGTTAGCTCTTGATAGAGTATCCTGGAGGAAAACAACTCAATAGCGTCCCCTGTGGCCAGGAGCTGACTTAGTTGAAAAAAAAAAAAGAAAAAAAAGAACTGTTTGAACACATTGCTCTCAGAAGACAAAATGAAAGCCCAGGTACTGAAAGCAGATCAGTGTTCATCGCAAGAAGCTAAGCACTGCCCACCTCATCTTCATAATGTCTGAGACTCACTGGTGACCATCTCGACAGCCTAGCTGGAGCCAGGGTTGTGTTATAAGATATGGCTCAAAGTTAGGCCAATCTCTTATGCTCTACTTAATTCATATTTTAGATTCAGCCTTCAAAATGAGATTGGTGGGAGCTAGACTTTGGGAGACTGCTCAAAAGCTGACCACAAGAGTAGAATCTGGGACTTCAATAGCCAGAGAGTCTCTTCAAAGATGTCGGTAGTGTGCTTTATAAGAAACACAATCCCAAACTTAAAGTAAGATCTATGAAGGCAAGTTTGAAAAATGAAACTACTCAATTTTCATAGGTAATCTGGCCAGCCTGCCTGCCTTCTTCCTTCCTTCCTTCCTTCCTTCCTTCCTTCCTTCCTTCCTTCTTTCCTTCCTTCCTTCTTCCCTTCCTTCTTTCTTTCCTTCCTTCTTACCTGCCTGCCTGACTGCATGTGTATAGGTGTTACTAGCTACAGTTTGAGGCAGGTTCTACCAGGGATGTGAATGTGGGCTGACTAACGGGTCTTTATGATGTGCTGGCCTCTCCAGGGTCCTTGTGAGCCCATTAATCCTTCCCATTCTCACCTCACCTGTCTTGAGAAGGCAAAGTTGATGTCCTTGCCTCCCCTTGTTTGACGTATGAGAAAGCTGAGGCACAGATCAGTGAAGGGGCTTGCCCAATCCTGCACAGTGGGTTGATGATGTGCATCGGACCACATAGCAGCTAAGTTTGCCTCATTGCAGTTGTTCTGGCTGGAGAGACAGACTGAGGACTGTTTTTACGAGGCTTGGGATTCACCAGCAACTGACAGCAGGTGCCTGGCTGAAGCCAAGGTTCTGTCACACTGGAGTTTGTTGGCTGACTCACTGTGGTCAACCTTAGTAGGCTTAGGCCTTAACAGAGACTGGTTGATGCAGATTTCCTGTTGCCAGGCTCCATACTACTTCTTCTTGGATGCTCCCCTGAGACAGGTAATTCCCTACTTTCTACTGGGGTGTCTGAGTAGAGTTATGAGTTATGAGTAGATTGAGGGTGACAAATTGGCATCAGGAGGTCATCTGGAAGAGTGTGGGTAGAGAGGTACAGGCTAAGGCTACTCACGAAGCTCTTTTCTACTACATGGTGGTGCATCTTTTGCCATGTCCTGATCATCCTGGCTTTTGTTCTAGGTTGGTTCTAGGTAAAGGTTCTAGTCTTGGGCATTCAATGTGATCCTTCTGTCTCTTTAATACTGTCTGTTTTCTCTGTCCTGATCCTGCAATCAGGGTGTCATTACCCTTCTCATTGTCTCCTTTGCATTTACTGCTTTGGGGAAATTGCATTGTTTCTTTCCAGGAGGGCAAGGTCCTTGTCTGTTCCTGTGCTATTGTGTTTCCAATGCCAAGAATAGTACCGAGCACACAGTAGGCTGTTCATAATTACTCACTGAATCAATAAAAAAAGTCTTGATTAAAGGGGCACTTCCTTGCTTTTCCTAATTCCTGAGGCAGATCCCTCTTCACACTGAAGCAAAATGATAGCAGTTGTTTCCACCAGCTCTAAGGCTTACAGAAATGGCCACTGTACTTGAAGCCAGTATGAAGTGAACTGTGTATGAGCAAGGTCCTGAAGCTGTAAGGCTTTGTGTGGGCAGGAGAAGGGCAGACCTGGGGCCAGAAGATGGGCAGCTCCTCTTTTGGGGGTCTCTCCCTGCCTAGCCATCCTTACCTGAGAGTATGTAGTAGAATTTCCCTCACTACCAACTCCAACTTTGGAAGCCTTTTTTTATTCACTGTGCTTCAGTAAGTAAATTCCACATAAGACTTCCTCTTAATGGGCTTCATCTCATGAGTGGATTTTACCCTAGAATGTTGGGAAGGAATGGGCCCTTTTGTTGGGACAATTCTTTTTGGGGTTGTAGCACCTGACGCTACATGAGAACAGAAACGCTCATCCTAGGAGGAGTACTAACTCTGCTGGCCTCCCATGGGTCTCTGATCATGGCCCTATCCTTTCTCAGAAGAGATCAGTGAGAAACCTAAGAAATTAAAAGGGCAGACTCATGGATCCAGACATACGATTGGTCACAGTTGACAACTTTAATTAGATTTCTTTGATTTAGTTTTTTTTTTCTTCAGTTCTCCTAGAAGTTAAATACTTGTGTGTGTGTGTGTGTGTGTGTGTGTGTGTGTGTGTGTGTACAATTTAAGCCTGTTTTAGGTGGGCTAAAGGGATCAGGATGTGACCAGCAAGGGTCACATGCTGTGATCAGCAGTATTCTAAAAGGGGAATGGTATTCTCCTGAGGTCCTGTGGATATAAGTGGTGTGCCATTAGGGTGACTCTCAAGACACAGAAATAAGTCATAAAATCAGGTATCTCCTTCTCTTCACAAGAAGAGATAATATGGTGTTGATCTGCTCACATTGGGGGAGCTTCTATAGTCTGATCAAATATGGAGAATATGTCATTGGCCTTCTAGAAGAGTCCATCCCACCTACCATCCCACCTCTCTCCTTCCCTACCCTCCATACTATGTGATTGCAGCAAAAACCTAGGTTGAGAGGACACCCTCAGCTTTAAACTGTGGTCTGTAGGGAGACTAAAAAGCTGCAAAGACATCCACAGTGGATTTTCTTAAGAGAGACTCTAGACAGCACCATGCTTTTAATTACTTGTTTTATGACTGTCTTTCCACAGACAGTATGCTGGAGAAAGAGAGAGAAGGGGATGGTTTGCATCTCTATTATTTCTCACCATGATCCTGGCACCTAGCCTGGCACATAGTTGGTGCTCCGTAAATGCTACTTGAATGGATAGAGGGGGCATAAATGGATGATGACTAAAAGAAAAGAAAATATTTCTTCTTGGATAAAATTTCAAAATTTTCCCTAGAGTTCTTATGTAATGAAATTTGTTTCTTGGTTTCCTCTGATCTAGAAAGTTGGTAGAAGAGGAAACATCAGGAAGTCTGATCAATGATCCCTTACTTCCACAGAAGCTTCTGGGATCCACCCTCAGCCAGGTACACTAAGGGAACAGAGACTTTGGCTTAAGTGTCTATTTCTAAAACTGTGGACCTTGAAAAATAATGGCAAGAATCTGAAAAATGTATAGTGTAGTGCATCTATCTGTCTATCTATCTATCTATCTATCTATCTATCTATCTATCTATCTATCTACCATCTATCAATCTATCTATCTATCTATCTATCTATCTATCTATCTATCCATCCATCCATCCATCTATCCATCCTTCCTACATTATTTTCTAAGGTTGTCTCAGACCACTTGCCAATGTCCCCAGGTTTCACTGTGGTTTTCATTCTGAGCATATGGCCAAAGCCTGGTGACTCGGTAACTAGATGAAAGACCCTACATAATTTTCTTGGGAGTGGGCATATGGCTCAGAGATGTTTGTTACAGAACAGACAGAGCCTTATGTTGGGAGGTCAGGATCCCTACATTTATATTGCCACTGACCAATCTTTAGAAAATTTCTTCTCCTCTCCAGATGCCAATTGACCCAATAACAAAGTGAGGAGAGGGGTTGCTCTGATCTCCCTCTGTTGGTAACATCCTAAGATCGTCAGCTAGGACATCATGTTTGCTTTCCATGACCTAAGAGAGACAGCCCCCAAGCTTGAAGCAGAGTGGCATGAGAGGCCAGGAAAGAATGAACTATGAGGGTCTTTATCTCAGCAGAACCCCAAGGCATTTTCTTCTCAGAGAGGAGGAGGTGTACTCCAAGGACACAAGTCCTTTCGTAGATTCTGTGTGATTTCTCAGAATCCCTGGAGGGCCTGGAAATCTTTTGACCTGTGATAAGAATTGTCTGAGAGGAGCAGGGAGCTGAGCTGTAGGCAAGGGGGAGGGGCCACCTGCTGTCCTCATCTGCTCAGAAGGCAATGAGGTCTTTCCCACCACTTGGCCTTCTGGGAGCTCACTGAGTTGCTTGCTCAAGGAAGCTCACTTGGAAGAGTGGTGATTTTGATGAGAAGCTTAAGTGCCTCGGGCACGTTCCTAGACAGCTTCTAAGCTTGAATCTGGTGGGCACATGGGCTTTGAATTCTGACAGTGGGGGGCTCTAGCTTGCCTGGCCCACCCTATTTTAGGCCACCTGGCATTCCCTGAATGGTCTCCAGGCCCTGCTCTCTGGCTGGTTGAACACTGAGGCTATATAAGATCCAGCTTCAGTCCCTTTCTCCTGAGTTCCTTCCTTGGGCCCTACTTTGTAGTGTGGGTCCTCATTGTTCAAAGAGAACAGTTTTCTTTGAAATTGCATTTCTTCTTTTCTGTCTGTCTCTCTCTCTCTTTTTTAATTGTACCTTGATGCTAGGAGAAAAGTATCAGAACAGATTCCGAAGTGCAAAGGAACATTTCCACAAACATCTTGCAAAATGACATCACACTGAAGAACACAACCACCATGGCTTGGAGAGATGGTGTCTTTCTCAGGGCCCTCTATTAGTTCTCCAATACCAGCAGTACCCGTAGACAAACCCCTCCCCACAGACACAAGTCCGCTGGGCTCCATAACCATCTTCTCAGTTGAACAAAGCAGGCCATTGTGGCTAATAACATCTGGACACAGTTTTTAAAGCATGTGTAACAAAGTGAGTTTGTTTTTTCTTTTGTTTGTTTGTTTGTTTGTTTTTTGCATTTCAACAATGACAGAAATTAAAAAAAAGCAAATAACGTTTGAAATGTAATGAAAAATCATGGTCCTTTGGGACCTTGCTAGAGTGACCATGTGCTTCCAGAAACAGTGCCAAATGCCATTCTTGAGTAGTTTGGGGAATGAGGGTACCAGTACCAGACATACAGTATTAGAAACTACAGCGTGCTGATAACACTCAAGCTGTTGCCTTTTGACCCCTGGAAGTGCTGCTTTTAGGCTGACATTTGTCTAAAAGCGCATTCCTGGTTTTTTGTTTTTTGGGTTTTTTGTTGTTGTTGTTTTAGGACTTAGGTAATCTTCTTAACATTGAGTTAAAAAAATAAAAATGTATTTTTAGCATGTTCTTTTCAAAGCTCTACTGCCTCCAGAACAGTGTGGAGGGATTCCCTCTAGGGCAAAGCAGCCATATCCTTGGATTCAAGCCAAGCTCCCAGGCTGGAAAGTGGAAGCATATTGTTAGCATTCAGTTCATCTATCCATTTTGTAGGGAGGATGTAGAGTGGATGATCGGGGTAAAAATGGCAGTGCAGAGAAGGAGGGAGAGAAAGCAAGCTTTTTCTCTCCCTAGTGGGTCTGTTAGCCAACATGCTGGGGATGCGCATAGTAGGAGGACTTTGAGCGTGTTTCAATTATGCAGCACTTTCTACATGCCACCTGCATAATTCCATCTCCTCGAGATGCTCCAAACTACTTGAGGACATTTGGGTTCTGAAACATGGCCACTCTAGCCTCATCAGAAAAGAAAACACAGATGTAACTTGGCAATGATTTAAAAAAAAAAAAAAATGTCACCATGATAGCTGTTGAGCCTTGAATGACAGAAATGAAGGACGGAGATCTACAGATCTACTTAGCTCTTGACTTCAGGTTTTAAAAATTCAGAGTTAACAAAGGAAAATCCTTCGAATTCTGATTGGTCAATATTCCTGATGACTTCCTGGTCAGGAGGTGTTAGGACTGGTGGATGGCGGGTGAAAAACCGGTCGAAGTTTTCAGCATTTCGCCCACACTATGAGAAGGGGAGAAAAGAACTTGTGGTGGGTGGGAAAAAAAAAACAAACAAAAGCCAAAATAAAGCAAGAACTGAACAGAACCGGGCGTGGCTTTCCTCCAATCCCTTCCCTTTCAGAAACACAGAGGTTGTTTCAATGATCAGGAATGAGAGCAACATAAAATGCAAAATTCTCATGACCTTTGGAACATGACCTTGGGTTCCCACCCTTTGAGTGCTGCAGTTCTCAGGTCAGTCCTGGTTTCCTTTTGGGAAGTCAGGAAATGTATGACCAAGGCATGAGATGGTGGGGCTAGTAGCATGTGGCATGTCCCCACAGCATCAACGACCCCCAACAAGTCCGACAAGGCCATTTGTTGGAAGAGATGGGATTAAGGTATGTCCCATCTTTAATGGGTGTCAGATGTCAAATAATGGCCCATTCATACATCACCTGGCAAACTCAATATTTATAGCAGCAGATCCCTTAAAGTGCCATCCTGCTGCTCTGGATCAGGAACCATAGGTGTTTCTACAGTTTTCAAACACCAGCCAGTGGAGGAAGATCCCAACCATAACCTCTCAGTAGCACCACGAAGTCCCTCTGGATTAATCATTGACCCTTAATTACAAAGTTCCAGGAGGTGAAATCAATCTCTCTTTCTCCAAATAAGAAGACCTGGTGTGGGAGGAAAGTCACATGCACATGCAGAATTCCTGCCTAAGGAAAGGAGATGAGTTGCTACATGGAATTTCTTGCTCCTTTCCAGTATAACCACGTACACAGAAGCCCTCAGCATCATGGTATCTACAGGAGCTGCTGTGGTTTGAATGTATAGTGTGTCCCACATGATCAAGGGCTCAGATACTTGGTCCTTGGCCAGTGGCACTGTTTTGGAAGGTTGTGGAACCCTTAGGAGACAGAGCCTTGCTGGAGGAAGTGAGTTAGTAGGTG
This sequence comes from Onychomys torridus, assembly GCF_903995425.1. Lineage (NCBI taxonomy): Eukaryota > Metazoa > Chordata > Mammalia > Rodentia > Cricetidae > Onychomys > Onychomys torridus. The sequence continues at coordinate 100,571,798 of NC_050443.1, read as the reverse complement.
CAAGCCTTGAGGTTTTATACTTTGGCCATACTGCATGCTCACTGCTTCCTGGCTGCTGAGGCAACATGACCAGCCACCTTACACTCTTGCTGCTTACCAAGTATTTGATAACAACGATGAGAAAAGTAATGCAGGAGGCAACATCAACCTAATCCTATTACAATGTTAGTCATAATAGTGGCAGGTAATCCATACTGTGTGTTTGCCAGGCTGGTCACCTTGCAAAGAACTTCACCCAGATTATCTCATTGAACCCTCTCAATGGCCTTATGCTGTATATCATCGCTATGGTTCAATGGAGATGGAGTGATGCATTTAAACAATTGGTCCCCAGCTGGAGGTACTAACTTGAGAGGTTATAGATTCTTTGGGACTGTGGCTTAGCTAGTAGAAGTGTGTCACTGAGGGCAGGCCGTGAAGATGGTCTCTGCTTCTGATTAGGTCTCCATGCTCTGCTTCCTGCCCATCATGTGACCGGGTGCCTCATAGTGCCACCACCAATGCCTTCCACACCAAGGTGGACCGACCAATATCCTCTGAAATCGTGGATCAGAATAGACCCTTCCTCCATTAAGTTGCTTCTGTTGGGTATTTAATCACAGTTTCAAAAAAAGAGTAACAAACACAAATATTACCCTCCATTTTATAGAGGAGGGAGCCGAGGTCAGGAAGATCAAGCCATCTGATGCTCAAGGTCAAGCAGCTAGCTATCGGCAATACTGTAGATGGAGCCAGGATCTCTGGCTGCATGTTTACAAACACAGCCGATAGGAAGTGACAGACTGAACAGTGGAACGGGCAGAAGTGGGAGCGAACTCATGGCTCAGGGGTTGCAGTCACTGTTTTGATGGACAGAGAACATGGTTATCTCAACAGCAGAGACAAGACATGGGGAAATTCAGAAAGACAATGACTGGCGATTTCCATTTGGGGATATGATGGTTTTAAGAGGCCAGTGTATGTCTAGTTGAGAACTAAGTGGGGAGGTTGGTCGGGTGTTATGGGGCTCGGTAAAGACCTTGAAGTAGGGAGGGTATAGATAACAGAAGAGATGGCCTGAGTGGCTTTGTGCATAGTACCTTTTAAATTCATATGCTAACCCTTCAAGGCACAGGTTTTACTCCCAGCTGCCAGTGATGAAACTTCCCTTAACACTGTCCTAGAGCCACAGGGGAACCAGGAGAGAGCAACTCAGACACTCTAAGGACTGGAAGAAGCCACAGACAGAAGCACTGTTATGATGGAGATATCCCTAAGAAGTTGGGCAGGAAAGTTTGCTGAAAAGAAGTTATTGGATTTGAGAGTGTGCAGAAGGGACACTGGGGGTTGGTTGCCTAAGGTCCTGTCACTGGGAGAGTGAAAGAACACTGACAGAAGACCTGCAAGTGTCTCTGTGGAGCCTTCGCAAAGGGCAGGCACACGGGAGCCACAGCTGCTGGCTGAACAGAAGTGAGCTCCGGGTTCCGTGACCTGCAAACAGGGCTTGGAGTCGTGGCATCTTGTTGATCACTGGCTGTACAACTCTGGGACATTTCCTAATGTCTCCGGTTCCTCTTTTGTAGAACGGTGACAACTGTGGCTCTTATCATTTGGGGTTGTGCTGATGACAACAACAGGAAGTGAGGAGTGTGACAAGGCCTGGGATTGTTACTCATTTCCTCTGTGAAGCATCACCTACAGTGCGCGCTCCCAAACAGGGGTTAGTTCAGAGCTATGTAAGTTTTAAATACTGGAGACACAGACTTAACGTTTTAAAACTCTTGCTAAGCTTAAAGGAGTATACTTTGGGGCTGGAGAGATGACTTGGTTGGTAATGTGCTTGTCACTCAAGCACAAAGACCTGGGTTCTGTCCCCAGCATCCAAATTAAAAAAAAAAAAAAAAAAAGTCCAGGCACAGCGATGCATGCCTGCCATCTCAGCTCCAGTGAGATGAGAACAGAAAGGTTCTCTGGGCTTGCTGGCCAGCCTGGCTCAGTGAGAGACTCTGCCTCAAATGAACAAACAAACAAACAAACAAACAAACAAACAAATAAATAAATAAATAAATAAATAAAAAATAAAAATGGGAGGCCATTGAAGAGGATACTTACTACCTCAACCTTTGACCTCCACATGCACTTGCATGCATGTGCACACGTGTGATCTCTTGTGCGCACACATGAATATACGCCAACATACACACACACACACACCACACACAGTGCACACATCGACTTTAAAAGACGAATAATACTCCCATTGTGAAAATGTATCTCATTGACTCTGCTATGGGAAATTTAAAGGCACCAAAGATAAAACCAAAAGGACATGAAAAGGCAAATGTCAAATGATGCAAAGATGTGTATAAGTAAGTTCTAGGGGGAAAAAGCTTAAATACATGTATTTATAATCTGGGAGTGAAAAAGACATTTCCAAAGGGTCAAAACCAAGAAGCAACAAAGAAAATTCTGCCTAATACTGTTAAAAACTAGAAACATATGTGTAATTAAAAAAAGAAACAAACAAACACCCCCCCCCAAGAAAAGCCAACAAATAAGCCTAAAGGCTAATAGCAAACTAGATAAAAAGTATTTGTAACACCTACTACAGAAGGGATCATTAACTTATAAATATGAATTATAAGTTAAGTGATTATGTGTGATTATGCGCTAAGAAGAAAAAGATAGCCCAAAGGAAAATTATAAAGGGGAAAAATTAATTTTCTCTCTTTGGATATAGGGAACTGAACTTAGGGTTTCACATACCCTAGAGGAGTATTCTCCCAATTAGCTATATTAGTTGCCTGAGAAATCTATTTTTTAAAAAATTTATATTTATTTTAGATTGTGTGTATGTGTGGTAGGTATGTGCACTTAAGTACAGGTGCCTATAGAGGCCAAAAGAGGGAGTCAGATTTCCAGGGAATGGAGTCACAGGTTACTTGCTAAGCACACTGGGAGCTAAAATTGGGTCTTCCGCAAGAGCAATATTGTGTTCTTAACTGCTAAATCAGCTCTCTAGTCACTCTGAGAAAACTATTTTAGAGAGTCAAACTACACAAAATGTGCTCAAACTTGATTCACAATTAAGGAAATGGCCTCTGAGAATGTGCTTGGTGAAGCAAGTAAGGGGCAGTGTCAGTTGGATGTCTCAGAAGCAAGCGTTGCATGCAGAGGCGTTGCATGTGCAAAAGCCCTGAGGCGGGAATGCGTTTGCTGCCATCCCCAAGGAAGACAGAGTGGGAGCAGAGTGACTGAGGGGCAGGAGGGACAGGGGAGGCCACAGAGAGGGACGGGAACCTGAGCATGATCCCTATGGCCATGCGAAGACAGTGAATCTTCATCTCAGCTTGATAAGCTCTAAGTGACACGGTCAGTTGCTTTTAAATGAGGTCACCAGTGTTGTCTACAGAGCAGGCTGTGTGTGACAGGGGTGACACTGGGGATAACGCATCCAGGTAGAAGACTGTTGCTGCATTTGGCTGAGAGAGGATGAGGGCTTGGAGGAAGAGGGTTGCAGAGAAGATGCATTTGGACTTGGGCTATAACACATTGCATTTAGTGTTAACATGATGTGCAGGTGGGTTGGGAACTGAAGGAGGAGTTGGTGTCCTTGGGGCTTTGGCTTTAGCTGCTTGGAGAGTGAGTACCACTCAGGGTTGAACATACTTGCAGGGAAGGGGATTGGATCCTGGTGTTCCTTCCTGGTAAGTTTGAAATGACAGTGTGGAAGCCCAGGAGGCTGGTGGGGGTGGGGTGGGGTGGGGTTGGGGGGATGCAGTGTGGAATGGAGAGTGTTGGAGGCTAGACTGGGCATCAGGAACATTGAATGCAAATGATTATTTGTTGTCCAGAGGGGAAAAAGTATGGGCGGGGTTGTGTGTAAATGGCCAAGTTGAGAGGACTCCCTGGTGGAAGATGGCATGTCATAAGGGATTTCTGCTGCTGTTTTTCTGTGGCCTGGATGTCAAGACCCAAAGAAGCCAACACTGGAGTCTTCAGGGGCTGTTTTACTTAAAAAAAAAAAAAAAAAAAAAAAAAAATCCACTTCCCATCCCCACTAGGAGGAAGGCTGCTGATTTGCAGGGCTCCCCAGAGGCTGTGAAAGGAGCTGAGAAACAGCTTCTAGCACTTATGCACCCCACCCCCACCCCTTCCTAGAACAATGAAATCTTTAAGTGAGATAGCACAGAGGAAAGGCAGGAAGTAGGGGTTAAGCAAGGAGGCAGAGCTGCTGTGGGGCATGATTTCCCTGCTAATAAGCAGCTTACAGGGCTGGCAGATCACAGCCTCCCTGTTAAGTGTTTCTGTGTTTTTCAAATGGACCTGTCACTGCCCATTAGTTTCAGGGGTACTCCCTAAATGGAGACGTCAGCCCTTGGGAGGCAGAGCCTGGGATCTGTTCTATGCCTGCTGTGTCCTTGGAGAGAATGGGCAGCTTGGTGGCTGGGATCTAATTATCAACGGAGTCTGGACCACACCTGCCTCCCTGATGGTCCTGGGTAGGTGCTCTAGCCTCATTTAGCTACTGGCAGCAAATTCAACCTCCTTGTCATCAGGGTACACCAGAGAGGCCTCTGGCATAAGGACAGGGGATGAAGCCAACTAGGGTACTTAAACCTATTCCAGGAGTGGAGTGAGCAGTTTTGCCTGATAGAATCATGATCGCTCATGGATCTACAAGGCTAGACAGAAAAGCTGCTCTGTGAGCAGTTACAAAGCAGCCATGCCCACATCCTTCTTGTTTCTGGTGTAGTAAGTTGCCAACAGCTTGGAGTGTGGCTACTGAGCGTGGGGTTGCAGTGTTGCTTAGCAGTTAAGTGTGCACTGCCCATGTGGAGAACCCTGGATTCCATCCTCGCCACCATGAAAACAAATAGATGTGGTGTTTGCACAGCTATGCCTATCGTAAGGATCATTCAGAATTCCAAGAACCAGCAGAACTCATGTACTTATCCCAGGAGCCACTTTCCAAGAGCCCTGGCCCAGGTTGCCTGAAATGGTAGATAAGACCAAACCCTCTACAGATAGTTGTTTTCATTTAACTTATAAATTAGACATAGTAAGAGATGAAAGATTAACAATAAAGCAGATCAGTTATAATAATATTTTGCATTAAAAATTTTTTTTCTTCTTCTTATGATAGTTGTGGACACAGTTATTGACAGGTAACAAAAGGACACTATGGATGGTGGGAAGCATTCTAGGCCTTTTGCTTGCTTTGTCTCAAATACCTCCCATCGTCCAAAGTCCACACTCTTTGCTTGTTCATTTATTTTGTTTTGTTTTGAGACGGGGGCTCATTGGGTAGCCCTGGCTGACCTGGAACACACTCTGTAGATCAGGCTGGCCTTGAACTCACAGAGATCTGCCTGCCTCTACCTCTTGAGTGCTGGGATTAAGGGCATATGCTACCACACCTGGCCTCAAAGTCCACACTCTTTAGAATGGCTTTCTATAGGTACTTGGCAAGGTCTTCTGGTCCATCGCCCCTCTGTCCTTATACACCAATCTGCACCACAGTAGAGCCAAACTGAGCTGTTTTGGTTCTGAGGATACTCACGCAAACTTCTCTCCACCTTTGTACAGGATGTTTCCTTTAACAAGAACACGTAGCTCCCACCTGTCCCACTGCACCCCACTCATTTCCACACACCCTCCCTCTAGAAGGGAGTCACTTCCTGACAGGCTTTACCTGGCCCTCCTTATGTTCCTATAGCCCATGTGGACACAGGATGTTAACCAAGGGATCATTATAGTACGAAAAAATTAGAATCATCTATTAACCAACAGGGAAAACAGTTAAATAACAACACATCTATTTGATGTATCACCATGCAAAACTCTTTGAAAAGTTAAAAAAAAAAAGATGTAGAAGAATGTCAAACAATATTATTTTATATATAATTCTAAAATTATATAATACGTTTTCGTTCTATAAATTATGATGTGTGTGACAATGACAACCTTGTTTGAGGCAGGGTCTCTTTATTGCTGCCTTTTGAGTGTCCCAGACTCCAGACTGGCTACCTTGAGAGTTTCTGGGGTTTCCCTGTCTCTAGCCACCTTCTCTAGCTTTGTAGGAATTCTGGGGCTTCAAACTCAAGCCCTCAAGCTGTTATGGAAGTATACTAACCACTGAGCCATCCCTCCAGCCTAAGAAGGGTCTTTTGTGTTTGATACCAAGTTTGTTTTGTTTCTGTTTTCTTAATTATAATTTTAAAATAGCATGCCCTATTCTGTTTTCCTCCAAATATGTTTAAACACTACCTCCTCAGAGACACTGTTCTCTGTCTCCTTCAAATCAGGTAGCTCCCACATCCTCATCTCTTGATATGCCCCACCAGAACATCCTCTTCCATGTTATCAGCAAAATATACCATCTATGTATCACAATCTGTCTCACACATTCATTTGTTTATTCCACAATTTCCTATTTCCTCTAGAATATAAGATCCATGAAGGCAAGTCACTTTTTGTTGTAATTGTTCAATATTCCATTTCCAAGACCCAGTACAGGTACTTGATGCTAGTGAATGGATCAGCAATGGAGTCTGTACTATGCTTATGATGAACCAGGTGCTGTGTCAAGTACTTCCAAGCATCATATCTCTTGGAGCTCTATGCAACGCTCATCGTACAATGAGGGAATGTGCTTACAGGGCCTGAATGTCTGTGATTTGATCCCACAGGTGACAGATTCAGCCCCTTCTATCAGTCATCTCCCTTTGTAAAAACAAACTTTTCAAAAGCACCAAAAGAAACAATCTAGTACAATTCTACCTCGTTTGTGTTATACCTCTTGTGTGTGTGTGTGTGTGTGTGCGCTTGCGCATTTGTGAGGGGGTTGCATGTGCCTGTGAGGATGCACACACTGTGTGAATACATGGAAAAGCCAGAAAAGGATTTTCAGCATCCTTCTAGTCCCTTGAGATAGTTTGTTTCTGAATTGGAAGCTCATCATTTTGACTAGCTTGGCCAGCAGCTAGCTGCCAGGATCTGCCTGTCTCCCCTTCCCTAACATTGGGGTTATAGGCATGAGTGATGTTAACATGACCCTAACAGTGAATATTGTTAACCTGGCTTTTATGTGGATGCCAAGAGCTCTAACTCAGGTCCTCAGGTCCTCGGTCTAACCCACTGAGCTATTTCCCAAGCTCCAGATCCTAACCGCTTCGTTATGTGACTGCTTTGGTCTGTGTTCTGGATGACTGGGTGAAGAAGCTGATGGATGCTTTTTATCTTTTAAGCAGGTTTGAAATCATTATTTTTAATGTGGTTCAAAAAAAAAAAACTTGATGGAATGTGCAGTAAACATTTTCCATGTCAACAAAGCGTCTTCTTTTCTCATTTATTCCTTACCATCCACACTAAATTCACATTGCTGCTTGAAATAAACTCTCATAGTTACTTTCTGTGTGTCTGCTTTTAAAGATCTAATTCCCACCAATCTGTGAGATAGGAAGGGAAAAGATTATCTCGTCTCAACAGGAAAATTGAAAAATTGACACTATATTTGGGGTCCCCTTGGAGTAAATCAGAAGAGGCAAGACCCAGAGATGCTTTGGTTCTGTCTGTCACAGGTTTTCTACAGCGCCCCGCTACCCCAGAGCATGCACTCCACCACATAGCATGCATGGCCTTATAAGCTGAGATGACCCGAGGACCGGGCCTGGCTTCCTCATTCCCTGTGTAACCTGTAAGCAAGTAGCTAAGTTCCCAGCATCCACATGTTCTGTGAAGTTCAGATGGATTTACCTCCCTTGTGAGCACAGTGGTGGGAGGATGTCCCCTGCTTTAGATTGAAGGCTTCATTATTAATGACGTTATTATTGTTATGATCATTAACAAGATTCACCACTAGGGTCATTCTACTTATTAAAGTCAGCCATCATTCTTGTGAAGTTTATTATCAAGCTTAAAAGGAAGCTTTGTACTTGAAAGCTGTATATAAGTTCAAACGAAGGTGGTGGTTGTATGTGATTTCATGTATAAAACACAGAGACTCCTTTTGTTTTGAAGCTAGGTAGCAAACTGAAATAGTTATTGCACCTCTCAGAATGGGGCAATTGGACCCTGCCCTTGACATTCTTCTGTTGATTAATTCTTTAGAATCTTAATAATTGTTTTCCCAAATCCTAAGAAGATGAAACAGAAAACTTGTTAAGAAAAACGTGCAAGTGTAATCAAGATTTTAGAATAAAAGCTGTTGCTGTTGTTTTTTGCACATCCAATATTTAGCACAGCTACATCTGATGCCAAAGGCTGACTCTGTCCTGGCAGTGAACATATGGGATGGGCATGGCTCCCCCATGCTAGTGTGCTCTGGCTAGTGTGGGTCTCAGAGGCTCTGCCCTAACCCACCAATATGGAATATTCCACTCTGGTTAGTTATAAGCGTAGCAAGAATTGGCCACTTCAATTCAGAGGTACAAGCCTGGTAAGGTATGGGGGGGAGGGGCTGTGATGTGTGGGGGATTGTGTAGTACAGGAGGCTATAAAGTATGGGGAGCTGTGAGGTATTAGGGGCTGTGGGGCATGGGGGTCTATGAGGTATGGGGGCTGTGAGGTGTGGGGGATTGTGTGGTAAGGGGGCTGTGAAGTATGGGGAGCTGTGAGGTATGGGGGGTTATGAGGTATGGGAGGCTATGAGGTGTGGGGGGCTGTGAGGTATGGGGGCTGTGAGGTATGGAGGGCTGTGAGGTATGGGGGCTGTGAGGTATGGAGGGCTGTGAGGTATGGGGGCTGTGAGGTATGGGGGCTGTGAGGTATGGGGAGACTAAGGTGTGTGGGCTGTGAGGTATGGGGGCTGTGAGGTATGGGGGCTGTGAGGTATGGAGGGCTGTGAGGTATGGGGCTGTGAGGTATGGGGGCTGTGAGGTATGGGGAGACTAAGGTGTGGGGGCTGTGAGGTATGGGGGCTGTGAGGTATGGGGAGACTAAGGTGTGGGGGCTGTGAGGTATGGGGGCTGTGAGGTATGGGGGCTGTGAGGTATGGGGCTGTAGGTTGGGGCTGTGAGGTATGGGGAGACTAAGTTGTGTGGGCTGTGACGTATGGGGGCTGTGAGGTATGGGGGCTGTGAGGTATGGGGAGACTAAGGTGTGGGGCTGTGAGGTATGGAGGCTGTGAGGTATGGGGGCTGTGAGGTATGGGGGCTGTGAGGTATGGGGGCTGTGAGGTATGGGGAGACTAAGGTGTGGGGCTGTGAGGTATGGGGGCTGTGAGGTATGGGGAGACTAAGGTGTGTGGGCTGTGAGGTATGGGGGCTGTGAGGTATGGGGGCTGTGAGGTATGGGGAGACTAAGGTGTGTGGGCTGTGAGGTATGGGGGCTGTGAGGTATGGGGGGCTGTGAGGTATGGGGGCTGTGAGGTATGGGGGCTGTGAGGTATGGGGGCTGTGAGGTATGGGAAGAACTGTGGGCTATAGGAAGAGCTGCATAGTGCAAGCAGGTCCTGGGACTTCAGTTAGGGATCAGAGGAAATCTGCATGCTTAGGCAAGAAGGGTCCATTTCCAGTCCTAGCGAGACTCACTCCCTTGGAAAGACATTTCAAGCAGGTCTATACACCGCTTCTGGTTGGTTTTTAAAATGGATTTAGGGATGGGGTTATTCTGTGCTAATTTTAAGGATATGCACTTAGTTAATACCAAATGGGCTATGTCATCTTCCTTTCTGGGTTATAGGTCAGATCTTAATTCTCCAGATTCTACTGTCATTGAATATGGCTTTCTATAGAGTTGAAGTTTCTACCAGGAGTAGCTGGAGAGACAGAAAAATCAGCAAACAGTGTCATAAAACAGAAAGAAGGACTTGAAAGGAAGAGGCCTGGGGGCAAAGAAGTTGCTAAAGTGCTTGCTATGGAGCATTAGGACCTGAATCCAATCCCCAGAACCCATGGAAGAAGTCCAGCAAAGTGGTGAAACACCTGTAATCCAGTACTGAGTGGGTGGAGACAGGCAGATTCACTGGCTGGCCAGCCTAAGTTAATAAGGTGAGCACCAGGCCAATAAGAGACCCAAATAAATAAGTAATAAATAATTAAAATCGTGGACAGAACCCGAGGAATGACACCTAAATTCTCCAGCCTCCATGCACCTGTGCACCTATACACATCTATGCATGGGTGTGCACACACACACACACACACACACACACACACACACATACACACACACACACACACACACACAGAATGGAGAGATTCTGAATTTAGCTTACACCTACACAGTTGCCCCTCAAAATCCATTGTGGATTGGTTCCAAATATCTTTTTGTCCCCTTAAGCACCTCAGTTCTTGGATGCTACAGATCCTTACACAGAATGTGGGCCTAACCTATGTATGTACATAGAGTATGAATCAGATGACTTAGAATACCTAAGGATGCAAACGCTGTGCAAGCAGTTATTATCCTGTTCCATTCCAGGAATGATGTCAAGATAGTGTTCTAACACTATCTACAGAGGCACAAAATTTAATTTCTTTAAAAAAAAATGTTCATTCAAGGTTGGTTGAATCCATAGAAATAGAACCTGGAGACACAAAAGGTCAACAGTATTCATATATTCAAGAACATATTAAAAGAATAAAGCAGAGCTTAATGTGTTGATCAGTGTCACCCCCAGGGTGAAGAGACTAAAACAAAGAACAGAGGTGACCCACATTCAGATGGATCAGAAGTGGAATTTATTTACTTATTGGATTGTGAGCAACTTCCCTGTGGCTACACCACTACAAAGAATAACACCCTCCTCTGGCACTCATGAATAACAATCAGGGAGTGGAGCCTCATAAGCACCCCCACCACTTATGTTATGAAATGTGGAGGGGTTAATCTCAGCTGCTCACTGCATAGCTTTGGATGCGATTGGAAGTTTGATTTTTTTTTTTTTCAGATTTTCTTGAAAGGAAGATCAAAGCCTGAAGTAATGAGGTCAAGACAGACCTCAGGCCTGTGAGAGCAGGCAATTTCCAACTCATTGATGACTCAAAGGGAGAAATGTCAATGGAGTGTTGGGAGCAGATCATGCCAGAAAGGAAGAAAGAACAAATCGTCACTAGCCAGAACCAGCCAGAACTAGCAACCTTTCCTAAGTTTGTGTGCAAAGTTAGGTGGGGACAGCTGGCTTCACAGTAAGGAGGGATGCTGTGTTCCACAGAAGAGGTTTTTAAAATAAAAACAAGCTGGCAGAAGATGGCCAGAAAGATGTCAGATGGATAGCTCACGTCTTGTCTACACAGCAGACATCTCCTCTTCTAGCAATAAAGAAACATCCTTCCTTTCTCATTATGCTTTGTTTAGCTAGGAACAGAGCTAGTTGTCTCTTAGCTCAGGGGGACAGATGACCCAGGCCAAGCCAATTAGCAGATCCCATTCCCCTGGTGACATGGAATTGAAGAGAAGCATATGGCAGACTACCACCTCATAAGATTAAGTCTAAAGCTACCAGGAATTTTAGGAGAAAGCAGCTCTTTCGGTGGAAGTTTCTGGGAATTCCAGGGGCTAAACTGCTGCCATGGGCTTGCAACACAGTTAAGCTCGAATGTGGACTTGATCATATCAAGAGATGTCCCAAGATCAGTCAAGCATACTTCTGGGATTCTAGATCGTAAGACTCTGGCCTGCCCAATGCTTAATCCACCACTAAGTTTACATTTTGAACGGACATTTGGAGGTGACAGGAACTGGAAGGTGGAATCACTGGAGGAAGTAGGTTGCTGGGGATGTGCTTTTGGCCCACCCCTTTCCTGTCTCTGCTTTCTAGCTGCCAAGTGATGGGCACCTCTGCTCTACCATGCCCTTCTGCTACAATGCTCTGCCTCAGACAGCCTCATAAAGAAGTCAACAGCCAACCACAGACTCAAACCCTGAGCCAAAATAAACCTCTTCTCCTAGGAGCAGTTTCTGTTAGGCATTTGTCACAAGGGTCAAGATTTTACCAGACCAAGGACCACAAAGTCTTCTGAGAGGAAAACTGATTAGAGTTAGGGGAAGCAATCAAAGGAGATAGGCAAATGGAGTCTCCTTCCCACTGTTTGAGGCCATAGGTCCAGCCACACCTTAATATTCAAGGATTTCCCTTAAAACTCAGCAGTAACCAGGATCCTAACTACAACCACAGGAGCTCTGCTTAATGTGGAGGGAAACTGTATGTCTACAGAGAGATGGGAGGATGGGGTTCAGAGCAGGAATGGAGAGAAGTCACACATTGAGGACATAATGATGATCAACATAGATAGCTATATCCTGATAGGTCAGGAATTTGAGGGTCATTCACTTAAGTCCATCTATACTTCTCAATTTTTCCAGTCACTTAGGAGATGGGGCCTTGAGAAGAAAGAAGCTTCAGGGCTTACCCAAGGGACTTAGGAAAAGATGGCCTGGAAGGCAAAGGGCCCAGCTGAGATTTTAAAGACTGCATCTATGCTCCTTACTGCCTACCCTCACTCATCTGCTAAATAGCAAAGCTGATGTTCAGGATGTTGAGTTATGGCTCCATTTGCCTTGTGGTCCACTTTTCGTTTTGATGGACAGTCTCCCTGGATCCTCTCACTTCTCTTCTTGAGTTCTCTCATCTTTTAGTCATGAGCTTTCTGGGATACTGTGATTATTACTAGAGCCTAGGTGGGGGTTGACCAAAGATTCAAGAAATAGTCCTACCAATTATCTACCCAACTGGGACTCTTCCTCAGGGAGGTCTGTGAAGTCAAGATTAGACCAAGAGAAATTTAAGCCTCACATCTGTGTGGCTAAGTTTGATTGATGAGAGAAGAAACATTACAATAGCAAAGAGCTCTTTAGTAGGCTCTGAAGTGAAGGGGTAGGACTTTAAATTAATTGATGCTCAGACTTAGTTGCTGAGTGACCATGGGTATGTTGCTTAGTTTGTGAGTCTGAATGTATTTCCTTAGATGTATTGAAAAATGAATATTAACTCCTTCCTCAAGGGGTTCTTATGTGGGTACAATGGGTTTAGTCAGGTTCATACAGGTCTACATTCTCTAGGGAAAGTAAATAATTTGACAACCGTGGCTCACTTGTTTTTAATGTTATAGATATAAATAGCATGATGAATAATAAACAAAGGCCTGCATCTTAGCTCTGTTATATTCCCTGGGTGAGTCACTTAGACAAACCTCTGGCTCTCTATTCATTGGTTGGAGTTGAATCTCCCCTTCCAAGGCAGCCTTTCAATCCTTGACTTCTATTATATTCCACTAATGATTGCCAGACACATCCTAACAGTTCCACAATCTCTCTGAGCATGAAGCATCCCATCCATCATTTCAGTTCAATTGCTGACTTCCCTTCCAGGAGTCAGCTCAAAGTCACACACCTCGCATGTGATTTTGGAATTTCACTTGGCCCAGGCACCCGCTGAAATTTCAAATATCTGAAGGGAGCCTTATTTGATCTTTAATTTAAATGGACTCTCTATGGGGTCAGGGAGAAGATGGAAAGAGAGATAGAAAGACAGATCTCGGGCTCTCTAAATGACTCTGGGTTACCTGTTGACTAGTATATGAACACACTCTCGTATTTTTGTTATGAAATCTACAGACTCTGCACCATAGATGTGCACATAGAACCTCCAGCATGTACTATAGAAGTATCTCCTCTTTCCACAGCCTAACCCTGGATCCTCCATTAGGATGCTGCCCTATCCTGCTAAGACCATGGTCCATTGTCTCTGTTAGACTGGAAACCCAAGCTTTCAGAAGTAGGAAATTTACATCTTTTCCAATTCTGCCAGTGAACTGCAAAAGGTGCGAATACACTACTTATTTGTTACAGTATTTTAAAATAAATGTTACATCATTTGAACTGTAAGAATTCTCAGTCTTTTCCTATTATGTAATAAGCCCCATTAGTTGTCATGGCTGTCTTCTGTTAGTACGATCCCAGACCTTACCAAGTGCTCCAAATTCACCCAATAATCTTTCCAAGGATTCTAGGCAGTGCAGAGTCCAGAGTTCAAGTCCTGGCTCTGCCACCCTCTCCTGCCAGATTGTGAGCAGATTTTTAACTTCTCCAAGCTCCCTTCCATCATCTGTAACATGGTGATAACAACACCTATGTCAAAGAGCTGCTGTGACAATGATATGAGGCAACGCCTGAAAGGCACTCAGGACAGTGTCCAGCACAAGCAAGAACTCAATACACTTTCTAATGTGTTTGAACAATATGGGTTTTATGAGAATTACTTTAAGTCACACTGTTCAAACAGCTATTGTTCTCTTGAGTATTTGGTACTTTGGAGGGGGTTAAGTTGGAGTTAAGTTCAGTGCTTAAATAAATCATACTGAGTAGAAGTTAGATCCCTCCCTTAAGCCTTGAATTTGGAGTCTGAATAGCAAACACACAAAGGTTACACTTTCTGGCTTCAATTCAGAAATGTCAGGACATCAAACACACCTTCCACCACATGCACACAGAGACACTTGCTCGTACAGTATAAAGGGCAATTGGGTTTGGAGGAGAATGTCACATGAACAGAGCTGCAGCTCATTAAGGGGCACTGAAGCTTTTGACTTTATAAACAATGCTTTCAAGTGACAGAGCCACTGAGAAACCAAGTCCTATGGGTATGAGCTCTTCCTGAAGCAGTGGTGTCTTTGGACTCTCAAAGGATATGGACAAATGTGTGTTTGTGTGAGTGTGTGTGTGTGTGTGTGTGTGTGTGTGTGTGTGTGCTGTGTGTCTGTATGTGTATATATTCATGTGTGTGAATGTGGGTGTACATGTGCTGTAATCCACATATGGAGGTCAGAAGACTATCTGTTGGTCCTTGATGTCCACCTTATTTTTGGATTTTTAGGCAGGGTCTCCTTGTTCACAGCTGTGTAGACCAGGATAGTTGACTCTGGGATTTCTTGTCTCTGTCTCCCATCTGACTGTTGTTATAAACACATGCCATTGTGACCAATACACTAAACTCATAAGTGGATTCTAGAGAATTAAATTCAAGTCCTCATGCTTCTGTAGCAAGCTCTCTATCCACTAAGCCACCTTCCCAGACCCAGCCATTTATGTACAAATTTTGGAAATGGCACAGAACTCAAAGGGGCCAAAGGGCTGTGCAAGGAGCTTATATCTTGAAAGAGTTCTAGACTCTCCTGATATAGAAATGTCTTGAGATGATGAGCTTTATATAAATAGTAAAGATAAGAATGGTAGAAGAAGATGATCTACTTTGGTACTACAGACTGAATCCAGGGTCTCTTTCATGCTAGGCAAACACTATCATAGAACTTAAGAGTTAGTGGTCTTTTCATTTTTTTTTCTTTTGAGACAGGGTCTCCCTGCATCACACTAGCCAAAATTCATTCCAACCAGGCAGGTCTTGAACTTGCGATCCTCCAGTCTAAGCCTTCTGAGTAGTTGTGATCATGGGCCTGTGCCAACAGGACCAGCTGAAAGGTGATCTTGATATTTACTTCTCAAAGAGAATTCATGATGGGACTGCTCCTATTTCCAGGAACTAATTCAGCCACACTCATGAGCAGGAGGACAAGCATATGCACATGCCAGCACTTAAGACTCCATGGACTTTATGAAACAGATGTCCTGTGCCTGCATAAACTGACCCCAAGGTCATCTCAATGGGGCAGCTGGAGCAGCAGGCCTCTGTAAGGCCTGCATTAGGACATTCCTGGGAGCCTCTCAGAGGCAGGGTGCCAGGACTTCGTCATAACATAGGAACTTCATGAAAATCTCAAACAGGCATTTCAGATCCACCATGGTGCACTTGCATTTCTCATACCATGACATTAGTGTACCATTTCACAGTAAAATACAAATACCCGAGAAGGCACAGCCTTGAAGCACCTTCTACTATTGCACAGCAAAATTCTGAGATGCATCTTCCAGGCACAAGGCTGCCCTGGCCGTAGCTCTCAGCACCAACAGTTGCCTCTCACTGTATCCTCTCACTGACAGACAGAATACAACTTACAGGACAACCACAGCCTTCTCTGTGCCCTGCCAGCTGTGCTCTGAGCAGCAGGTGCTCTCCTGAGAGCGACTCCCTTGGGTCACACTTCTTCCACTGGGACCAAACCCTGGGCTACTGGGCTTCATACTTAAAGAACAAGTGTGTGATCTGAGGGGATTCCCGTTCACCTGTCTTCCATGCCATAACAGGTACTGAGTTACCTACAAGATACCAGGAACTGTAGAGGGGCTGAGGATGCTGAAGTGAGCATCCCTCTAACGGCTCTCAATTGGCTCCATCCTGCCTATGGTCTCAGAGCCTCCTGCCTGGATTAGTGACAGAGCCTCTACAGCTGCTCTCCTCGATTTCACACTTTTGTCCCCTCATTAGCCAGGATAATTCTTTCTAAAGCCTAGTGTTAGGCCATTATTTCTCTGCTCACAGTTTGGATTAAAAGCCAAAGATCTTATAGTGCTCAGCACCATCTCTCCCACCCGTAGCCTCTCTTTTTCCCCTTACTCACTGAGCTCAGATGCTTACACTCTGATACCCATCAGACATCCCCGGCAAGCTGTCTTACAGCTCTTACATGTGTTTCTAACACCTTATTCATGCCCCAGTCCTCGACGCATACATGGTCCCCTCCTTCGCCTTCTGGTCTAGCAACAGGGAACTTGTGTGGAATGCAAAAAATCTTGGGCTCCACCCTCGGCAGTTTGGATCGGTCTCTCTGTTTGCACCAGACTTCCAGGCGATGTGTGCAGGCATGGAAAAGGAGCATTGATAGGCTAATGCACTGGACCACCTGTGCAAGGGCAAATAGCAGCCATCTGCAGCCCTCTCCATGGAGCACCAAGGGTATAATGCACCACACCTTCAGATCCTTCTGTAGCATCCTCTCCCTGTGCACACTGTGCAGCCAAAAGGAGCCATGGCAGCTTGCAGTGCAGCAGGCAAATTATAGTCCTTTATAAATACGATAGTAACTTATACAACAACCAATTTATCGGAGACACCCTGCTGTACATAAGAAAAACGTCTTTCACTCTAATATACAGCTCTAAAGAATCTTTATGCTCCATAACATGGTGTGTTACAGCATCCCATTTTATGGCCATTCATTCACTTATTCATTTATTCAGTAAAAATGTTCCAGCCCTATTATGTGCTAAAACTTAAGCAAGGCATTGACTCTGACATTGAAAAGCCACAACCACAGTCTAGTCAAAACGACAGATGTTAAATTGAGCAAACAATTGCAAGAACATGGGATGAGTTTGTGAACAGGCTGGAAGCAGGTCCCAACCCAGGAATCAAGAGGAGCCTCCCTGAGGAGGTGATGTTCTTTGGATTAAATGAGGCAACACCTAGCCTCCAGGAGGGAGGGAGAGAAGCATGGGAAGGGCTCTGGGCACCCCAGGCAATGGTTTCCCATAGGTAAAGCTGGCAAAGAAAGAAAAGGCTGGATGTTAAGGAAATAAAAGACACCCAAGAGTGCTAGTCCTTGGAGCTAGGAGCCCAGACTGTGGGAGGGACAGCTGGTCCTGGAAAGATTCCAAAGACATATATTCCAAAGACCAATAGGTATTATCACGAGGTACCAGAAAGCTGGTAGGGGTTGCAAGCAAGAGGTTACTGTGACCAGATACACATTAAAGACACTATTGTATGGAGGTGGGGAGATGACCCAGTCAGTAAACGGCTTGGCACACAAGCAGGAGGACCCGAGTTCCATTCTCCAGCACGCATGTAAAAACAGCCCAGCTTGGTGTTTTCAATCTGTAATCCTAGTGGTGAGGAATGGGGAGGATAGGAGATTCCAGGGAGCTTGCTGGACCAGTCAGCCTACATGAAACATTGAACTACAGACTGAGTGAGAGACTCACTCACAGGAGCACGTGCGCGCGCGCGCGCGCGCACACACACGCACACACACACACACACACCATCATTGTATACCTTATGACAATACAACAAGCCTAGTATCTTTAGTTCTAAGCTATGCACTGTCAAACTGCTCCTCGCTACAGTAAAAGATAGCACTGAGAACAAACAAAACCCATTAAAGTGATTTTAATGAACCACCCATAATAGTACCCTTCACTGATGTTTGAATACAGTCCTCTGCTTCCGCCCCTTGTGTTTTCCCTCCCTGAACTCACTTAATAGCATGCATAAATCAGGCACGTTGACAGGTACACACATGGCTTTTAATATCCCACAAGGCACATGGAACTCTGCACACTTGCCACAGGCATTTCAGAGATGACAAGCAGATAAGAAGGATGAGGAAACACAGATCCTGGGGTGGGGTGAGACAATAAAACCTGTATCTGCAATATAAGAGGAACATGAGCAGGAAGAATCAAAATGGGTGGACCATGTGTTTGTTATTGTTGTCAGCCCTCTGTGGAAATGTATGCATGAGCTCACACACACACACACACACACACACACACACACACACACACACACTTCAGATAACTGTGGCTCAGAAATGATTTTTAGAGCTGGATGCAACCTGACGTGCCTGTAATCCCAGCACTTGGGAAGCTGAGGCTGAAAGATCATGACTTCAAGGTCAGTCTGGTCTCTACAGCCCAAAATAATTTAGAAATACAAGGACAAAATGTTGCATATTCATCAAATGCATGGACACACAGAGAACTCATTTTCTGTGGTGGTTTGAATAAGAATGTGCCCTGCAGACTCAGAGGTTTGAATGCATGGCCTCTGCTTGGTGGAACTGTTTGGTAGGTTCAGGAGGTGTGGCCTTGCTGAAGGAGGCGCATCGCTGGGGGTGGGCCTTCTTTGGGGTTTCAAAGTCATGCACCATTCTCAGTTCATGCTCCCTGTTTAATGCTTGCTCTTCAAGATGGGAGCCCTCAGCTTTTTCTCCAGCTGCCATGCCTGCTGCTTGTGGCCATCTTGGACTCTTATCCTTCTAGAACCATAAGCCCAAATAAACTCTTCTCTTTTATAAATGGCCTTGGTCAAGGTGTTTTATCTCAGCAGTAGAAAGTAAACTAGTACACTCTCTGAATGATAAAGAATAACAACTGTTTATATATCATTTACTTTCATTATATAAAATGACTAATCTAGAAATGATTTCAAGTAGAATATACACAGGTTTCATTTAAATACTGCCTAGTTCATATAAGAGAGTTGAGTCTCCTTGGGTTTTTGTATCCTCAAACCAATCCCCCACAGATACTGTGGAACAAATGTATTTCTAAATCTATCTAGGGAGATCAAGGCAGGCTCCTTTCCCCTTAGGGCTGGTGGTAAAATATCTGGAAACATATGCCCTCGACTGGTTACTGTATTTTGAAAGACATTATTAAACCCACATGAGGGAACTCAGGGTATTGTGTGGTTAGGAATAATATCAAGGTAGAATAGTTGAAGGCTCTTGCAATTATTCAATTACATAATTAATGTAAGAAGAATTATTGATGTTAATTAATAACTTAATAATTGATGATACTGGTATGATTAATGATAGACAGCTACTTTTTCCTGTTGTCTATGAGCCAGACACAGACTAGATATTCATGCATGCCGTGTGTGTGTGTGTGTGTGTGTGTGTGTGTGTGTGTGTGTGTGTGTGTGTGTGTGTGTGTGTGTGTGTGTGTGTGTGTGTGTGTGTGTGTGTGTGTGTGTGTGTGTGTGTGCAGGTACCCATGTACACACAAGTGTGTGTGTAAGCCAGAGGACAATCTCTGGTGTCATTCTGCAGGAGTCATCCAATCATCTGGATTGTCTGCAAGCCTTAGAGAACCCCTGTCTCCACCTCGCCAGGACTGAGTATGAACCACTGCACTATCTTTTTATTTTTTGTATGGGATCTGAGGATCAAATTTAGGTCTTCATGGTTATGTGGCAAGCATTTTACCACATGAGCTATCTCTCCAGCCTGTGACCATTAACAGAAATAGTCACACATACCGTCCCAGTCAAAATGAACTCTTAACTGCTCACAAATAGTACTAACAAGAACCAGCTAAATGTCACCCCGACTTGACCTATCAGCACTCACAAAGGTTACAAACTGGCAGTCCACAGGCCACATGTGGGCCATGGATGTGTTTTTATTTTCCCTGAACTCTGTTTAATTTTTAAACATTTGTTGTCAATTATGAAGAAATTCTGAGATTTCTACTAAGCAGTCCTGGTCCCCAGCTTCTAATGGGAGCATGAAGCCTGGGCCTTGCTGAGCCTCAGCTCTTCACCTTGGCCTTCCATCCTCCTACTGTATACCACAGCCTTCCTTCTTCCTTTGAAGTGCCTGAAACTCCTTCTGTGATGTATGCCAGAAGTCACCACCCCACCCCCAAATGGCAGAGAGCCAGCCTCTCTTGTAACTAGCTGTTCTCTCTGCCACCTTCCTCTGGCTTCTGCCCCTTTTCCCTGCCTGAGTGGTACTCAGCCTAGGTCACACCTCAGAGTCCCTGCAGGGCTTCCTGGACCCACAGCATCAAACTCTGCAATTGGACTTCTTGATTCAGGGTGTCTAAAGTTGGGTCCTAGCCATTTAATTTGAACATGGTTCTGATCAATGCTGTCAGTGCTGTCCCAGGGACCATCATTTGAAAAACACTGGTCTGTAGCTCTGACACGTTCAGTGGGTTCAGTACTAATGGTTCTCCTGAAGTCATACAAATGCTGTGTGTGTGTGGCAGTCCACCTGTAATTCCAAATTTTAGGAGGCTGAGACAAGGTCCTCACATCAACCTGGCTAGCCAGACCAGTTCTATGAATGATCTGGTTTTAACTGGGAGACCCTACCACAGTGAAAAATGTGGAAAGCAATCAAAGAGTCCAGTAGCCAGCTTCAGACCTCCACATGAACATGCATACCTTCTGTACACAAATGTGCACATACACTTGTAAACATAACACACACACACACACACACACACACACACACACACACACACACACGTCTCTGCCTTTCCTTTGAATTGCCAGTTTCCTGAACAAAGAGTCTGCTCATTCCTTTGAAAGTCACCTTTGGATTTATCCCCAAAGGGTTCAGAAAAGGCAGCTGTACTGCCAAGGACATGTGGTCCCATCTTCACCCCAGGACTGAACACAGAAACTACCTTTAAGGAATAGTACCATTAACTTGCCCCACAAAGATCCTAAACCCAAGATACTAACTACTCTATGACATCACTGACCACTATAATCAACTCTCCTTGAGAATTTGTCATGTACCAGGCTTATCCCAAGTGCTTTTGTGTATCATAATGATCCTCCAATGCAGAGACCATTATCTTGCTATGCTACAGAGGATGAAAAATAAGTAGGTCAGAGAGCACTTCACTGGTTTTACCATCTCTAAAATAGTCAAGAGACAGCATCTGCCAGTCAAATACCATTAGAAATGCCATGCTCCAGTCTGCATCATTGTTTTAAGGTGAATGATATGATACTCAGAAATAATGTCACTTGGGTGTGCTTTCAGGAGGGGTTTAGTCAGGATGTTAGAATTCCAAATATAAGCCCACAAGTTTCCAGAGGGTCTAGAGAGGGTGGGTCTGGACATTTAGGGAAGATTGATTAGGTATTAATTTAGAATATTCAACAATGGACAAAAGTCCCAACATGGAACTGGCTGATTCCATTGGAGCTGCCTTCTCAGCACTCAGATGCATTCAGAAAGAGGCTCAGCAGGGGTGCTGCAGAGCTGTAGTTCCAGACATCTGGAGCAAAGAGACAGGGCAGTTTTACAGGGCAGTTGTGAGAACCACCTGGGAGATTTTCTTGTCCCTTTTCCCTAGATGTTCTAGAAAGCTTCCAATGGAGGTAGACTGTCCAGGATACAGTTCTCCCTTCATCCCATATCACAGCAGTTGGGTGACTGTGGTCAGAGTACTTAGCCTCTGTGACTATCCACTTTCTTCTCCCACATCCTGGAACGATAGACCCCACTTCCTAGGCTGTTGTGAGGGTTTAATTAGATGCTGTATGTGAAGTGCTTAACATGGCACCTAGCACATAATAAATGCTCAAGAAATTAGCAATTATCACATTGAAATAACTATCATTATCACCTTCTTCATCTGAACACCAGAGACCCTTACAACTTCAGGTTTCAATGACAATGTTTATGCTCACTTTTCAGCCTCACTCAGTAGTTTCACAACACATAATAAAGTCACCAGGTCGGGGCTGTACTTAACATTAACAAAGAAATATCCAACCCATAGACTCAGTTCTGATTCATACAGGGGCAAATGCCCACCCTCCCACCCCAGAAACTGGCAAGAACCCTACTGGGTCTTTGGAGCAGCAGATTTCTCCCATGGACTAGGGAATGGGAAGTGTTTATTCTGACATTACAAGCGTACGAAAGCCTAGTCTATACCCCAGCCTCCTGGAGATCTGTGGGTCAGGAGTCTCAACTTCTGCTTCCTTCTCCTTCACCTGGGGAAAGGGCTGGCTGGTGAACCACTCTCAGTTACCGAATCAGAGGTAGTACCATATGTTTCAGAATTCAATTTAAATACCATTGAGATAAACAACATGACCTTTTCAATGTCAGTCTGAAGAGAAAATGACACAGTTGAACTGAGGAAGGAAGGAGGGCAAAATTAGATTCTGTATCACAATTCTGAAATAAGTCTGGACTCCGCTCACCTAAGAACCCGCCCCCCAAAAGTGTCACCTCAAACAGTTACAGTAATTGAATCAAAGCAGCAGCAACAATAACAACAACAATAAAAAAAACCTCCATATCAATTGTCTTTCCCATCATTTACAGAGGCCTGCCTTTGCCATAGGAACCTCCATGTGGGTGTCCAGTGACTCGGAGCACCCGGGGAAGGAGGCACCTACAGACATATTCAAGTGGATGCACTCATGTCCACACCTCACAAAGCATGCAGAGCATGCACCCGGAAAACCAAGAGCAGGTGTGCCTGAGCACCAGGCAGCCAGAGAGGGTAGTTTACTTACAGCTTTGGGTTTATATGGTGGCTGAATCTCCTTGCGTTCAAGTTTCTCCCAGTCAATATACCGGAAAAATGCATGTTCTTTAATGTCTCGTTCCCCTTCAGGCCCACAACCCAGACGCTTGCCTGGGTGTTTGGTCATTAGCTAAAAGAGAAAGAAAAATAGAATCGATTTCAGGCCAGGAAGTGGGAACTGCTGAGAAACGATTATTCCGATGACTTAGGAGAGGGAGCATGATGCAGAATATCAACTGGTTTTACTGTTGGAGTTTCATCCCAGTGACAGTTTCTTAGCCAGGTCTCTATGGGAGAGAAGCCTGAAAATGATACCTATCCCAGAGCAAAATCGCACTGGGCTAATCAATTCAAAGCTCCAATGTGGCCTTGAACTTCACATTAAAAATGTCACAGGCTCTGCTTGGGTTCAAGAATGAGTTTTATGTGATTACTGGTGCACCTAATGGGGACAGTTTCTACATCTTCAAACCCTCTTCCTCCTGTCCTAAGAAACACTGACATTTGCCCAACTCGAAGGATGTATTCATTCAGATGCCATCTGCATTTCTCAGTAAAGCACTTGGGAAATGAAAAAAGAAAGGAAGAAAGAAAGAAAACAAAAGGAAAATATTAGTCAAATGGACCCATGTTTCAAGTAATTACTTTCAGAAAGCTCATTAAATAGTCAAAACCTAGCCCAGCTCATTTTCACCACATCACACATAACCCTCCACTCCGCTGAGGTTTCTTTGGTGTTCTGTTGAAATTACTTAATTATCAAAACTCTCCATCTTTGTGTCTGTGAGGCAGTACTAAATAACAGGATGAATAGACGCTCAGAGATGAAAGCAGCCAGGCTTCCTCTTAGAAATGAACCTGAAGCCGCATGCCAGGGTCTCTGATCTCAACATGCCAGCAAGTGACACAACAGATGAGAGAAAGATGGGGGAGTCAGTGAGTCAGTCCAAAAGACCAGGGGAATGACCCAGAAGGGGGCGTGGAAACAAGGGAAGGAGTGGACTGCAGAGCTAGCTGGCACCAAGTGCCTCTGGTTCTGCCCACGACTGCATGACTGTGGGCAAAGAGGGATCCCAGCCATTCATTCTGAACATTTGACTCCTGCGTCCAAGAGGCCCCACAGCCACAGGCACACACTTTCCAAGGAGCAAGACTAACACAAACTCAATGTTCTCAGCTCCTTCTTTAGTACAGGCATGACACCACTGTCAGACTGTCAGAGTCTCCCAGTGACATGAGTCTGTTCCCTTTCCCACTTGAAATGGCACAGAGGCAACTGATACCCAGAGAGCTCAAGCGACAGCAAGGACCTGCAGAGTGACAGGAGGGATCCAGCCCCACTTCCGCCTGCCTCCAACACTGGGGCTTTAAGAGAAATAAATAGGAGCCAGGCATCATGGTGTATACTTGTGATCCCAGCAATTCATAGACTGAGACAGCAGGATTGGAGGGGCCCAAGGCCAGCTTGTATCAAAGGATACAAGGAGATCCTGTATCAAAGTGGCAGAGACAGGGAGAGAGGGGGGAGAGGGAGGGGAGAGAGAGGGGGAGGGAGGGAGAGGGAGAAGATAGATAGATAGATAGATAGATAGATAGATAGATAGATAGATAGATAGATAGAGTTCATTCTTTGTGTCAGGTCCAAAAGGACAAATGGCTAACTGTGAGGCCTCTTAGAACACCAAAGCACAAACTGGCCTCCAGGCTCCCTCAGTACCTGTGGCTCTTCTCACCCTGCCCACTACCCTAAACTTCTCCAGCTCACAGGCTTCCCTTCTCCCAGCTTCTGGCCATTTTGGCCACGTGGTCTTTTGACCCCCTCTCCTGGTCACCTTTGTCCATACTCATTCTCTTCCTCTCTCGCTCTCCCTCACTCTCTTCTCTCATGGCCTGGTTTAGTCTGCTGGCCGTGTCCAGTGTACTATTATCTCTTCCTTCCCTGGGCTCTTCTAAGTGCCTCTGGCTAAGCTCGCCCTCATATCTACACTAAAAACCTACTCCTCAACCTTACCTTGGAGTGGTCATGTCCTCACTTAAAACACCCTGCATGTGGTTTCACCAGAGATATCTATGGTCTGGCTTGGTCGGGAAAAGTCGATGGAGGACAAGCAAATCGAGTCAAGCCTTGGCATTTATGTAACATTTAGATGGGTAGAAAGAAAGTCTAGGGCAGTGGCTCTCAACCTTCCTAATGCTGTGACCCCTTAATACAGTTCCTCATGTTGTGGCGACCCCCAACCATAAAATTATTTTCATTGCTACTTCATAACTGCAATTTTGCTACTGTTATGAATAATAATATAAATATCTGGGTTTTTCAATGGTCTTAGGTGACCTCAAGGGGCACGACCCACAGGTTGAGAACCAATAGTCCAGGCAGTCTCAGCCCTGATAACAACACCACCAACACCAACAATGTTTTTGTGGACTGAGCACATTCTGTATCTGGTTCTAAAGGCAACCCAGCCATTATTTAGGACTTGCATCTTATAGCAACACTCTGAGGCTTCAGCAGCTATTTCCTATTTTCTTGATAAGGAAACTGGTCCAGAGAAGTAAAGTCATCTGCTTAAGGTCACAGCCAAAGAGAAGAGCTGGACGTGCACGTGTGTGTGTGTGTGTGTGTGTGTGTGTGTGTGTGTGTGTGTGTATGTGTGTGTGTGAGAGTGCATGTACATGTGTGTGGAGCCCAGAGATCTGCCTCCCATGTCTTCTTCAGTCACTCCCCACCTTGTTTGGTTGAGATACTCTCATTTTTTGCCTGGAACTCCCCCCAGTTTAGCTAAGCTAGCTAGTTGGTAAGCCCCAGGAACCCTCTGGTCTCTACCTCCCCATTATCGAGATAATGGATGTGTGCTACTACACCTGGCTTTTTTACGTGAGTTCTGAGGATTGAACTCAGGTGTTCATGCACACAAGTACTTTGCCCATGGAGCCTCCTCCCCAGCCCCAGGGTGAGGTTTTGAAAAGCACAGGTCTCGAAGCTCACTGTAATTCAGTCTCTGCTTATTTTTACTTCAACTTGCCAGTCTAGGCTTCTGTCTGCTTCCAGGATATTGGCCATGGAAATCGGAGCAAGCTTTTGCTGTTTTCATGGTGGAAAATAGGGCTTTTACTGAGCTAGACATATAAAAGAAGATGGTGTCTATGGGAAAGATGTCTGTTTTCAGATTCCTTGGAGGCTGGGAGACCACAAGCAAAGCAACGCCACTGTAGGCACACAGAGCAGGAGGAGTCTCTGCCCGGCTCCCACACTGTACTGTTACGTCCCAAGCCATGTAGACAGCTGGATGTAATCACTGTTCCCATCTCGGATCACCTCCCAGATGCATCTCCTGGGGCCCTCTGCTCAGGAGGAAGAGTTTGGCTCTTGGCTTAAGCATCACCCCTACTTGGAAGGAGTAGCAGCCTTGAAGAGAGAGCCCACACTGCACTCAGCCCACTCAGCTCAGATCAGTGCCCCAACACTAACAGTGAAGGGAGTCACTCCAGTTCATCCTGAAGGTTATGGATCCTGAATTGATAGAAAACCACTCCACCAGGCAAAGTGCTAATTGGAGCTGAAGTTGAAGGGAGCTGACCTGGAAATTTTTCTCTCCTCCATGACCCACTTAGAACCCCCCTCCCCCAGCTGCCCAGGCAGGGATGGGTTCACGAAGTGGAAGTCCATGAGCATTCACTGGACACCTACTACACTGGCCATGCAGCCAGAGTCCTCTTCCATTGCCTTACTTAATGTTCTGGGGAATGGTTCACTGAGTACTTTCCTTCTGTCTTTAGAGATGAAGAAGCAGAAGTCTAAAGATACAAGGGAATCACTCAGAACCACACACCTAAGAAACGAGAGCGTGAGGATTTACAGGGGCCTTTTGATCTCCTAAATCCTTCGTTTTTTAAAATCTCCTGTCGCAGGGGTACACAAACTCAAATGCCAAGAGGAGCCTGGCACCAAACAGAGCAGTGACAGCATTAGTCATATTGGAGATGGCCTTAGGGCTCTGGAGCAGAGCCCAGGCTCTGGTCTCAGTGATTTATAGGTATTAACTGGTTTCATCATCAAAGGACCCTATGTGCAGTGCTGTTATTGGCCTCAATCCGTAAATCAGGTCAAACAGCTCCCCCATGATCACAGTGGCTCATATCTTTGCACTTGAATTTGAACCCAAATGGAATCTGGCCATTTTGTTTTTGTTTGTTAGTTTGTTTTTACAAACCGGAGAGGGCACATCCTGTCTAAAGGGGACTGTGATTCCCAGTCTTACTAACTGATGCTTTGTAAGAATGACAGACCAACATGGCAGCTGAAAGCTAAGGGTTTGTGGGGACTATCTAGACCTTCAGATGTTGGAAATCATTAATCAAAGGTTTGGTGATTGACTTCCTCCCACTCTTCTCCTGAGAGGATGTCTCCAGGAGGCCCATTGGCCTCTGTTTGCAGCCTGTTTTATCTATGGGCTTTGCCAATGCTCCAGATAAACCCTTGGGCCTTATGTGTGTTGCTTGTTTTTATTCTCTCCCTGCCTCACACCCTCCAAGAAAAAAAAATCTGGAGCCAATTTAACCTGAAGATGTTAGAGACTGAGGCTAATTCACACGTGGCTTCCCTAGAGGTGTCTGCATCCTCGCTTGTATAGCTCAGACACACCGCTCAGGTGATTCACCCGGGGGAGTTCAGGTAGTGTTACAAGGTATTTTCAAGCTGTGAGGTTGGCCCAGCTCATGTCATCAAGGCCAAGACTCATGCTGAGCTGCCTGATTGTTGCCAGGTTCCTTAGCCAGAGCCCAAATAGTGGCATCTGCTTGGGGTCAAGAAGAGCAGGGCTGTGTAGGGCACGAGGAATATGCAAGCATCCCAGAGATCTATGGTTACAACCCTGGCATATATAGACACATAAGGAGAGCTCTGGCACAGCCGGAGTCTAACCTTTAGAACCTGCCTCATTGTTGGCTGGTGGGAAAACCTTTATAAGAACTCTATCCTTGCACGCTATTCCCTCAGTCTCAGAGTGCAGCTTTCACACTTCTGTAGTGGTTGAGAAAGTGCATCCTTTGGACAATGTATTTAAAGGCAGTGCGTTCTGAGCCACATTGGGGTGAAGGGTCGAGGGTTCAGAACACTAGCATGAAGACTTAAATCTCTGGGATGGGGCCTCGGTCTGCACAGTCTAAGAAGCCCAGGTTGGATCCAACACACGATGTAGCATAAACAGTCCTTACCTGTAAACTCCTGTCTGGCTTTCTTCACAAGTCTTATTTCTGTAAATTGCAGGTGTGTAACTGTCTGTGTCCTTTCAACTGTGTGTGTATGTGTACATAACTATTTGCGCACCTGTGCACTGCAAGTTGAGGAAGATCATGCAGGTTTGGGAACACTAAATTTAAGTCATCTTATCCAGGTAATCACT
Organism: Onychomys torridus; assembly: GCF_903995425.1. Classification (NCBI taxonomy): domain Eukaryota; kingdom Metazoa; phylum Chordata; class Mammalia; order Rodentia; family Cricetidae; genus Onychomys; species Onychomys torridus. The sequence goes on along the minus strand of NC_050443.1, from coordinate 100,543,503 downwards.
TAAAATCAACACTGTCTGAAATTTTCTTACAACATAAGTCATAGAATTTTAATGTTAACTAAACACACATGCATAAGAGCAGGGCAAGATAAATCGCAGTATGCCCTTCCCATGGTTCCAGCTTTTGGGCAGAATTTCTGTTTCCTACCTCCTTCATTCTGTAAGTATTTCTTTATGTAAGGTGCCAAAAGCAAGACTCCAGTACACAATTGCCTCTACAGACCTTGGTGCAATTGAGAAGAAAGGTCTCTTTTTGGGGGAGAGAACAGCTTCACAGCAGGGCTCTGGTGTTGGCAGCAGTGTGAGAGGTGATGTCAAACCTCTGTTGCCTGCTAGTTGGGGCAACTAAACCCTTTGCACGGTAGTCCTGGCCTTGAGTGCCAAACAACTTACCCCTTTGCAGATGGCCACAGCTTCCTTGGACATGGACTTGGGATATGCCACATTGTGCTCCATGATGGACTGGAAGAGTTCATCCTCATCCTCCCCTTCAAAAGGTGCCTGTGGAGCAGAGGGCAGGGTGAGAGAAGAACCCCTGCCTGACCCTCCTCCCAGCTTTTTCTGACCAGCAGGCCTTCTCCCCTCTCCCATCTCAAGGTGAGGAGGCTACATGAGAAAAAGATGTTCAACAAACTTAACTCCGAGGCCAGGAAAGTACTCAGACTCATGAGCTCTGACTGAGTGTCACTTTCTTCAGAGGCCATGTGGCTGGAGGTGGAGGACCATTTTCTTACAGGTCACTTAAAATTCAATTACCTGGCCAGCCAACATTTCATACAGCAGGACTCCAAAGGCCCACCAGTCCACAGACTTTCCATAGGGCTGATAAGCGATGATCTGGAAAACAGAAGGCATCCCATCAGAGTGGCAGGCAGCCCCTGTGGCTGGAGACTGAGTTCACACTTATTTTAAAGGAAGGAAGTACTAGTACAGGGGTGGAGAGTCTCAGGTATTGTCCTAACCTGCAAGGTTACAGTGCTGACACAGTTACAACTTAATATATATTATCTTAGATAAAATATATTAAATATTAGACTCAGGTTCTTTAGGATAGGACACCTTTTGGAATGATCTTTGTAACATGCCACCTACCCACACTCTAGACTTCCCTGAATTTTAGTGTATGTTTTTTGCTTGATATTGTTTGCATTGATTGTAGTTCCAACTTATGTAGGTCATTATCCCTCATTACTCCTGGACAATATTTAATAACCATTTCTTTGTATATAGTCTTGTATTAGGTTAGAACCTTCTTATTTAGACAAAAGGGGGAGATGTAGTGGGTAGCCATTCCAGCCTTGGCCTGGAAGTTCCAACCCCCACTGAGGCTTCGGTAATGATCACACTGAAGACCCAAGATCAAAAGGAGAGATTTCTCTTGGTTCCAGGACCCTGGACGCTGGAGGTAGACTGAGCAGAGTTCTCCAGAGAATACCACCAGACTGCGCCATACCTTTCCCAGACCCTGCAACCTATCCCTTTGTAAGCTGCCCCATAAAATAAACCTCCCTTTTAACTATGTGGAATGGCCTTAATAATTTCACCAATATATGGTAAAAGAATTTTGTAAGAAACCATCCATAATTCTTTGTCAAGAGAAAATTCATGACAAGCACTGGTCCGTGCCCTGCTAGACACTTCCATGACTGTATTGACGGTATGGGTTCTACTTCAGAGGTGGACACCCCATGGAATGTGCTCCTCTCTCTGCACTTCCCTCTGGTTTGTGTGCCAACAAACTGGCTGCTTTTTAAGATTTTATTTTTACTTTGAAGTATATGTGAATGTGCACGTATCTGTGGATGGGTATGCACGTATGCGTGCAGTGGCCCTGGAGGCGAGCTCAAATTCCCTTGGAGCTCAAGCTATAGGCAGTCTTGAGCCACCTCACAAGGGTACTGGGAACCAAATTCAGGACCTCTGGAAAAACAGCGGGCACTCCTAACCACTGAGTCATGTCACCAGCCCCCACCATTGGTTTTCACCTCTGCAGAGGATTCCACTAGATGGATACACAAATCTGTCTTACAAATGCCCAATGGTCCAATGGTTTCCATAGGACTGACAGGTCAAAGGGCACCCAAGGCTGCCAGGTTTTGATAGCTTTCTGACTATGTAGTATTCAGGGTATAGAATGAAGAAGCAGCTGTGTTGAAGGCAAGAATGGTGATACAGCAAAGGTTGAGTGAGGGTTGAAGGTTGTGGGCCACGTGGTCTAATGCTGTGTCTTGACTGCTGTTTGCCAGTGTGGCCTTGAGGAAAGTTCTGTAACTTCTTCTATAGACAGACACACTAGGTACACATTGGGGTTTTGTGGGGATGAATGAGATACTGAACATCTCTCCTACCTCATCCTTCACATTGCTCTGTAATTCAGTTATTGCTTGCTTTATTCAACAAAGGCACTGGAGCAAATTTGGTTATAAAGAAAATGTCTGCTTCTTGAAGCCTGACTCCCACCCCAGCTTCTGCCTCCAAGTCAGAAATGCATAGATGATGGTCAGGAATAAAGACTTTCCTCAGTTAAGAGTCACAAGTTCCATAGCTCTACAGTACAACGTGGCTATGACAGTTAGTAACAATGAATTGCCTTCCTGAAAACCACTATGACTGCCAGGGGCTGGAGCACACACCTGTAATTCTAGCACCTGAGATACTAAGACAGCAAGATTGCCATGAGTTCAAAGCCAGCCAGGGCCACACAGCAAAACCATGCTTGAAAAAAAAAAGCTGAATGCTAGTGCGATGGCTTAATGGGAAAGCACTTGCTGTATGAGCCTGGTGACCCGAATGCAATCCCAGAAGGAGAGATCCAGCTCCACAAAACTGTCTTCACGTGCATGTCTGTTATGGCATACACATGCACACATACATATACACTAGTAATATTTTTTAACTGCTGCGTGTAGATTTTAAGCAAAAAGTTTAAGTACATGGGACTATAGACATACAAACTAACTCAGTTCAGCCCTTCCGCATGCACAAAGCATGTCGTATACTATACCTATGCATAGTTTTATTTGGAAACCTAAAATAGACAAATAATGAAACAAAAGAAGAAATAAACAAGAAATGTGCTCTGAACAGAAGTGACTGCAAGATACAGCCTCTGTGAGAAGCTTCTTGGTGAACATGTTTTCACACCTTTAAGGTACTTTTTGTCTTATTTGCTTCTCCTGACAGTCCAAGAAGTTAATCCTTTTACCAAGGAAAATAGAGCCGGGAAGGTGAGAGAAGCTGCCAGAGGTGATGTGGTTAGTTAATAACAAAACCTGACCAAGGACAGAGTCACCCAACATCGAGCTGCAGGAAGAAGCAGTCAGCAGCTCAGGGAACAATATCCCCAGCAGCCCCGTAACCAGCTGGGACTGGTTGGAGACCATGACCCTACGGGGATTTCTGGTTCAATGGGTAAAGGGTAGCATTTGGGCATCCTAGAAATTTTAAAGCTCCTTCATGACTCTTAAGTATAGCTAGAGTTGGGAACTAGGACTCACTGAACGAAGGACACACCCAGGAACTGTGTTAGAGTATGTGGGATACTATGAAGAATTAGTCAAATGATAACCAACTGAGGGTTATACAACACAGGGATATGCAAATACACTTACCTTGCAGCACACATCAATGACACTCAGCTAGAATGAAGCATCCTTACCCTCTGCAGCATCTGAAATCAATGTGTCGTCTCCCAGGCAGATTTTCTGCACCTTTGCATGAGCGTTCGCATACTTGGAGAAAACACACAGCAGCGTTCTGTGTGCTGCTGTCACTGTCTATAAACAGCACTGTCATATTTGTTATTCCTTATTTGCATGTTTTGTTTTATTTTTATTCTTTCATTTGTGGAACAGTTTTGCTATTTAGTTCAACCTGGCCTCCAATTCAAGTTCCTCCTGTCTCAGCCTCCTGCATGCTTAGATGGCAGGTGGGTGTAATCTTGTCTCATTTTATTTTATTTTATTTTATTTTTTCTTTTACCAATATGTCTTGAAAACACGTCCATATTTCCATATACATTTAACTTACTCTCTTGAATTAGTGACTAGTGATATTTTCTACTGTATGCAAACCACAGTCTCCTGCTCTCACCCCTACTGAGTGACATTATTCAGATGAGTTCACACAAATATGCTTTGATCCTTCCAAGGTCATACATAACTTCTTGACCCAAATGTGGTATGTATTAGTGAACCATTCCTTTATTGATAGTCATGAATTTTGAGGTTCTCATTTATTTTTCATTATTAAGAAATAATGTTGGGATGAAGGACAGACCTGAAAGGCACACCCTTCTCTGTATGTGTGTGTACAACCTAGGTTTCTAGAAGGGAGCTGCTTGGGCACAGAAAATGTAGATTTTTAAACATCATGCCTAGTTCTTTAGCTCCACAGGGAACCTTCAAGACTATTCTTGTATATCAAGTGACTAACAGCTAGCCAAGGGAAAGAGAAATCCTAGGATGTCTCTCTCTCCAGGACTCTGTGTCATGTACTCACCAATAATTGTGCCATGTCCTGTTGGGAAAACCTAGTGATTGACCACTGCCTTTGAGAGGAAGGGGATTACTCAGATAAAACTTCACCTTTCACCTCTACCTTTATACCAGGAAGGCAAATTTGGGGTACCTTAGAATGCAACTCTTCAACACAGTGTAGCACTGCTGTGCTCTGTCAGCCAGAGGATTTGTTCCCTTTCTGTCTCTCACTCTGTCAACAAACACTTCAATGTCATAATTAGGAGGCATCATATGGCCACAAGCCATAGCAGTCTGGTGATGGATTTGTTTTTACTGATGTGCGCTGGATCGTTCTTTTGAGTTTTATTTAAAAATTCTCCTAAGTCTTGACATATTTGGAGCCTGAGAGTCTGCTAATCTGCAAGTGTGTGCTCAGAGAGATGACTTAGAGCAGGGTCCAGGCTAGTCTAAGGTTCCCAGGAATGGCCCTCAGCCCTTCCCACCCCTCTCACAGCCATCTGGGAGCAGGAGAGACATCATTGAAGGTGAATGTTTGTTCTCACCTCTGGGGCAATGTAGTCTGGAGTGCCGCAGAATGTCTTGGTTGTTACCCCATCCCAGATGTTCTCTTTGCACATGCCAAAGTCAGCGATCTTGATGTGCCCCTCAGAATCCAGCATCACATTGTCAAGTTTTAGGTCACTGTAGCAGACATGAGGGTTTGGGAACTTGGTCACATGTTGCTCATTTTAAGTCAACCAATGGTTCCTTCACTATGTATACATCACACACCTGTGCTAGGAGCTTCGAGGACACAAAGGTAACATGAAACAGACTTCTTCCTTTGGCAGCTTACAATCTGGCAGTGGGAGTATAACAAAGGAGCCACAGACCTCTGAGTTTTCTTTTTCTACAGAGTGGACTGAGCCAAATGTCTCACTAAGACACAATGAGACAGTATCTCATGGAAGAGAGAACCCCTTAGATAAGCAAAGGACACAGAACTAAAGATGATTCCAGGACCCAAGAGACGTCCATGAGTTAAACTGCACACCTCAGATCTCTTCTGTTTTATAAGAAGATATATCTTTCATGAAAATATTATTTTTAAATGTCTCTGAAGATGATGGAGTTCACAAAAAAAAAAAAAATTCAGAGAACTTAATTAACTTCAAGTATTTCTGACTCTCCCAGTTTGCAGGTTAGTATTTAGGAGCTCCAATGAATCCTTCAGTCAGTAGGCATCTGTTGCATATCTACTATGTGTCAGGCACTATTCCTGGGGCTAGATACATTAATTACAAACAAGATAAGTAAGCGTATTTCTCATATTCCAACTACACCCTAGTGTCGAACAAAGAGGACTAACATTTCATCCTATGGTCATGGTTATTTGGATTCTGATCAGCAATATGGTAAACAGGAAGATGACAAAGAGACAGTAATGGTGAAAGGAGATGTCACTGTAGGACAGGTCTCTAAGATAGTGACATCTGAGCTTTAATCTAAAGAATTTGTGCTTTGTTCTCATATTGCCATCTGTGTGAATCAGGAAGGCTTAGTATTCTGGGAAATTCCTGCCTGTCTTCAGCCTGTAAGGTTGCTCCCACATCCCATGGGGTATCTTTCATACTTCCATCCTCCTAAATATCTACTCCAATGTCAACATTTTGTGCACCAGTTTGTAGGGATGCTTGATGGGTCAGACTGTTCTGGTTCTAATAGAAAACATGGAAGTCTAGTTCTCTAGGAGTTATGGAACCTACTTTTTAACTCAGAGCTCTTCTCTCAGAGAATCTTGATTAGGTTCTGAATACCTATGGCATATTCAACTCTTTCTTTCCTGACCCTCAAGTCACATAGTGGGGATGGCGATGAACTTGACTTCTGGTCCCAAGACTTAAGGGTCTGTACTTGCCATTGGCTCAACAACAGCTCTGTGAGCCAAGGAGCACCATCAGAATCTTGACACCCTCTTGTTACTCTCAGTAAAGAGGTAAACTCTTTTACACAGGGCTGACCCAGGTGCTCTAACTAGAAGCTCCAGAGGTCCCTTAATGAAGAGCAGAAAGCTAATAAAGATAAATCAGAGGTATAAGGAATGTGATAAAGGAACCTTTCAGATGTGTCCACAGACTTCTCCACGGCAGCCAATAAATCCCTCTCCTAAGTTCAGTGAGTCTTGACAGCATATTCTGGCACCTCCCATCTGTCTGTGAGGTCTCCTCATCCAGGAGGAGACTGCACCCACTGCAGACAGTGACCTTCCCATCCCCAGTATCTTTGCACCACCCAGAGGACCAGTCTTAGACAGTCCTCACGCCTGTCTTAAAGGCATTGCCTCTGAACGCCAGGCTAGAAACCAGGGTTGTTGTACTATGTGGCAACTAAACACACCAGATTATGTGTATTCACTACACACGACACCCCTCAGCTTGACCGTATGCCCAGAAATCAGCAGCTGGGACACTGTCTCTGCTCTAGGCCACCACAACCAGCTTTTGTATGTAGGTGGTGGGTTTGCCCACTAAGCTATTGCCTCAGCCTTCAATTGTTTTGGTTGCAGTTTTTCCCTGTAGGAAACTCTTATTCTGGAGGGCTGGAACATTTATCTTGAAGAACTCCATTAAGGAAAATCAGTTCAGACTTCAGAGTCAGTGATCAATAAACCAGATACTAAGTTGGACAAAAAGGATCTTTTAGCTTCCTCTGACCCCCATCCTTTTGTAGCATGTTCCTCAGAAAAGGAAAATTGAAAACTTTATCTTCTTTCCTTAAGAACTGCACGACCCAGGGCTAGTGAAGCCAGGGGTTTCTAAATTGTGCACACTCTTCTAAGTTGGCATGGCCCTAACTACATTCTAAATATATGTCCTTATACCCACAGCTAAGTGTAGTCCTTACCTTGCATCAAGAAAACTCCTTTTTGCTACAGATGGAAACCATTACAGAAAACCATAACCAACAAACAGACATAGTTGTGGGACCCAATCACAATGGATACATCCACATTATAACTCCCACACCTAAGGCTCAGGGAACATTGAAGAAGAGGGGGTGGAAAGATTGTAAGAGCCAGAGGACCAGGGAATTTGCAGCGAGACTGTGTCTCCTAGTAACATCAGAAGTTAAACCCATGCAGTATCACCAATATGACTTGCCCAAATGTAAGCTGAGCAAGGTTAACAACAATAGACACACTAATATGGATGGGAGAAAGACCATAAGGCTTCAATCCTACACAAAGAACTACAGGCAGCTAAGGAATGCTGAGCACGGGAGAAATAGTCTTAGGTTAGCCAACACCAAATGGCCAGTCTGAAACCATGCATACAGGTAACATTGTACAGGCTGAGCAGGTTATACTTATGTATTTAGAAATATGAGTCAGTGCATGTGTGTGTACACATATGTGTATGCAGCAACAATTAATGAAAAAGAGGCCGTGGATTTGAAAGAGAGAAAGGAGGGGTATATGGGATTTTGTGGAGAGAAGAGAGGGAGGGAGAAACTATGTAATTATATTATAATCTAAAAAATAAAGAAGAACCATGCTATCAAGTAGAGAGCTAAGTGAAGGAGGAAGTGATCTATAACACCTGAAAAGATTTTTCCATGGTAGAGGAAATATCTATGAAATCATAAAATTATACATCTTCTGTCATGTATTTTTACAATTTTCATTTGATTATCAATTTCTAGAACTCCATCTCTATTGAGTTTCTTAATAGCAAGCAACTGAAAACAACTTTAATTATTTTAATATGGAAGGGAATCTATAGAAAGATATTGAGGAGTTCAAAAAATCTCTGAGGGGGCTGGAGAACCCAGCAGGGAAGCTCCACAAGCTGGGAACCATGCCCGCTCAAAATGCAGAGTGGGCACAGGGAAGCCACCGCTGACATTACCACTAGATACAGACATTGCTTCTTGTTCCATGAGGTCCTGATGCTGGACTCTACAAGTTACTCCCAACAACTACTTCTCCTCTTGCCTCTGGAGAACAACTGCAGCTGGTGACAGTGGCCATTCTCGGCTATGGTCTTCCTTGGTCACCAATTTTCTTGATTCATGGTATTGAGTGAATACAACTGAATGTCTAAGCCTGAGTCATGGGCTTGGCCCTGCTCACAGAAGCTATACATACATGCGATCATTTCATATCTCTGTATTTTGAAGATAGTATCTCACTAGGTAGCCCAGGTTAGCTTTGGACTCACCATCCTCCTGCTTCATGTTCCCATGTGCTAGGGTTATAGGTATGTATAACTATAGCTGGGTTGTTAGTCTTTATGGACTTTGTAAACAAAACAAAACAAAACACCATATTAACAATGAAGAATGAAAAGGGGAATCTATACATAGGAGAGGGGGGATGGATAGATAGATAGATAGATAGATAGATAGATAGATAGATAGAGCATTTTAGAGAAGGGATTGTCTTAGGACCTGAACTGCTCATCAATTCCTAATCCTAATCCAGATCCTGCTAGGCTGAAAATGAACCCTGAATCCTCAGCTCAGCTAACAAGAACTCAGTTTCATTCCCGGGACTGCATAGTCTTCTAACATATGTGTATTTCAGAAGCCTTAATCTTCTCAGAAGCCTGCTTGGTCCTATTCTTTGAGAGGCACATCAGGTGAAATTCTTATTGAGTGAAAACTTATCCATAGTCTTTGGTTTGGGAGGTTAAGTAGCAACTGAAGTCACTGGTTTGAAGTCAGGGTCATACCACACAGATGACCTTCTATACAGAAGACAGTGTGTACCTTTTGAGGCCAAAATTACATTCAGTACAAGATGCCTCCATTATGAGAGGGAAACTTGAGAGACTGAAGGATTCCAAAGTTCCATGTTATACTGACATGGTGGTGCATGTTCACTGAGGGCAATCATTGGTAAGATGGCCAAACTATTTAAAACCAACTTACTTGCCTTTCTGTTTCTGTACATCCACTGGACAATCCATGAGGCAGACAAAACCACTTTTCTCCATCACATCAATCCTCTTATTATCAAGAGAAAATGGGAATGTGCCAAGCTTGGAATAGTATCATCTCACTTCACAATTTCATCCTGCTACTGCTGAGTAAATAAAACTTCCAGTCTCTGTGGGACTCTTGCAAGGCTACACCTTCTATTGCTCTTTCCCCAGCAACTCTAGTTTACTGCCACCTGCCTGGAAACAACCAAAGTTGGTATCTTCCTGCAGTCTGTCTCATATCCTTCAGCTCTAGAGTAAGAGGTTTGGGATCCCCAGCTTGCTCTAACCAGGAAAGAATTTCCATTCTTTCTAAGTTAGAGAGATGACGACCTAGCACTAGCAGCCCCGCTTCCTTCTCTCCATAAACTCTAGTCCCTACAGTTCACTTCTCTGCCTCTTGCTCTACCGTTTTTGTCCCTTCTCTCTTTCCTCCACTTGGAACAGTACTCAGCACACAGTAGGCTTCTGAAGAATATTTGTCAAACAAATGAATGAAATGGGTTTTTATGACTCTTCAGGATCCTTTAAATAGACCCTTGCCCATGCCAAGAGCTGATAAAAAGCACATGCCCCACCAGTTCCTATTACATAACCATCAGTCAATCCCCCGTAGCCTGTGCCATTCTCATTTACGTAGCACAAGAGGAACTGTATACCCTGGACTCACTGACAAATAGCAGCCCCAGGCTCTCTACCCTGCCTTGCGTGAAATATAAAATGGTGTGACTCATATAGCTATGATCACACACTTGTTTCTCCCCAACCCTGCAAATGCCAACTTCTGAAGTTAATCCTGTCTTTCAGGGAGAGCAACTCAGAGATCTATTTCCAAATTGCAGCTACATGCAAGGAAAATTGTTGCATAATAATATTATCCTGCCACATTCTGCAGTTAATTCTTTACATGCTTCCTGGATGTGGGGTCCAGGAGAAAAGTGCTGGCATCCTCTCGTCAGAGGTGCTTCTTCTCAGAGACTCAGTGTCCTCATGTTTGAGATTCCAAAGAATCATGGGTGACACAGTCCATCAAGATTTTTCTATCACCATATACAGCTGCCCAAACTTTGCCAGGGCAGTGGGCGATGCTGCCTGGCAGAACACATGCCCAAGTTAGTACTGGAGAATTCCTCCCCCACCACAGATTCTATTTTTAAAAGCAGTTGAAGAAAGAGGCAGGAAGGGAGGAGCTGAGGGAGCCGAGGAGATAGAAAGAACAGCCATGCTCACTTACCGGTAAATGATGCCCTTGCTTTGCAAGAAGAATAGACCAATGGCAATCTCTGCAGCATAAAATCTGAAATAAAAAAATGGTGATGGAGAAAGTCAAGGACACCACATGCTTGGCAACTCTCAGAAGTCAATAATAATATTGAACAAGGCACAGGGCATGAAAAGCCTACTATGGATGGTCACCTCGACATCTCATAATATGCTGAGCACATGGGTGGGTGGAGAATGGTTCAGAGTGACACATGAGGGTGGTTGAAGGGTCATCAACTGCATAATGGGGAGAGGGTGGGCTGGTGGAGAAGGATTGTTTCAAGCTACTACAAGTTAAAGGACTTTGGTGACAGCATCTGGCAGCTGTTGGAAGCTTAGCATGCACTTGGCATCATTCTCGGGGTTATCTGTTTTAATTCAACCTAGAATCCAATGACATGGGTCCTACTAGTACCCTTCTGATATTCCAATGGGGAAACTGGGGCTTAGAAGTCCGTGAAGAGGCTGGAGAAGACATAAACAAATGAGTGGAAACAGCTGGCGTCCCAAGTGTAACTTCTTAGTGAAGGTCCACCAAGAAGGAAAGAGGAGTCTATCGTTCATTCCTGTGGCTCTAGGGGTACATGATCTGTACAGGGGTCCAGAACCCAGAGGATGGTGCATCTAGGCACATCCTCAGTCCTTCTTTTGTTATTTCTTGAGGTCTAATCTCGCTCTGCAGCTCAACTGGCCTGTAACTCTATAACTTGTCATGTAGCCCAGGCTTGCCTCAAACTTGAAATCTCCCTGCCTTAGCCTCCCAACAGCTGACCACTATGCCTGGCTCATGAAAGAGATCTTAATAACACTAAAAAAAAAAAAAAAGCCAGGTATACCACAAGGGTTGGCTGGACCTCAGGGAGTTGTGTGAGTCCTAATATTACGTGTCAGAGAGAAAAGGAGAAGCAGTCCTGTGACACCATCACAATGCTTGAGTTGGAAGCACAGGGCTAAACAGAATACTCTTCCTGACTTAGCAGGTGGGAAAAGAGGAAGCAGGCTGAAAGGAACTGCAGCCCACAGCCCTCCCAGAGCTTCAGGGTGAGGCCCTCGATGGGCGCTGGGGACTCTCTAGAGAAGCAACAAGATCTAAGCAAATACCCGGGCAGGGGAATTGACGTTCATTCCTGTGGCTTTTTCTGTTCCTGCTCACCCACGGGGTTCTAAGCAAAGAAAAAGCTTGGTGAGATTTTTATTTTATACATTATCTCTTGCTGGCTTTTGCATTGGTAGGAACAAAATGGAGAACTCACAGACCACAGCTGCTAATCACCTTGATCCTTTATCTCCGCCAGAGTTGGAGGGAAAGAGGTGTAGGAAACAGATGAACAGACACAGGTGGGCCTCACCCACACAGATCCTCCCCTAGTGCCAGAAACTTGATGTTTCCCACCCTCTGGGGCTTGGTTCACTTGTTCATAAAGCTTGGGTGAAACTATCCCCCACCCCATGCTGCTCAGGATGAAATGAGACCATGTTTGCTTAGTAGTTAAGGTCTGGTACAAAGAAAGCTCTCAATAAATATTAGCAAATGAACAACAACAACAAAAACCCCAAAAAGACATTCTCCAAGGAAGATAGAAGACCTTTCTCAGAATTGAGGAGCAAAATAATGAGAGATTATGAAACAGCCATCGATTTAGAGCTATGGGTTCTTAGCTGGCCTTCAAGAACATAAAGAAACATCCCCGAACAAGCAGAATATGGTCCTCTTTGGCCAAATATTCCTCACAGAGGAAGCTTTAGATGTTGAAAAATCCCTCATTGGTTAAAATTTCAAAGGAACTGACACCCATTTATCCCAAGGAAAGGGCACAGAGGGAGGTCTGTCTTACACAGCATGGGGTTCCTTGAACCGGCCAACTTGTTGGATGTGGTACATGAGGTCACCCCCGTTCACATACTCCATCACAAAGTACAGGCGGTCCTGAGGAAAGAGAGCAGACAGCGATATCAGTACCCCATAGTTTCTCAGGCTCCAAACAGGGAGCAGGGAGTAGCTGGGATTTATGATTAAAACTACCAGAATTCTTGATGTGTTCTTTCATGCAGGACCCAGCATTCCCTTAAAGGTAACCTCTGTGCCACTGTAAGTATGCAGGCTAGCACAAGTGGAATGAAATCACTTTTAATTAATAACTACAAATTGAAATTCATTGGTGCTGGGAAATATAATTAACACACGGATCTTACTATTTAATTGATATTATTGTTTAGAACAAGGTTTGCTGGAACAAAATGTAGAAAATACTAGGTGGATAATTTTATAGTAATAGGTATCTGTGGGAGCCAGTCTTAATGTTGGCTCTCCAATGATTTCACCTCCTAATATGCATCCCCTCATGTACTAGCTCCCCCTCAATGACTGGGCTAATTTGTGTGACCAACAGCATGCATGACTTTGGGATGAGGCCACAAAGACCTTACAGCTTCCACTCTGCACTTTCTTGGTTTATATCTTCTACAGCAGCCATGATGTGTAGACACTCAACCAATCCTACAGAGGAGGCCTATTGGCAACCTAAAGCTTCTTATTTATAGACAGCACTGACTCCCTAGTCATGTGAATGAATCACCCTGGAAAAGACTATTTCTCCTCAGTCAAGCCTTCAGGGGACTGCAGTCCCCACTGGCCACTTGATGTGACTTCATTTGAGACTAGATATTAGACTTTTAGAGAGGTGTGCTAGCCTAAATACCTAACAGGAATTGTGAAGTGGTAAGTGTTTACTGTTGCTTTAAGCCACAGAGTTTTGAAATACTAGGTGACAGACATCTAACTTGGTATTGGCTAGCAAAATCCACCAATTAGCAAAGTTTGAAAAATAACAGCCTAGGAAGACATCAATGTGGTTGGGCCTGGAATGTCTCCCCAGATGTTCACGTGTTGAAGGCTTGAGCCCTATTTGTGGTAGTTACTTTTCTTGATACTATAACCAAAAACCTGAGACTGCAACTTAAGGGGAAGACAGGTCTCTTTTGGCTCATGGTTTCTGTCTTTGGCTACCTCTCTCCATGTTTTTAGATTAGATCCATATGAAGCAGAACATCATGGGGGCCAAAACATGTGGCAGATCCACTCAGCTGAGGGCAGACAGAAACTAGTCAGAAGAAATATAGGAAGGAGCCAGGATGAACAATAGTCCCCAGGAACATCCTTGAGTCTCCTACTTACCCTACTGGGTTCACCTCCTACTTCACCATCTCCCAGCTAAATATCATCATACTGTGGATGGATTCATCCACTGCCTAGGCAAGAGCTCTTAGGACCCAATTACTTCCCACAAGTCTATCCTCCATCTATGAGTCTATGAGAACACATCATATTCAACCCAAAACATCAGTGCAGCAGAGTCCAGAGGTGGTGCCTTGGGGAGTTGGTTGGATCATGAGTCTTTGGGCTTCATTAATGGGTTAATTTGCTTATGGGTCATAACTTGGTAAGCTATTAGGAGGCAGTGGAAACTTAAGGAGATGGTACCTAGCTGGAGGATGTGGGTCACTGGGACATGCCCTTGAAGGGTATATTTTGTCTCTGGCTGCTTCCCTTACCCTCCTTCCTTCCTATGCTCCACCACAGCACTCCACCATCATGCTCTGCCTCATCGATGGGAGTAATGGTGGGTGGGTTCAAGTGACCACAGACTGAAACCTGTGAAACAATGACCCAAAACTGACCTTTTCCCCTTAAATTGTTTTCCTCAGACATTTTGTTACAGCAAATATTGATGTGCGTACAGGCATATTCATGGCAAATCCAGCAGATTGCCCTAAATCCCTCAAGACTGAAGTTTAAAAGCCAAGGGCATGCAATTGTGACCTTTCTGTCAGGAGAAATGACATCCTAAAGAGACATCTGTACCTTTCCTTTTAGCTGTCAGACTGTGGAGACAACGGATCCCAAAGTATTAAAATTTCCCCAGAAATCCCATGCTGGGAGAAGGAAGGAGATGAAGAACTGGTGCCCAGTCAGAGGAGAAACTTGCCTCTCAGGAAAAGACCTCACACAGTCTGTCAACCTGTCAGACTATCCTGCAGGACAAGCCAGAGCCAAGACAGTGATGGATCAATGCAGGGCAGGACCACACCTTGAGCCAGACAGCTTAGTTATTTATATACCTCACCCTCTATCTAAAGCTAAGTCATTGCAATAACCCCCAAGACAGACTCCCTCTTCCCAATGTGACCATAATGGATAATCTAATCTCCCTTCTCTGCTTTTTATTCTTGCAGGTTGGGGCTGTGTAAGCCTGTTCCCAGTACCATGAGCAACACACAGTAGGTACCCAGAGAGTGAGAGAGCACAGGCTTAGAAGCCAAAGAGGCTATTTAGAAACCCAGCTCTGACTCTTGATAGCAGGGGATCTCAAGTGTTAACATTTGGGTTCCCTCATTTGAACAGTGGAGGGGATCAGACCCTGGTGCTGTTAGTGAGGCTAATGAGGCAGAAGGAACCATGGTCCTTGGGAAATGCCCTCCTGAGATTGGACATTTCTCTGTCTGTCAAAGGGTGTTTGCCAGACGAATGAACGGCACCCTCTCTTCTTCGTTCTGCTTGGGGTAGATCGTTCCTTTACTCTGCCTTCTTTTGGCTTGCAGGGCCTGCACTATTTGCAGGAACTAAAATCCCCCTCATGTTCTCAGGCTAAAAAAACCGTTTCCTCTAAATTAACCCACCCAGTCTAAGTCAGATCTGCTTGTTATAGTCTTCCGTGAACCTCTGTGGCTGTCCCCTCTGATGACATCACAGTTTGTCTTTATATATTTAACTTGATGATAGTCTAGTCCATCGGTTTATCCATTGATCTATTAAGTAAAAAAATATTTGCAGAACCCTACTAGGTACCAGATTACAGGTGCCGGAGAGAAAAGCCATGAACAAAACCAACAAAATTCCCTAGCCTCTCTGTTTCAACTTAGCAGAGTGATGCTGCTAAAGATGATGTTAGAGGTAACAAGCAGAGTGCCTAAAGGCTGTGAGTGCTACATAAAAAACAACACAGGTTAAAGAGGCTGGGATGTCAGCAGACGAGACAGGGGGAAGACTTCCAACTGCAATCAAGTGCTCAGGATAAACCTCACTGAGAAGATGTGTGAGCAAAGCCACCCAGAGTAGGGATGTATCTAGTGGAGGAAGCAGCCTATGCAAAGGCCATGGGCAGAGAGTCCACCACTGTGCCTTGGGGATCCACCAGGAACCAATGAAAGTGTAGAACAGAAGAGAAGGGAGACAGGGTAGAAGAGGGGACCAGAGATGGGCTGACTCAGGTCATGTAGGGGTATCTGCATGTGGGAAAATGTAAAGATTTGGGGCTTCATTCTGTGAGTCCCTGTCTATGAGGGATAGTACCGCATCCCCGCTATCTCTGGCCAAAGCAATCCATTGATGTAAATTAATTAATGACTGAATGAATGAAGGACACAGGAATTCATGGGCACCTGACCTCCATCATGAGTTGGAAGGTTGGAAAAAATATGCCGGCCCAGCAGCTTCTCTGGGGATCGGCCTCAGAAGATCACTCTATGTCCCTGGGCCTCCGTCCCCTGTTTTTGATGAAGACAATATAACCCCCATCTCCAACAGAGTGGCTCCAATGAGACACACAGAGCTGTACATTGTGACTCTGACAAGGATGGGGAGGAGAGGGGTAACCTGGTTTCTCAAGCCAGACCAGTGCTTACTTTAACTGGTCACCAAGTCAATAAAGTGGGGTATAGTCATTTTTTTTCTAAAGAGAAAAATGAAGCAAGAATTAGAATAGAATGGACTTCAGAACGGAACAGAAAGGGTCGGAGTCCTGGGGACAGAGCACTGAGTATGTTTTTGTGAAATGTGAGTTGGTTTGTTTAATGTGCTGATCAAGCTGAGGTTTGATGTAAAAGTTGGTCTTACATGAAAAGTTGCAAAGCTGCTGGGAGGGCTAGAAAGCTGAGAGAACAGGTACAAGAGGGGAGCTGCAGGGCAAAGGTCCCAGCTCCAAAATGAGCATGAGGTTGGGATGCCATTCTGGTACCTACTAGCTATACAATGCCATGCGGTTAGTAAACTCTCTGATCTCCAGATTTCTCTTCACTTACACAGTGGGTACTTGCGCTGGCTGATAGGGCACTAAATAAGATGGCATCCACAGACTGCCTAAGATGTTGGTCATGAAAGAAATACTTAATCCATCATTTAAAGAAATAAAAATTCCTTCCAATGCATAGGCTTTCATGTTACTCTATGTAATCAGTACTATACGTTTGCCAAATGTGTATTTTAAGTTATTATACACATAATAATGATACAAATCCATTTCATCAAGCCAATGGTGTGTACCTGAGTTAAAGGCTTTATGAATCTTACCTCTTTTATATATCTACACAACCCAACACGGCAAGCATTAGGTCATTCTCTGTCTTAATACATAGAAGCTGATGTGGAGAAAGGTGATTGGCCAATAGTCACTCAGCTGGTAAGTGGCAGAGCCAATCTGACCCAAGATGGATGAGGTCTAGGGTCAATACTTGAAGCTTCTCACTGTGCTGGCCCCAGTGAGTACAAGCAGCTTGAAAGGTTCTGAACTGGATGTCACAGAAGGATGTATGATGTATCCTTCCTTGGAAGCTTCCAGCCCAGCAGGGGAGAAGGTTCACAATGCTCTACCATGGCATCCAGCTGGAGCTGGCAAGTTTACAGCAAGCCGAGCAAGTCAACCAATTATATATATTTTTGAAATGTTTTTTTTCTCTCTCAGATCAATACTGTTTTCCCTTCTAACCACCTAATGAGAGGCAGAGAGGGAAATGGGAAGATTGAACATGCAGTTTAGACAAAGGTCACACTGAAGACGGTGGCATGAAGCAGACAGCACACCAGAGCCAAAGACACTCAGCCCCGGGTTCTTGGGGGGGGGGTGATAGAAAACAAGCCTAAAATAGCATCTGTCTTTGCCACACACTGAAGAGAACCAAAACACTTGCTTTTAAAAATTATTTTTAAAACTAGCAGATGGCATCGGCCACAGAGGAAAAAGTGAGGGAGAGATTTTACTTGCTTGATTTCTGGCTAGATTAATTCAACCCCCCCCCACCCCAACTCAATAGTCAGAATCCCAGCACTGGATGGCTCCACTGAGGGTAATGTTTTATGGTCTGTTTCCACTGCTCACTGTATGTGGGGGAACCTAACGTTCACCATCTTTGAATCTTACCAGGATAGCTTGGGCCTACCAGTGCCTCAGTTGTTAAATGTTATGGCTGGCACCTTGCTGTCCCTTTGCCTCTGAACACTTAATGATGCCCACTTGGTGTCAGGTGGCACCCCACTGCTCAGCCTTGCTTCTGTGAGGAACCCACAGTGCCCAGTGTGGAGGATTCACCAGACCCCTCTCCAAATGGCAACATTTTTCAAAACAGGGTAGCAGATAATTTTAGGAAATCATAGGTGCATAGGCCTGTACTTTTTATAATTTGGGCTTTTGGAGTTTGAAAATACAATTAAACATAGGAAGCTTCTTATTTCATGGGTATCATTGCTGAAGAGGAAGAACAAGGCACATGGAGTCACATATGACAGGGAGTCATGGGTGGGACCAGATCATGTCTGAAGATGACAGAGATGGGAATTTCAGCTATTTCCCTGGATGGATAAGTTCTTCACCAAGTTTTACTCCTCTATCAAAATGTATTTAAAAGTAAATTTAAAATGTAAAATTACTTAAAAATTAGTCTTGGAAATTCAGTTTATGGATTTTTGTTGTTGTTTGTTTAGGTTTGCTTTTTTTTTCTTTTCTGGGCATGGTGGTGCTATAATGAAGTACTTGGGAGACTGAGACAGAAAGATTGTAAGACCATCTTGGGCTACAGAGCAAGACTAAAATAAGTAAGAAAGTTGAAATTCACTTTAAAAACAGAAACATAATTATTTAAATATGTTAAAACTTCATAAATGGAAAGTCATTGTCCCTGTAAAAATCATAAACTCATATCTGGACTATGTTATTTACATTCTATGCCCAATTTGACCTTGGTACATCAGTACTTTAAAGAATTTGTTTTTAAAACACGAACACCATTTGTCCATACCACAAAATTCCTACCGTATAGTAGTCAGCTGGTGGCCATCTAGAGAAAACCTTGAATAGAGGCAAGTTTGAGAATTTTCTCAGCGCATTGATTTTGTGTGAGTGCGTGTGAGTCATGGTATTAGTCACTACAGGGGCCCAGATAAAGACTAAGATACATACCTTGTCTCTAGAGCATTCAAAATCTTGGCTAATACATACATATAACTAACACAAACGACAGTTAAAATAAATGCAACCGAAGGAATGGCATTAAGAGACCCGGAAGTGAACCTTGGAACCTCAGCTAACTATAGGGCCATTTCCGTAGCCCCCAACTCCCACCCAATTAGTGCAAACCCCAGCACGGCTCTCCCCCTCCTGTCACGGCTCACAGCCTTTCTCTGGGCTGATGCATGTTGACTTGTATTTCCATCCTTTCCCTCTCTCCTGAGCTCCAGTCAGCTCCAGCTGGCTCCAGGACGTTTCTAAGTGGGTGTTCCACTGTCGTCTCCAATTAAAAGCCCAGAAAGGCAAACTCACTACCTTCCTCTTCAGACTAGCCGCTCTGCTTGGCCTTAAAGTGCCTCTTCAAAACTGATGCTGCTCTGACTCTTTCCTTTGGACTGTAAGTTGAAAGTAGCTTCCATGCATTCTCAATTCTCTTTCCTTTACTTCTTGTATTCCAACAGCAGATTAAAAAAAATAAAATGAAATGTCGGTCTGTCACCATATCATGTACAATGGTTGTACAGGATTTTCCAAATTTGGAATGTGAGTACAGGGGATGGTCATTTAAAATGATGATTGCATGGCATATGCACAGTCTATCTGAGGGCCTGCACACAGAGCCAGAACATTCTAAGAGACAATCTTCCTTCAATATCGCTGAAATAGAGTGTGGTACAATGCCTGTGTGGTGGTGAGGGGGACTCCTGCCATTTTCTCTGTGATTATGGTATATATGTGTGAGATATATGTGCACATGTGCCCATGTTTGTGTATGCAGAGTCTACAGGATGACATTAGATGGCCTGTTTTATCACTCTGCCTTATTTCTTCGAGATAGGGTCTCACTGCACTGAAGCTGGCAGCCAGCAAGCTCTGGTGATCCTCCTGTCTCCCCCCCCCCCCCCCCCCGCACATACATAGCACTAGGGTTACAGGTGCATGAGGCCATGCCCAGTTGTTTATATAAGAGTTGGGATCCAAACTCAGTTTCCCGTGTTTGTGGAACAAGCACTGTTATCTACTGGGCCATCTCCCTAGGTCCCTTGCCACTTTTAATGAGACCTTGGAGAGAACACCAACCATGTGGGAAGCTCTTGTTCCATGTTCTAAGATGAATGGTGGGAAGTTGTCTATGTAATGATTTTCAATGATCTTTTTCAAGGCTGGTCCATGAATTCAATGTGTCTGCAAGCTGCTCCCTTTATCACACACAGCCATCTGCTTCTCTCCAGAGAAGCCATGAAACGCTGTGATTTTGTGCTCTGGCTTTGGCATCAGCCAGTCCTGATTCCCACCCTAGTTACACAGGATACTTGCTCTGAGACCTTGGGTTGGTTATTTGTACTCTCTGTCTTCCTAAATGGAGTACAGTCATAGCAGCTTCTCTTCCATATGGGATGCTTCCATGTCCAACAATGTGTGCCAAGTCTGTGAATTCACAGACCTTCATTGAGGTGAATGTGTGGTCAAGGAGATGTGCCCACATTCATCTCTTGCTGTGGGATGTCTTTCTGTACATTGTGAATATGTGTTGCTCAGATTGGTTGATAAATAAAGCTGTTTGGCCAATGGCAAGGCAGAATAAGGTTAGGTGGTACATTCAAATAGAAGATAGAGGAAGAAAAAGGTCAAGGGAGATGCTGCAAGCCACCACCAGGAGAAGCAAGATGTGAAAGTACCGAAGCCATGTGTCAAGACATAGAATAATAGGAATGGGTTGAATTAAGTTATAAGAACTAGTTAATAATATGCTAGAACCATAGACCACACAGTTTTTAATTAATATTAGCTTTTCAGTGATTATTTTATAAGTGGCTGCAGGACAGCAGGGCCGGGTGAGACCAGAGAAACTTCTGATACAAACTCTCCTTTCTCCCCCTTTCAGCTTGAGAATTACAATCCCAAACAAGAACTTGCTGCTCTTTTTGCTTTAGCTTCCTAAGGCCCTTTCACTGACACAGAGGTGCTCAGTGCTAGGACCGCCTTTCTTACTCTGTGGACTTCATAGATCTTGGATTATTGAATGAATTTGCCAATGCCACCATTGAGAAAGAGAGAACCCAACTACCTTTATCTCTACTATATACTCAGTTTCTATTTCTGGTGCCTTACCTGCCCGCAAGATCCTCTAATCATTAGCGTCCTGAATCCATGATACCTGCCAAGTTCCCAGGATCCCCTTGGGTACTAGCTTCCTCTCCTATGAGGCACTGAAGACTGTATCTGGGCCTGAATCTTCTTGGCCTCCTTTGGCATTTCCCACCTAACAGGAGCACCACTTAAGCCTTCAAGTAGATACAACACTTTTTATAAGGCTCCTACTGAGTTAGTACCTAATGAGCACTTGGTTGGGCCACAAAAGAACACCTGATATAAGCTGAACCAATCAGATTCTCTCCCCCCATGATTCCGAATTGGAAGGAAGCCACACTTGCCACAAGCAGTGAAAAACAGAAATAATGAGAAAGCAGACAATCTGCCTTCAACTTGCAGATTCTAGGTCCTTCCAAGGTCAAGCAGACCTGTGCCTTTGTTTCTCTCCCATAACATCTTACTTAGTGTTAGTAATTTGTGTTTGTTTGTGCATGAGGTAGTTGAGTGTGGGATAGAAGTGCTCTATTTCTTATAATCCAGTCATCTCCGACCAAGACCTTTGCCAGAACCATCTTCAGCATTGCTCTAAGGTCCTACCACACCCTGGGACATTACTGCTAAACCAGATATGGCCTGAATCATCATTGCTCCTTGGATGCTCTTGGGAGTTCAATGGGCACGTCACCAGAATAAATTCTATAAGTGGAGACCATCCCCATCTCCATCTCTGCCCTCCTTTGTATTCTGGGTTGATGCTTCTCCCAGCATGCCTTGCAGCTGAGTTATTGCTGGGCCATGGCAGCAAATTTGGGGAGGAAGTAACTTCTGTCCTTCAATGACTCATGAAATCTAATTCTATTTAAAAAAAAAAAGAAGTGCATATGTTCAATTGAAAAGAAAACAGTTAAAATAGATGTTTTGCTGAAGAAACTTAACTGCCTGTGCCCACTGGCAGTTGGGAAATTACATGAATGTGCCTGGCTGACAATTGTCCCTGAGAAAAACTGCAAAACCATTGCAGGAAATGAAATCATTTTGTACCTATGTGGCAAGGGGCCCCAGTCCAGCTCTAACTGTGGAACCAGCTTCCACTCAGTGTCTGTTAGATTCAGTCAACTGTCTCTTTTAATCCCCATGTAATGGGCTCCCTTTATGAGATGATGAAACCCATATTCACAGCTGTTAGTGACTTTCTAGGAGTCCTGTGGCCGGTAATCACAGGTCCATATTCATCTCCCTGGGGAATGAATGCTTTGCCCTGTGTGTTTCTCACGGGAGCTTGATTTCCCCAAGACTGGCTCATCTAATGAGCAATTCTCTAAAGCTTAACTCTCTTCCAAAAACTTCTGCATCTATTTTGCCATCTTGTGGCAATTTAAAAAAAAAATTAAAAGGCTAAGGAGATGGCTCATAGGTTCTTACCTATAAGTGCCCTTGCATTTGCTGTGTTAACATGAGGACCTGAGTTCTAATCCCCTGTACCCATGTAAAAACTTGGGTGTGGCTGCATGCACCTGCAACCCCAACTCTGTGAGGGGTGGCTATATTGCAATCACTGGATCATGTTGACCTTGTCTCAGGGTAATAAGGGACAGAGCAGACCACATGTCAAACTCCTCTGGACTGTGTGTGTGGGTATGCATGCCCGTATACACATGTGTGAATATAACACACACCCACATCAAATTGTAATTCCTTTTTTTATAGACACTTCTGAAATATTGGGAACTCAAGGAGAAGACAGTTACCTACAAACCCTTCCCTGAATCTAATCAATATTTTGATTTGGCCATGCCTACTTCTGATTATTCTCCATGTGTATATTTAGGCTGAACACATTTAGACTATATCAAATGAAATTTAATATTCTATATTTGCCATGTATATTTTTTGAAAGGTTTGAAAATACAGCGTAAGAATACTTCTGACAGAATTTTGCTTTTCTAAACAACTTTTAAAATAATGAGCTTTGTGTTATTTCAAGAATGGCAAAAACTATCCTGGGTATTAGTGGATGCATTTCACATTCATCTGTTTTGACCACTTTACAGATTTTTTATTTTTAATTTCTTTCATGGACCTTTAATTTTCAAAATTCTACATCTCTAGCCAAAAAAAAAAAAAAAATCAAGTTTGCAGTATGCTACAATAGATTTGCCATTCCTTTCAAGATAGCTGATTCATAAAGGAATTCTGGGTCACAAAATACAACATGACAATCCACTCAGGCTCAGCTGGCCCTCTGGCTGCTCCTCAGACACAGGGAGTGTACTCCTGCCTGGGGCTTTCACACACACTCTTCTTGCTTCCTGCCACTGCTTTGCCCCCTGAGAGCCCTGCCTGCTCGGTCTCTGCTCAAATGTCACCCTTACCACCAAGCTTTCCTTGCTGATCCCATCAAAAAAATGTCATCTCACGGCACGCATCCACCCGACTTGAGCCCCACCACTCTGTCTCGGTTCTCACTTTCTTGTCTCCCTGGTAGAATGGGAACCCCAACAGAATGGGGACTGGACCTTTTGTCACTAGGTGTTTCTCATGGTGACACTACAGGCCCTTGAGACGAAGGACTCAACAAACAAATACATACATGTTAAAATAACTGGGAACAGGAACCCTCCACACACCAGCCACATGCTCTGACTTCCAGGGATGCTGCCTACTCCAACTCTGCTGCTCACCCCCAGGGTCCCTCCAAGGCCAAGGGCACCACAGTGCCAGCCTATGAATTGTGCTGGATGACCACCCCTAAGGGTCCTCCCCAGAAACTTTTCTAAGCCACACTAGCCACGGCCATTATGCTCCCCATGTTTAGTCACTCCCACGGAGAAAATCCTAACTAACTGTTAAAGAATCCATGTCGCGTGGGGGTGACACTTCACAGTAGAAAGACTGCTGAACGGGCCATTAGGAAACTGTGCCTCTAGTTCTGGGGTTCCCGTTTGTCGATTATGTAACCTGAGTCACTTTATTTTTCTTGGGGTCAATCTCCCTTGGGCAGAAAGACAGACATTTGTTGTGAAGCGTGGACAGAACATCAAAAGAGGAAATGTTTTGCAAATTATAAGCAGCAATGTGGAATTCAGGCATGGCGGCTGGGGCGAGGGGGCAGCAAAGCCTTCCAGACCTGGGGTTCTAGAATAAACCCAGGCTCCATGACTAATTTGTTGTGTGAAATCACACAAGCTCCTTCACTTGCCTGACTATCATCATTCTCATTTGTAATGTCACCTGCCAAGAGGGACTGGAACACAGACTAGGGCACTAGTCACTGGTCACTGCTGCTTTGGGTCTTGTTGGCAACATGGCTACTGTGGTGGTTTGAGGGAGAAATGTCCCCCCGTAGGCTTCGTTCCCAGTTGGTGGCACTGTTTGGGGAAGCTTAGGTGGCACAGCCTTGCCGGAAGAAGTGCATCACTGGGGGTGGGATTTAAGATTTAAAAGCATCATCAATTCCAGTTTGTTCTCCCACTTCATGCCTGTGGTTAAGATAGGAGCTCAGCTTCTTGTTCCAGCTACCATGCCTGCCACTGGCTGCCATGCTCCCCTACCGTGATAGACTCTTATCCCTCTGGAGCCATGATACACAATAACCCCTTCCTTCTCTAAGTTGTCTTGGTCAAGGTGTTCTACCACATCAACAGTAAACTAAACTAACACAGTCACTGGTAAGGTCACTTGGTGGCATCTCCTAATGATGCAGCTCAGCTTAAGTAGGGAGAATTGGGGGCCTAGTGCTGTGTCATAGAGAAGTGTTCTGTGTCCTTGATCCTTACTCTTCGAGCTGTGGACAACCCCTATTGTAACATCTGTGTGTGGCTGGGAGGAAATATTTCTGAAGATTCACATATGCTAAATGTTCCAACAGAAAATCAGTTTCACCTCAGAGATGGGAAAACCAAGGGGGTGGAAACCTGAGGCTTTGCAGAGCAGGTTGGAGGTGACAGGCTGGGATAGAGCTCAGGACCAGATGGAGACATTTGTGTGCTGGGGATTCCAATCAAGGGTTGTCAGGTAGAATGATAGCCAGGTCAACCACATTCCAAAGACCTCCTTGTGTATATGTTAAGTATGTTAGTATTAATGCTGCTCTGCCTAGGTTCAAATCCTGGCCCCGACATGGCCTAGCAGTATGGACAAGTTTCCTGTCCAGTGAAATGTTTATAATAGGATCCATCTAAGAGTTGCCAAAGAGCTTAAATTTGCAACTCCCATGCCACACATAGAATGGGTATTATTATATTTATTTTACTCAAAATTAAAATACATGTACTTAGCTTCAAAAATAAAATGGGACTGGAGAGGTGGCTCAGCAGTTAAAAGCACTTTCTGCTGTTCCAGAAGATCCAGGTCCAGTTCCCAGCACCCATCTTTGGGGGACTCTGTAACTGTCTGTATCTCTAGCTCCAGGCTCTTAGCTACCCTCTTCTGATTTCCACAATTGCCCACACACACTTGGTTTACACACACACACACACACACACACACACACACACACACACACAATTTTTTTAAAGTCAGGCTGGATATGATGACACATGTCTTTAATACCAGCACTCAGGAGGTACAAACAGAAGGATATCTTTTAATTTGAGTCCAGACTAATTTACATAGAGAATTCCAGGACAGATAAGACTACACAGAAGACCCTCTCTAAAAACAACAAAAAATGAAAAATAAAAATAATAAATCTTTTTTAAATGAAGAAAATAACATAAGTTGGGGCATTTTATGCAATGTGAAGATGCACAGGACACAGGTGAGAAGGCTGGGTGTCTGCTGCTCTTTCAGCTGGTCCCAATAGGCTTTTTATTTTTTTCTTAGAACAAATGGATTTCTCCAAGCATTCCCCCTATCACCCCCAAAAGATGGATTAACTACTTCATCTCACTGTCAACTCGTGAGAAAGTTGCCCGTTACATCCCTTGGCTTTCTGCAGTGGGAGACTGCCTGGAAGGAGTCACAGAACCTCTCCCCAAACAGGGCAATAGTCCACTGACTCTCACAGTTCTCAGTCCTTTCTCCCTGGCATATGACAACTCTTGGAGGCAAACCGGCTTGGTACTATTGCCACATGGATGCAACTCCTGGAATATAATATCAGAAAACTGAAGCACAGATTTGGGGGGAGGCCACATGTCATCAAAATAAATAAATAAATAGATAGATAAATAAATAGATGATAAATAAGTAACCGTAAATCCACTCCACACTGCCATTTTCAAAACAGTTCATTACTGACGCTCTCCTTTAATGAGTATTAGTCACACATGACTCATTTCCCCCCATCTCAACACACCCAGCTGAAGCAGCAACCATCACTTCAAGTTTGCTACTGGCCTGTTTACCAGGCAGTCTGTCATTCACACACTGATGTCCATGAGTCAGTTTGGGAACCAGGCATGGAAAAGGGGGAGGAGAGCCTCAAGCTTTATGTCCTGACTCTGCTAACACATGGACCTCTTCCGTCCTGAATTCCCCAAAGTGACATTAGAGATATTTGACTTCTTTTGTAACTGATCTTTGCCAAGTACCCATACAATTATCATTCACTTACAGTTGTATTTACAGTGACTCTCATTTTCCCTTAAAAGTTTATTTTAAAAGCAAGCTTTAGTCCTCCTTAGAGCATAGTTGGGGACCAATTCATTATCCTGAAGCTTCAAAAAGGGAAGAAATGAAGCATCAATTCTGTCTTTTCTGTGTGAACCAGATCACTAGGGAACAAGTGAGGGGAAACCACTCTTTGTAAAAGCATTGCAGCCAGCACATGCAAAACAGACCTTCCCTTCTGATGATTTCCAATGAGCGTATGGACTTAGTGCTGAGCATCAGTCAGGCCAGCATCACCAAGATCCTTGAGCGTTACCTGCCTTTGGTGACAGACTGCATCTAGAACCTGGGGGCACCTACAGTCTTACTAAGGGATAGAAGCTGAGTCTGACCAAGCCTCTGCACTCAGCTACCAATTTGCAGAAAACACAAGGGAAACAGAAGCATGCAGAGGTGATGTGAGACTTCAGCAAGTAAATCCCAGACCAAAACCAGTACAGACCAAATAGCCCAGAATTGGGGGCTCACTAGATCAGCAGCAAAAGGTATACCAAATTAGATGCAGAATACGAGAACATCTATCTCATTTCACCTAGAGGGTAGTAGTATGTAGGTTAAAAGCAGGGGAGCGGAGGCATCCAAAAGAATCCTACAGAATCCCTGGAAGCATCTTCAAATCTCAAGGCCATTGGCCTTTCACAGAACCACATCTGGAGGAATGAACTCTTAATTTGCACTTGTGCCCTGCCCTCTTCTCTTGGGAAAGGGAGGCCAACATCTAACAGGACCAGGGAAGGTCAGGACCCACTGAAGTGACATCTTGCTCTTGCAGGGGCAGCAGCAGGGAATGCAAGAATGTTCCCAACTCATCCTGGCAGCCATGTTCTGAGCTCACCAGCCCTTTTGCACAACCCTGTGCCCAGCCTCAGATGCCTTCTTAGGGCTGTGCTCTTAGGAAATCCTTCCCTATAAAGGCTCCTAGCAAAGGATCTCAAACAACCTGCAGAGATGTACATATGTTCCTCCAAAGAACTGGGAGGACTGACTGTAACTATCTAGGAGTCCCTGTCCCCAAGTCACCCCTTAATGTTAGAAAAGCCTTGACTTGTCCAGTTATAAAACTATTTGTCTGGGGGACAACATTCAGTGGCAACCTTTGGAATTATCAGCTGACTTCTGTGGAGCCAGAATCCTTCAGCTCCCACCAGGAAAACTGCTTAGGTAGCACCAATGCCCAGTATCTCCTTGGGATGGCTACTGTAAAGCTATCACTACTGGCCAAAGCCTATGGAAACCCCGAAGTGACTTCCCAGAGCACTGGACTGGTTACCATGGTCTGGAAGCAGGAATGGAGCTGAGTCAGGAATGGTGGCTTCCCAGGCAAGGCCAGCACCCGCTTCTCCACCATTGTGCACTCCACATCGTCATCCTGGATCACTACGTCTTTCTTCAGGATCTTCACAGCATAGAGCTCATCTGTACCCTTCCGCTCTGAGAGCATGACCTGGGGAAGACAGCAAGTGTATCAGCACCATTAGAAGAGGCCTGAGGGACCCGTGGGTACCCAGAATCCATGCAAACCCATGCCAGCTTTGGACAGACATGTTGTGTTAACCTGGAGACAATGAATAACACTTTGCAGCCACTTGACACTTTGAATGTCTAAGTCCTATCAACAGAAGATGATTCTAGGAAAGACGAGTGTGTATTGAACCCTTTGGGACATCCAGCAATAACAATGCCAGTCAACATGGCTAGATGATAATCACTCCTTAGAAGCAAGTTTCACTGTCTGTTTTATTCACTGGTGTAACTCTAAATCTTCAAACGTACCAGACATGTATTAGATAACCAGTAAATACTAAAAACGCAAAAATCAATTGAGTTGATATGCCACATTTTGTTGATACCTATGGGAGGCCTGCCCCTTTCTAAATAGAAACAGAGGAGGAATAGATTGGAAGGGGGGAGGTAGGAGGAGGGAATGGGAATAGAGGAGGGAGGAGAAACTGCGGTTGGGATGATGGATGGATGGATGGATGGATGGATGGATGGATGGATGGATGGATGGATGGATGGACAGACGGACAGACGGACGAGTGGGCGTGTGGATGGACGGACGGACAGACAGACAAACAGACAGACAGATAGATAGATAAACCTGGGTTTGAGACACCTACTCCTTTATTTATATACTTCCCTCAGTGTGTCCTGTTCTCTAAGAGTCTGCTGGGCATGCAGCAAGAATCAAGCAGGCACATTCCTTGACCCTGAACTCAGGGAGGAAAAGAGACCAGACAACTAATTATAGGAATAGTCAATTTAATTTTAACAGCCTTGCCTACTGTCCTGGGGCTTCTTCCTACAATCTGTGGTCATAAGCAGGATCAGCAAACCAGGTGGCTCATGGACACAATGCTATTTTCATTATGTTATTATTATCCTCGGTCTTGACTGAGTCAGAGGGACGATGGCTGGTGTGCTATCCTCAGGGAGGCTCTTGGGAAGCAAAGGCTTGGGCCACATTCGAAGGAGACCTACTCTGCCTGGGAAGGCCTCCCTGAGGAAGAAGTGATGTGATTGGCATATTTGCTAAATGTACTATGTTATCTGTTTTGTAAACAACATTTGTCAGCACCATATTTTTGAGTACTTATCAATGTATCAAGCAATTATTTCTCATTTGCTTTGCATATGATTCTTGGAAGCAGACACTGTCATGAACCTTATAAGAAACTGGGGCATAGAAGGCTAAGAGCCTGCCAGAGTACCACTCAGAGCAAGGGCATGATTTGAACTCAGGTTTATACGGCCAGAGCTCCTGTCTTCATTCTTTTATTATTATGTGTATCGTGTATAGGTGCTCATATGCCATGGCACACATGTGAGGTTTGACAATGACTCTTGGGAGTTGATTTTCCTTCTTCCTGGGGTCCGGGCATCAAGCTCACTTTATCAGGTTTGTATAGCAAATGATTTACCCATGGAGCTGTCTCACTGACCCCAAGTTTCTATCTTTAAATGCTTCTCTTGAGACTCAGAAGAAGCCTCAAAGAAGTTAGGAGATTAAGACTAAATCTCCTGACACAGGTGAACAAGAGAATGCAACAGAGACTTGAGGCTAGATGGAATAGCGATGGACACCCAGAAACTCACAGGTATATCAGCATACCTGCTCAGCTCCTGTCCTAACAGAAAAAGGTCCAAACCAGACTCAGTCACAGAAGCTTCTACAGTCCTGCATCCACACACTAAACCTCTCAGGCAGAGCTCAACAGCTTTCTTGAGCTAACCCAGCCTCTTGCTTCTCCTGCCTTCTCTCACCTAGCAGTCGGTGGTGCCCATGGGCACTGCAGATGTGGGGCCATGCAGGATGCTTTAGGAAGAAGACTTCCAGCAGACAGTCCTACTATAGTGGGCCTGTCCTCAGTGGATGCTACCTTTGTGACACTGTCTCAGCCCTCAAAAGAGCCACTGGCTCAGGTGGCAATCCAGCTACAGGGTCAGGATGTGACTTCGGTGTACTTTCTGCCCCCTCTCTGTTCTTCACATGCTTCTCAAGCTCCAAGCCAAGGCAGGGATGAAGACTGAAGAAAACTCATGTCCCAAAGCAGAGAATCAGAAGAAGGTGGGGTTTTCTGCTCTCTGGTTGCAGAGAAAGCTGGGATGGAAGAGTACAGGGGGCAGCAAGGTGACCTGGACTGGATGAAAGTGAGGAGGACTAGAGACAGGAGAAGAGCCTGCACCCGAGAGGCTAAAATGTCCTGTCACACCCAGACCGCCACTCATAGTCCCCAGGACCCTCTTGTCTGTCCTTAGTGGAGGAGAAGGAAGTGATAGCATCCAGGACCGTGGGATGATGACACAACGGAGCCACCTCGCCTGCCCTCACCTGCCTTTTCCACGTTCTTCTTAATACCTAAACTGGCATTTGCTAACTGCTCTTAAGAGTCTAGTCACTGCCTGCCATATCCCGGGCATTTCGGTAATGCTTACCCAGGAAACAAAGACAGCAAAAGTCAAAATACAAATAAGTAGCTAGAGCTAGCAACAGCCATGGCCACATTCCCCTGTGTTCCTGAAGTGAAAAGAAATCTCGTATTAATTGCATCGAGCAGTTCCTGGAGCTCCCAGAAACTTTAATACCAGCACAGAGGGTGTGGGTTGTTTGCCCAGCTGTCCCTGCATCTCCAGGGTGAGGATTCCACACAGACTGAAAGGATGTGTTGAAGTAACGTTCTTATCAAATTCCAAGCCACATCTGTTCCCCAAGAACCTTCAGGGAGAAATGTGATAAACAGCAGAACTCCAGCGACAATAAATAACAGAAAAGCAGCCAAAGGACTCCCTGGTGGGAAGTTTGTGGTGATGAACTTTGCTGCCAGATCCCCATGGTGAGGTGTGCCCAGCAGCTTGGCCTCTGCCCACAGAGTGGGTAATGCTCTGCAATGATGAATGTGTGAATTTGAGAGTTAGAATGCCTGGTATACATTCAAGGCTGGCCATAAAGTAGCTGTGCAACATTGGGAAATCCACTTAGCTTTTCTGAGCCTCAGTTTCCTAATCTGTCAAATGGGCATGCCAAGAAAACCTCAGCTGGTGGTCTCAGGACCCATATGGGCAGGGTGTGTGTAAACTTGACTCAGCACGCTTGGCAAATGATGAACACTTAACACCCAGCACTGGGCTATCTCCTAGGGTGGGCAGAGCAAAGCCAAAAACGAGGTGGCTTCAAACAACAGAAACAAACAGAACTTCAGAGTTCTGGGGACCAGCAGTCCAAAGTGAAGACGCTGGCAGGTCAGCTACTGGGGAAGGATAAGGGAGAATTTGCCCTGTGCTTCTGTCCCAGCTTCTGGCGGTAGCCAGCAAGCCTTAGCACTCCTTGGCTTATAGATACATGGACTGCTCCAGTTTCCACCCTTTCTCCACACGGTGTCCCCGCTGCTGTCCGGAGTCTGTGTCCAGATGTTCTTATGAGGACACATTACATTAGGACCCACTCCGATCTGGAGCGACCTCATCCTAACTCAGTGACATTCTTGTGTCTGAGGAAGGTCGTCTTCACATACCCCAGGGTTAGAACTGGAGGCTATATGTTTTAGGAGATTGAGGACAGTAGATGGAATTTTAAGTCTGTCATCTTTCCTGAGAAGAGCCTGATGGATGGTTAGTCCTTGAACCAAGTTCTCATGATTGCTTCTGGCCAGCTCTGCTCCCATTCTTCTTACTCCACATACATGTGACACTCCACATACACATGACACTCCACATACATGTGACACTCCACATACACACATGACACCTCCACATACACACATGACACTCCACGTACACACATGACACTCCACATACACACATGACACTCCACACACACACATGACACTCCACTACACACATGACACTCCACATACACATGACACTCCATATACACATGACACTCCATATACACATGACACTCCACATACACACATGACACTCCACATACACACATGACACTCCATGTACAAACATGACACTCCACATACACACATGACACTCCACACAACAAATGATGCTTGAAGACTCAAGCCAGCTCACATCACTTGCTTTCTGGAGAACTTCCTCCGTCTTCCTGTGGCACAGAGAACACAGGCACCCTCTCCTCAGGTGCTCAAGCATCTGTTCTCTGACCTCCTAATGGCTGCTCACACTCCATGGTGACCCCAGCAGGGTCCTGATGGCCTACCTTGCCTAAGCATGCAGTGTTCATGTCATGAACACCATTTCATCTCACTTCACAGCACTTATCTTTTGTGTGTCTATATGTGTGCACATGCATACATGTAGCATGCATACATGTGTATGTGCAGGCATTTCATCCATGAGTGTACTCTGGAGGCCAGAGGCTACTTCAGGTGTCTTCCCCTATCTGGTCCTCACCTTTTGTTTGTTTGTTTTTTGCTTTTGAGACGGGGGTCTTTCACTGAACACAGAGCTCACAGTTTTGGCTAGATTTGCTGGTGGCTAAGCTCTGGAGACCAAAGCTCTGGGGATCTGCCTGTGTCCACCCACCTTGAGCCCCAGTGCTGAGGTTACACACACGTGCTGCTGTGCCTGGCTTTTATGGGTTCCAGGGATCAGAACTCAAGCCCTCACGCTTGTGCGGCAGGCACTTTGCCCACAGAGCTGTCTCCCCATCCCCCACACAGACCTTTCACAGCGGACACCCGCACTCATCATCTGACTTAGCTCTTCTCATGTGGGGTCAGCTATGTTGCCATTGCTGTGTTTCTAATATGCAGCACACAGTCAACAATGAACCAATATTTGTTCACTAAGTCAGTTTGAGTTAACAGATCTGAGTGAGGAAAAGCAGCCACAACTCCCTAGATCTAGGTTGCCGTATCTGGTTGCTCAGAGCTTCAAGTGCTTAGACGTTGGCACTACTTAATGTTTGTGTATGACTTCAGTCAACCCACATTTCCCAAAGAACTTGAGAGAGTATTCAAGATCATATAACATAAATGAGTGAATTGCATGGCCCATAAACTATACCTCAACACAGATGGTTAAAAGGATTATACACTATACAACCGTTCTTATGTCTGTGTATTTGTGTATGAGTGTGTATATATAGTAGAGGTATTTTAATGCATTACTTCATCTTCTTTTTATCTTCCCACTCTTCTCTCCCCTCTTTACCTCCTCATCTTTCTTTTTTCCCTCTTTCCTAACACAACCAGCAATACACAAAATGTAATAATATTGATATTTTTCTATAGGGAAATTGACTTTGTTTTCAAGCAGAAAAGCATGCTCTTCCTGGAACTGAAGACAATTCCTTTCTTGCACAGACCTTTGCACAGGCAAAGCTACAGTGGACAGTGTTCTTAATATCACCCCTGTGATGGGTCAGAAGAGGAAGAGGAGAGAGCAACACATGAAGCAGCATCAGCATCTGAGAGCTAGCTGTGCTGGCTGTTTGTGTCAACTTGACACAGGCTAGAGTTATCTGAGAGGAGGGACCTCAACCAGAAAAATCCCTCCATAAGAGCTGCCTGCACTCAAGCCTGTAGGACATTGTCTTCATTATTGATTGATGCTGGGGGGCACCCCGATTGTGAGCAGAGCTACCCCTGGACTGGTAGTCTTGACTGCTATAAGAAAGCAGGCTGAGCAAGCAAGCCAGTAAGCAGCACTCCTCCATGGCCAGGTTTCTGCTTTGAGTTCCCCTCCTGACTTCCCTCAGTGATGGAGTCTAACCTGATAATTGTAAGCTAAAACAAACCCTTTCCTGCCCAAGTTGCTTTCGGTCATGGTGTTTCACTACAGTCATAGAAACTCTAATGAAGACACTAGCCTAATGAGTAGAGATGGAGGAGGATTTCAACCTGATGACTTCAATCATCTAAAATAGAGAAAAAGATGTTAGGACTCAGGGTCCCCAAACTCTTTGATCACAAAGGGTGCTGGTAAGATGTCTGAGCAGAAGTCTGATGAGAAGGGCATGAGTAAGGGAGTAATTAAGTCAAAGCTCCTGCGCCTACAGTGTAGACACCAAGGGGAAACTGAGGCCTGTGCCCCACATCCCCTATGCCAAGTCCACTAAGAAACAGATTTGTTGGCAAGGTGGGGACCAAGAATGGGGCATCTCGTGATGGTCCTGTTATTCTCTGGGGCCGCCTTCAGTTCAGTTCCCACTTGGCCCCTCTGAAGACTTGTGGTGCATGGTCTTGTCTGAGCTTTTAGTCAGCTGCTGCCTCCACCTTCTCTGTCTCCACCTTCTCTGCCTCCACCTTCTCTGC
This sequence comes from Onychomys torridus, assembly GCF_903995425.1. Classification (NCBI taxonomy): domain Eukaryota; kingdom Metazoa; phylum Chordata; class Mammalia; order Rodentia; family Cricetidae; genus Onychomys; species Onychomys torridus. The sequence continues at coordinate 100,509,088 of NC_050443.1, read as the reverse complement.
CTCCACCTTCTCTCATACACTCTTTAGGCTTTGCCCCACCTACTTGCAAGAGATACTAAGTCTCCACACTGCACATCAGAATTCCCTGCCACACTTTCAGGAGCTGATGGCTGGGCCACATTCAGAGCCAATTAAATCAGAATCTTCTAAATATTTGGGTGTTTTCTGTGTCAGGCCTGTCAGGGGGATGACAGGGAGGTGAGCTGGCTGTAGTCCATCAGGATATATGATAATGCTCAGAATCTTAAATGTGGGCCAAACACTGTCTAGTTTCTCTCCCAAGGGCACCCAGCCACTCAGGGGCAGAATTTTGGGAAAAATCTGGGTGCATCCTGGTTCCAGGATGAAGGCTAACTTCAGCATCCATGCCTTTACAACATGGTAGACATCTTAACAATTTCTACAACAAATAACGGAATGACAGCAGGTGGAGTATGATGATCCAGAAGCTTCTGTCTAACAAGAACTGTAAAATCATGCAGGCACAAATTCAAGCTCCCGAGTTACACACTCAAAGTCTGACTTTTCTATGTGCTGTTCTCTGTATTGTTGGGAAAGTTAGTTCAATTTCTTTGCCTCTGTTTCCTCATCTAATAAAGAGGCATAATGGTATATTCTCCCTGGCAAGGTCACCATGAGACCAAACCACATAACACAGGTAAAAAGCTATATTTTGCACCAAGCAAGCCATGGTTATTGAAACAAAGACACACTTATGGAGAACAAGAAGAGGGTTCAAATTCCTTCCTGGGTATAAAGGCCTCTTTCCCACATCTTTCATCTGTGTGAGAAAGGCAGAACATGACTTGACAAAGCAGACTACTATTGCTGTAAAATATGCTCTGGGAGGTCATATGCAAAGCCCAGAGTGAAAGGCATAGCCATGAAGAGGCAGCTGGATACAAGTCCTCTAGGGGACCCTCAAAAGATACTCTCTAGGAATCTGCATGCTTAGTCAGTAGCTGACAGAGCCTTCCTGTGGAATTGGCAGATCATCTACCAATGTCTAAAATTCCAATGGAGAACAAGGAACTATATCCCTCAATGTCCAGGCCTCTCGGATGCATGCTGTCTGCTATGTAGACTTGTCAAAGTCCTCCTTCAGCCTAGATCTTTGGACTAATGATGGAGAGAGGAACTTAAATAACCATGTCCTTTGTTATGGTCATCTTTGTCAATGTGACCTAAACTAGAATCACCTGGGAAGAGTATCAGTGAAGGATTGTCTACATTGAGTTGGCCCATGAGCATATATGTGGGATATTGTCTTAATCAAGTTAAATGATATATTAAGACACAGTCCAGTATGGGCAGCACCACTCCCTAGGCAGGAATACCTGAACTGTCTAAAAATAGGGAAATACAGCTGAGCACAAGCAAGAAAGCAAGAAAGCAAGCAAGCACATCTGCCTGCATTGTTTCTCTCTCCTCTAGACTGTGCATGTCATGTGAGCAACTATCTCAAGCTTCTACTGCTGACTTCCCTGAAATGATGAGAACTGTAACCTGGAATTGGGGGTTAAAATCAACCTGTTCTCCCCCAGATTGCAACAGAAATGAAACTAGAAAATTCTTTATAGCCAAGGATTTGGAGTAGGAGGAAAACCTATGCCAGCCAGGAGCGCTTTCAACATGTTAGCTGTGGGGATAAGACACAGACAGGAGGCCGGGATTCATAGAGCCATGATGAAGACTCAGTGACGCACAGTTTGTGATGAGCATCACAGATAGTAAGAACTCAGGGTGCTGCTGATTTCACCAGGCTTATGAGTTCTTTACTGGTGAGGCCTTCCCATTTTCAGCTTCACTCAGCATGAAGATGTCTCACATGGTCTACCTTATCTTGAAGTTTCCAAATTCTGATCCACCAATGCACATTCCTTTGGTTTGAGTTTTGGATAGTGTTTTCTAAGTGTATTGTATACATACACGCATGTTCAAATTATATATATGGTCTGGTGGCCACACCAGTTTAATATGAAGTTGTGTGGCTCAGGGACATCAGTGTGTTTGCCTCTAGCAGCAAAGAGGAAGTTAGCAGTCTAGACGTGATTCCGGGCCTTTAACAGCTTGTTTAGAGGAGGCAACCAGACAGAATTTGCACACTGGAGGCCTGTCTCAGAAAAAAACTGAAAAGTGGTGTAATGGGGGAATTGTGTGCACCAGAAGTGGGTGTAGACCTGGGTGGAACTGGATCATTTCTTCCATGTGATCCTCAAGTTTGCTCAACAAAAAGACGATAGTCACCATGCACACAGCAAGTTGGGGTACGTAAGTCAGCCATTCCATGATTCTTATGCAAAGACTTTTGCAGGTGAAAAATCTCTTAGCCAGGCATGGCGGTGCACACCTGTAATCCCGGTACTAGTGAGAGGCTGAAGCAGGAAGACTGTCATGAATTAAGCGTCAGCCTGGGCTATAAAAAGTGAGATGCTGTCTTACAACAAATAAAACTTCTTTACAAAATAAAAATAAATATAAGTCTCTTTAATACAGCCTGGATCTGTAACAGAAATGAGCCAATTTTCATGTCAGAGGTCAGGGTGGCAGGCGCATCCAGAATTAAAACTTCTTATTTCTTTATTGCTTTTATTGTAAGTGCATGTTCATGTGTGTGTGGATATACATGAACAGTATGTGGAGGACGGAGAACCACCTTGGATATTAGTTCTTAGGGATTGTCCTATTTTGTTAGTTATTAAAAGAACACATGTAATTTTTAATTAGCAGGCCTTGATGTAGACTTCCATGTGAGGATGGCGTGTAAGGGCTGTGGTGCACTGTGTGAGCTCATCTGGAGGACACACACTGGCTGTGGAGGTCACCACTGTGCCATCTCTGCAGAAATTTCCCTATGAGTTTCTCGTTTTTCCAGTTTGCTACTTTATTTTATTGTACTTTACCTTTAAGACAGGGTCTATCTCTCTAGTCCTGGTTGGCCTCAAACCTGTGATTCTCCTGCCTCAGCCTCCAGAATGCTGGAACTATGGACAAGTTCTCATGATCTAGCCATAGCTGGTCTAAAACTCAATGTGTAGACAAGGATGGCCTTAAAATCACAGAGATCTGCTTGTGGCACCCAACGTTTGTGTTACAAATGCATGAAAAAGCTGCTTGCCTGTGGCCTTGTGGGCCCCAGCTCAGGCCCAAGCTACACTTGGCCAGTTGTGGTGGCACACACTGGTAGAATCTGCTGAAGAAGGCAGAGGCAGGAGGATCCTGAGTTTGAGGCCTGCCTAGGAGGCTTGCTAAGGAGAAGCTACAGCCGGCCTGGGACAAGCTACAAACAGTGGCAGTGGGACCATGGAGGCAGTGACTGCTGCTCCAAGTTGCCGGCTGCTTCTCATCGTGTTGGTGACTGTGGTGATACTGCTACCCGGGATGAAGTGTTTACTACTGCTTGTTCAGAGAAGAATTGCCAGGACCATCGTGTTACAAGAAAGCATCGGCAAAGGTCAGTTTGGAAAAGTTTGGCAAGACAAATAGTGGGGAGATATTCTCTTCTAGGGAAGAACACTCATGGTTCCCAGAGACAGACATTTATCAAACTGTGATTGCTCCAAACTACAGAGGAGGCAAAAAAAAAAAAAAAGTCTTCAGGAAACCATGACCATGCCTAACAGTGACTTTGAAATCTTCAGAAAGATGACAGGATCCCACAATGATGATTCTACATGGACTATGATAAAGCCATTAAGCTGATTAACACCACAGAAAGATCGACTCTGGACTACAAACTACTCAGGACAATTTTGAGATGGCTAGCTGAGATGATCCAGCCTGACAGACTACTTGAACAAGGACTTGCACTTTCTCATTAGGCAGCGGCTGGACAAATGATACAGGACTTGACAATTAACCCAAAAATAGAGTTTTTGTTTAAAAAAGAAAAAGGAGAATATAGATATGAAGTAGATCACTAAATCTACCTTGAGAAAAAAGATAAAGAAATAATAGGATAAATGGGTAAATCATTGAATCTACACTAAAAAGAAAAAGGGAAAGATAGAAAAATGACAAAAGGTAGATTATTGGAACTTTTATGAAAAGAAAAAAGACAGAATATGAATATGGTAAGAAAAAAGGTCAATTATTAAATCTACATTTAAAAAGGAACTACTTGTTTTAAATAGGATAAGTAATGAAAATTTTTTTATCAAATGTTACTGGATGGACATTGTTACATATAATGGAGTTTTTCACCTGAATCTGTCAAATGTTAATGGACTAGACATCATTAATGTAATCTTGACTGTGTATATTGTATATACTTATTGGATATGATTTTTCTTGTATTAGTTATAACCTTTTTTTAATTTTAGACAGAAAAGGGGAAATGTGTTATTGTGTTCCCCCAAAATATTGTGTGTTCCCCAAAATAAACTTATCTGGGGTCAGAGGACAGACAGCCACTAGATACAGAGCCACAAATGGTGGCTAGAAAATGGGAAGAGTAAGCCATAGCAGAAGTTGGGCGGTAGCGGTGCACGCCTTTAATCCCAGCACTTGGAAGGCAGAGCTAGGTGGATCTCTGAGTTCAAGGCCACCTTAGAAACAGCTAGGCATGGTGACTCAGCCTTTAATCCCAGAAATCCAGCCTTTAATCCCAGGGAGTGATAGCAGAAAGCAGAAAGGTATATAAAGCCTGAGGACCAGAAACTAAGTTAGTTAAGCATTTGGCTGGAGAGGCATTTGACTGGTTAAGCTTATAGGCTTTGGAGCAGCACAGTTCAGCTGAGATCCATTTTGGATGAGGACTCAGAAGCTTGCAGTCTGAGGAAACAAGACCAGCTGAGGAACTGGCGAGGTGAGGAAGCTGTGGCTTGTTCTGTGTCTCTGATCTTCCAGCATTCACCCCAATAACTGGCCTCAGGTTTGATTTTATTAATAAGACTTTTAAGATTCCTGTTACACAAGGCTGGCCTTAAAATCACAGAGATCTGCTTGTCTCTGCCTCTTGAGTGCTGGGATTAAAGGTGTGTGACATACTGGCCCCCTTTTGTTTCTGAGACAGGGTCTCCTACTGGTCTAGCTCACCAGAGAACCATCTGTCTCCACCCCTCCCCCATCTCTTAGATTACAAGTGTATTTCCCTATGCCCAGAATTTCACTTGGTTGCTGGGGATGGAGCTCACGTATTTGTGTTTACATGGTATGCACTTTTAATGACCACTATCTCTCCAGGCCCTAAACCTCTTTAAATGATGCCGTGGCGTCATGCTTTAGGTTTAGTTTAGTTGAATTTTTACCTTCTAGCACAGACAAAGCTGGGAAAATGTGAAGAGAAACTGAGATGGGAGGTCTTTGCTGCCTGATGACCCTTGGCTCCTGCAAACTCTCAACAGAGACCACTGTAGGATGGGAGAGACCATCCCCACAAACTCTGGGGAAGAGTGGAGAAGAAGCAAGGAGACCTGAACCTAAGATGGTTGCCTGTGTTCCTAATGAAGACGCTTGACTGGGTATAATACGAAATGCTTACCTGGGTTACGGTAAGAAATATGAAGAAATGTTCTCTCTGCCCTCAAGCCTACATCACCACTAATTACTGGCATTATTAGAAATGCATGCATCAGTAATAGTTATTGAAGGCTTTTTTTTTTTTTTTGAGCTAAAAATAAACATTCGTCAACTTGGAAGACCTCACAGTAAGGGAAACAAGCCAGACACAGAAGGACAAATAATGCAGGCTCTTATACAGAGTCTCTAAAAAAAATCATCCAGTTTCACAGGAGATGAGAGATGTTCACTTGCAGCAACAGGGGGAGGGGTGGTGTAGGAATAGGGAGATGTTCAAAGCTTCAGTTCCAAGGTAAATACTATACTAGAGATTTAATGCATGCCACATACAACGTACTGAATTGTGTACTTGAAATTTGTTAGGAGAAGCCTCAAGTGTTAGAGAGAGAGAGAGAGGGAGAGAGAGAGAGAGAGAGAGAGAGAGAGAGAGAGAGAGAGAGAGAACACAGAGATGCCTAATAAATAAATAAACTTTGTGACATGTCTGGCTTAGTCATTTCTTTGAATTGTATGTTAAGCTTGACAAAGCTAGAGGGCTAAAATAAAAGCAGATTTAATTTGACTGTTTTTGTGGATTGTTCCTGGGAAAACAAGCCAGTAATTGATGCCTTTTACCAAAAGACAATGAAATGAAGCCCTTAAGGGTCTGTCATTCATTTAAACAATTAGGTGGCACAAAGAAAGCCTGTTCCCTTATAATCTGATCTGCCTTGTGAGCATAAGACTGGCTTTGTTGTTGACACTACAGATCACTGCTCCTGGAGCCTGTAGCTTCTCTGGGGCAGGAGTGGATCACACTGATGCAGTGGATGCTGCAAGAGCTCACTGAGTTCGACTCTACTCCCTCTGCTGTGTGACTGCAAGTCTCTCACTGCCTGAGCCTCTGTTTCTGCATCCCTAAAATGGGGCTAATGCTAGCCCTACCTCATCAGACCATCATTAGACCATGCCACAAATTCAATGAACAACACCAGAAATACTCACATTCAGTCCCAGGGCCCAGGAGGAGAGGATAGATTTCTGCAGAGGCATTTCATGTGGTCAGTACACAATGAGCAATACCACACTTGGGGAGACGGATGGGGTGAAACAAGCCATGCCACCTCTAGTCCTACACATCATCCTCATTTGCATAACCCAAATAGCTACTCTGGGTGTTAGATGATCCTAGTCGTCTGGTTTCTGCTATTGTGTTTGTTGTAGAACAGATTACAGATGTGTTGTGCTATTAGAACATGCTGTGAACCTCTGATGTGGTACAAAGAGATGCTTGTGAGATGCAGGGAGACAGGAACTATGGAAACTCCAAAGCTGGACCTGAGTCCAATTTTCTTATTTCCCTCCCCCAACACCACTCACCCCTGCTTTGTGGTGTTAAGGAGCAAACCCATCACCCGGAACATGCTATGCAATTGCTCAACAAGCTTCATACCTAGTCCTTGGTTTTTGTGACACAGAATCCCACTATGTAGTTCAAGTTGGCCTTGAACTTGTGATCTCTTGAGATCTTGGTTTACAGTTATGTACCACCATGCCTAGAAAATTAAACCCTGTGCAGTTTCTGTGTTCCTGGCTCCACGGCTCCTCAGTAAGATGACTTGATTTAATACAGTGGTATTTTCCCTTAAAGAATCAGGCAACATTTAAAAGAATATATAGACCTAAAGGAAATTCTTCCTTTGGCTTATGTACCAGAGAAGTTAGTCATCTAAATACTCCTCTTGGAGACCTTGCTCATATACACTTTACAATACCAAATACACTTTCAGAAAGCATGTCCTTGTCATTTTTCTACAGGTGTGGCTGTCCCCACAGCTAATTGGATCATATGGATCCCTGGGCCACATGAGATCATTAGATTCTCCCTTCTGGTATTTTAGACTTCTAGAATAGTCTATTTGGGATTTCAACACTGAAAAAGCTGGAAGAGGTGGTACTGATGCATGGCCACAGAGAGAGGGATGCTGGTGGGTAGGAGGGTGGCGGGTGAGTGCCCCTGAGGCAGAGGTGGACTTGCTGGGCTCTTGTCAAGAACCCATCCTGCCCTGCCCAAAGAAACACAGCTGTGTACCCCATCTTTCAGGTCCTCAACTCCCTTCCCTCTCCTGACCATCTATTTGCAGCAGATGAAGCATTATAAAGCTAAAATTCTTGGTATTTCATTTTCCTCAATGTAATTAATTTTGTTGAGGGGGGGGGGTTATCTTGTTTTTCAATTCACTGTCTTCCGAGGACTGAAGTGGCAGTCACTTTGTTGAGCAGAAACTTGGGAATCAGGGAAAGTGATTTAGGAAGATGAGCCTGCAAAATCATAGTGTAGTCAGAATTGCATATGAAAGCTTGGGGGCTGAGGGGGAGAGGCACCATAATTGGGCAGAACTACAGAGATGGCAGGAAGCCAAGATCAGACAGCAAATGTCGAAAGGTTCCCTGGAAGAGGATTAAGGGGACAGGTAGCAGAGAGTCTCAGCTCTCTGTGAGCCATATGATAAAGCAATTTAACATATGGTACAGGAAGATAGCAAAGAGGGTGAAGAAAGGGGAGTGCTTTTGTCTGCAGGGTTATATAACCATATCTAATGTATGTGCTCTGTGTGTGTGTGTGTGTGTGTGTGTGTGTGTGTGTGTGTGTGTGTGTGTGTACATGCCACTAATGAGATTAAAATTAGGATCGACTCCCACAGCTGGGGCTCAAAGACTTTAGGAGAGAAGGTCTCCATTATTGCTAGGAACTAATGCCCCTTTAATCTCCTCAGGATATTTCCTCCTGTCAGAACTCAGTGCTGCACCTGCTACAAGATGCTTCATCTGGACTATTCTTCTGTGTCCACAGAGCACTCTAGTGGAGCACCTGGCTGTTGGGATGCTGGTGTGGAAACTGGGGCTGGCTTCTCCCTTGATCATACCTGGCACAGTCCTGAGGGTCCCCATCTTGGGAGCCCATGAAAGCATTTTGAGGTCTTTTAAAACCACAAGGGGAGAGACGCTGGGGTAAATATTTTAATATGTAATGTTAAGGTATTTGTCTCTACATTAATGCACTCACAGGATAGAATTTTTTAACTCTTTTTCCACGGAAGGAAGAATAATACCCTTATGCCACTGTGTAGCTCTGGTGGCCATTTTGGAAATGTTATTTCAAAATAAGGAGTACTGCAGCTGCAATTCTGGTACCCAGGAGATTTAGACAGGGGAACCCTAAGTCTGGAGGCAACCTGGAGTATACAGCAAGTTCCAGGGTAGCCTGGACTACATGGAGGGACCCTGTCCTGAAGAGGAGGAGGAGGAGGGAGGGAGGGAAAGGAGGAAAGAAGGGGAAAAGCTTGGGAAGATGTGTGGACCCCAAAGTGGAGAAGAGTACTATTACAAGATGTTAAGAAGCAACTGGAATCATAAAATCAGATCACAAGTCCTGATGCACCTCCTCCAAGCAGCAAATGGCTCTCCGAGATCACATCTTGAAGAAGTCACCCAGCCCTTTTCACTTAGAATTTCTACATAGATACAACACAGCTACCATCAGTTAACTATCTTGCAGAACTGTATTGCCAGTTAAAACCACATAATGCATGGAAATCCATAGCACAGAACCTCCCTGACAATATTTGTTCAGCGAATGCAAGAGACAATAAGGGAGAGTGAACAGAATAGGGGTGGGTGGGGCAGGGCAGTACAGTTAGTAAGAATTGAACAAATGAGGGCCAAGACTTCAAAGGAAACAACTGTGCATGGATGCTCCTGCTGGGGATGATGCCTCTGGGATCTGGAGGATCTCCCGATGCTGAAGCCCATGCAGGAGGGCAGAGGGTGCAGGAGGGAAGGCATGCTCATGGACTGGTCGGTGAGAGGGTGAGAGGGAGCTTACCAGTACTCAGGTCAACAGCTTGAAGTGAAAAGAGGTGGGGGGAAAAACTGATGCTCGGGAGGAAAGTGAGAAAATAAGTGGGGAAATTGTTTAGCTTATTCAAACACATGGGCACTGTAGGCAGTGAGATAAGCTGGGATGTGTAGATTCAGTATCAAGCCATTATGAGCCCAGAATTAAGGTTGGAGGTGTAGCACAGTAGTGGGATACCTGCCTACCGTATTTAAGGCCCTGGCTTCTATCTTGTGCTAGCCAGTTCTATTGCTGTGAAGAGACTCCATGACCATGGCAACGCTTGTAAAAAAACAAAAACAAAAACAAAAACAAAAAAACACCATCTAACTGGAGCTGGCTTACAGTTCAGAGGTTTAGTCCATTGTCATCATGGCAGGAAGTATGGTGGTACACAGGCACATATGGTGCTGAAGAGGTAGCTGAGAGTTCTACATCTGGATCCACAGGCAGCAGGAAGAAAGAGTGACACTGGGCCTGACTTGGACTTCTAAAATCCCAAAACTCACCCCCAGTGACACATTTCTTCCAACAAGGCCACACCTACTCCAACAAGACCACACCTACTCCAACAAGGCCACACCTACTCCAATAAGACCACGCCTCCCAATAGTAACACTCCCTATGAGCCTTTGGGGGCTATTTTTATTCAAACCACAGCATATCCTAAGCACCATAAAAGCCATAAATTATGCATTTCCAATCAAATCTGACCTGTTAAATGACATTTACAAACTTGTGACTTCAAGTTATTCTAGCCTTCTGTTTGGTCTTGTCATCTTTAAAAGGGGGAATGATCATAGCTACACCATAGAAAAAATTGGTATCTAATCCATACAGAACGTTTATAAGGCCCTGACACACTGTAAGAACTCCAAGAGATGAGAACTCCACCACTGTCCCCATTACTATCACCACCAGTAGAGTGTAAGTCCAGAAGGACAGATGCTTCTGTCTGTCTTGTTCACAGACATTGCTGTTGTACTGAAAAGGAATCTGGTATACAGTAAGTACTCAGTAAGTACCTCTGGGTGACTGAATTATTAATTATGGAGGTCAGTGGGCACTTAGAAAAACAAGGAATTATCTCCCTGGTGCTGACCATCTGCTCTCAAAAGTATGACCTCTGCACCAAGCGTGGTGGTGCACACCTTCAATCCCAGCACTCAGGAAGCAGAAGCAGGCAGATCTCTGTGAGTTCAAGACCAGCCTGCTAGACATAATGAGTTCTGGGACAGCCAAGGTTATGTGTAGAGACCCTGTCTCAAACAAACAAACAAACAAACAAACAAACAAACAAACAGCATGACCTCTAAATCTGGGTGGTTTATCTGCAAAGCAATGGGACAACCTGAGACAGATGTTTCCAGAAGCTGATAACTGGAGAAGCCACTTTGTAAAGGATGAAGATGGAGTTGCTGGTGAAGCAGCAAATCTCAAAGGAGCAGCTTGACTGTCTATATTCACTCAATGAACACGACAGTGAAGGATGATCCAGATCCTAGAAAGGATGCTCAAAGAACGGAGGGATCTTGAAGCATGAACCACTGAGGTGCAAATTATATGTGAGCATAAGATTTAAAGACAGCTTTCATTGGTTTCAGCACTGGTACTAATGTCAATCCCACCATATGAGTAGAAAACCATTACCACAATATTTGAGCCAAATTGAAGTAAGATTTAATTACATGCTGGCAAGGATGATGGACTCTGGCCAGGTCCATTTAGGGTTCCCAGAAAATGGCAACGAGTCACATTTTGCAGAGGCTTACAAAGGCAAACCCATAAGGCTTCGTGTTTCTCACCAGGTCCAATCAGGGGCAAACATACATCCTGACATATTCCCTGCCTGAATCCCTCCTGCCTATATGTGACCAAGCACATCCAATGCAGTAGGCTCTAACTTGTTCAGGGGAGTGAAAACATGTGGTTTGTTATCGTCCATAAACAATAGCCTCCAGTATTTCAGGAAGTATCTGTCCTTGGGCAAGGGGCTTACAGACTAGAGGCATTTTTGTTTTATGGCTCTTGGGCATAGTCATAAAAACTTAAAACAACTTTAGCTCTCACACTAGTTTCAGTAGAAGTGCAAAATTACCTTTCGCTAATAGGCTCTCCTGGAACACATTAATATAAATATATGACTGTCATATCAAATCTGTGATTGCACCTATGTGTGGCTGCTGTGGTGTGAATGTTGAGCTGGAGAAGTCAACAGCTGGGCAGCTAAATTCTGAATAAGGAAGGGGAAACTTTCTGGACTCTCAGGCACTTCGGGTCCACTTCTTGACCTCTGGGGACATCCACATGAAACGCCTCTGCAGAAATCTATCCTCTCCTCCTGGGCCCTGGGACCGAATGTGAGTATTTCTGGTGTTGTTCATTGAATTTGTGGCATGGTCTAATGATGGTCTGATGAGGTAGGGCTAGCATTAGCTCCATTTTAGGGATGCAGAAACAGAGGCTCAGGCAGTGAGAGACTTGCAGTCACGCAGTGGAGGGAGTAGAGTCGAACTCAGTGAACTCTCTCTGGGGGACTGTTCCAGGATGGTCAAGCCATAGAGGAGGAGGTTCATGCTTTCTACCTTAGATGCATATCCAGCCACAGAACAAGATGGGGCTGTTTTTAACAACCATGGCTGCAGTACCTGGGTGCCCAGTTTCTAAGCTCTCGCTGTTTATTCCTTTCAATTTCATAAGCTGCTAACTTCTTCCTACTTGATTTATTCCTGGCTTCTGCTGGGCTCAGGAAAGGCAGCTTCAGCACCTGGCATGTCCCATGATTTGAACACAAGGAAATGTCACCCAGGAAGAGGCACTTTGAGTTTTGTTGTTTGTGGGGTGTGAGAAACTGGGTGTTCTGAAGGAAAAGGTCAGAAGGTCTTTTGGGACACCATGAAATTCCAGCTGAAGGTAACAAGCAGGCAGGATTGGTGAGACCACTTGCTAGCCACCAAAATTATTCTCCCAGACTCCCTTGCAGTGAGGCGTGGTCATGGACTGAAGTCTCTCGGATAGGGTGTGGGCAGAAGTGATGTGTGTCACTTCTAGAACAAAGCCGGTTAAGAAGCAGCTTGAGTCTCCTCCTCCTCCTCCTCCTCCTCCTCCTCCTCCTCCTCCTCCTCCTCCTCCTCCTTCACCCATTCCTCCCCCTCCACTCTCTGGATGTAGAGAACAGGCTAGAGAGACAAATGCAGCCCATGTAAGGAAGAAAGAATTCTGTCCCTTAATTGTCATATGGAGAGAGTGGGAGGGGCCAGGCACACCCCTCTTGGACTAATTATGACTTAAATTACACTTCTAGTGTATCTGAGTCAGTATACCTCTGGGAGTCTATTTGTTTCAGCAGCTGGCTTCACGTGCTGACTGCTACACAAAGTAGCATAAGTCAGAACGGAGGCACCCCGAAGTTCTCATTCCTTTCTTTCCTTCCTTGCTTGGTTAACTCATCCTCATGGGCTATCTCTAGTCACTTTCCCTGGAAGACCCCCAGTGACTTAATCTAGAGTCACTCTCCTATAGACTCCTATGGTATACCACAGCTTCACTCAATCTGCTCCTTCAGTTTTTCTTGACCAATGTTTATAGTCCCATGTGCTTTAAGGTACACATTATTTCAAAATGCACAGAACCATATACTCAAGAAATGTGCACTCCATTGAATGTAAATTTGACCTTAGATGATTGTGTTCTGGTTAAATGGACAGCATGCTGAAATGCACTGAGTATGTTGACAAAGGACATTCAGATGGACAGACAGATATGGCAAAGAAAGTCAATTGCTAATTGCAGAATCTGGGTTGTAGGTATTATAGATGTGCATTATACAATTCTCTCAATTTTTCTGTTTAAAAACGAATAAATGTGAGAGAAAGAGAGTCAGAGGAAGATGCTTCATTTAAATGTATCTCAGATAAACCACTATTACTTAAACTTCATTTAAATGGATGGATCTTTAAGCTATTTCCATTTTTCTATTAACAATCATGTTGCAATAAACGTCATTTTACAGGGAACTTTATGGTATTATGTTTGAGCTTCTTTTTAAATGTTTGTGTGGGGTATGTGTGTGTGTATTTATGCATTTGTATGTGTGAGTAAGGGTATACACATGTGACAGTGCGGGTGTGGAGACCAAGGACAACCTAAGGGATCAGTCATCTTTGACCTTCAGTCGGGGTCTCCTTGTTTGCCTCTGTGTATGTCAAGCTAGCTGGCTTGTCAGTTTCAAGAGTCTCCCGCTTCCACCTCTCAGGTCACCATAGGAATCTGGGATTACAGATACACACTGACTTTGTATAGGTTCTAGTGTTCAGACTCATGTTTACACAGCAAGCCTTTAGCTGCTGAGCCATCTCCCCAGCCTGGGTTTGAACTTCTTTATATTTGTGAATCTATGCCTATGATACAGTCCTGCAAAACACACACACACACACACACACACACACACACACACACACACACACATACACACAACCTTCTACAAATATGGTGATATTTTATTTTGTGCTGAAATGTGATTTTATTTGTATATTAATAAATAAAGTTGCCTGGGGGTCAGATCTAATAGCAAGCCATAGCAGGAGCTGGGCAGTGGTGGCACATGCCTTTAATCTGATCACATGGCAGGCAGAGTCTGTGTGTTCAAGGACATAGCCAGCTTGGAGACACACGCCATTAATCTCAATACCAACCATAGAGACCTGGAGGTCTGGATAGACAGGCAATGATGAGGAGGTCATGTGGTTGGGTTTATAACCAATGAGAAGGCAGAACAGAAAGTCAATAAAAAGACAGACACATAGGAAGTAGGTTTCTTTCTCAGGGGAAGGACGGCAGTGGCAGCGAGGGCTAAGAAGGCTGTCTTGGTATCAGCTCTTAGCTACTGCTCTCTGACCTCTGGGGCTTTTTAATTCTGCATTTGGTTCTGTGTTTCTTATTTAATAAGACCATTCAGAATTACATCTACATATAACTAAGAGTTAGACATATAAGAAAACAAGGAAAACTTTCCCATCTAATTTTTTGGTTTTATTTTTCTGCATGTGAGTATGCGTGTGCGTGTGTGTGTGTGTGTGTGTGTGTGTGTGTGTGTGTGTATGTGTGTGTGCGCGTGCGCGCGCATGCATGCGCGCACACAGGCATGTATAGGTCAAAGGTTGATGTTAGGTGTCTTCCTCTATTGCTCTCCACCTTTTTTTTTTTCACTGAATCTTTTTTTTTTTTTCTGAATTTTTATTCACTGAATCTGGAGCTTGCCAATTTGACTAGCTGGCCAACAATCCCCAGGGATCCTTATGTCCCTTCCTCCCCCAGTGCTGGGATTATAGGTTCATACCACCACTATGAACTCAGGTCCTCATGCTTGTATCACAGATGCCATCAACTGATCTACTTTCCCAGCCCCTGAGTAACTTTTTTAAAAGGTCTGAACAATATGTAACATTACCATAAGTACATGTGAGTCTCAGAAGACTGCAGTATTAGCCCTAATAACTTAGCACATGTTTGTAAGTTAGCTCTTTTGGATGAGAGACATCAAGTCTGTAGTTAGAGTTGTATCCAGCTCAAATTGACCAGGACACTCCCTCCCTGCTGTCTAACTTATACAGTGCCAGAAGGTGTTGTGCAGATCTTACCCAGTATTAGACCTGGCATACTACAAAACTAGCCTTCCTAGAGAGAGGTACCCCTTAGTGCAAGAATGGCATGACAGTTTTGGGGGGTAACCAACTGCTTTCTCATTGGATTTGAGGCTAGTTCCACCCAATCAAAAGCTCATGACTGGAAGATGATAGGCCCACATGGGGAATATACTGTTGTTGCTTTGCTAAATGCTCACACTGTCAAACTGGCTTCTAAATATTTATATTTATGCCCATAGACATATGCTGCTCTCAGATTTTGCTGTATGTACTAGTTAATGCAAAGACTTATAACGGTCTAAGGGCTGATTATAAATAACTGAATTCTCAGGTAAGCATAGGTCATCAATATCAACCTCCCCATCCAAAGCTCAGGGAACACTGCAGGAAAGGGAGCAGAAGAAACATAAGAGCCAGTTAATATGGAAGAGAGCTGTGAAATGCTCACTTCTGGACATGGCTTGGCTGTTGCACACATCAACTCCTTGCAGCTGTGGTGACCTGCACAAGATCTGCACAAGCTCAAGCCAATCACAACACCAGCAAGGGTGGGAGGGGGCAAAGCCTCCTTTCTAGAAGAGGAGCAACTGGTAGTTGGCGGCTGCTGAGGGAGGGAGATTCACTCTTCTTTGGGGATGTGGTCCCTGGTAAGTTGCCCCTGCCCCTGTGGATGTCCCTTCACATATGTGGACAGCATAAATTGGACTAAGGAGGTTATTAATAACAATAAAAGGACAAGACGTTGAGAAAGAGATGGGGCTTGGTGAAGGGTACTGGAATCATTTGGAGGAAGGGCATGGTGGATGAATATGATCAATATATATACTGAATGATATATAAACATAAATGTATGAGACTTTCAAAGACTAAATAGAAAACATTACTTTAAAAAAGACTTGTGTCAGTGCTGTGCAAGTATTGTATGAGGCACCTGCCATGCTAACACGGTAGGTCATCTGTACATTTCTTCCCTCTTTATATATGCACAGCACATATATGGAACTTCTAGATACCTCTATCTCTAAGAAAATCCGACACGCCAACAAGCCCCACTCAGGTAAGACAACCTTCCCGGGAACCATGAGTTAGCTCTCCACACAGCACTTCTCCTGCAAGTTTGCAGGACTGGGCGACACATTCGGAACGCCATGGCCTCACACTGGCTTTTGACACATTCGGAACGCCATGGCCTCACACTGGCTTTGGCCCTTGTGTCATTTTCACAGTTCTTAACAAAATGCTTGTGTCCCCAGCAGTTGTTCTGCAAATGAGCACAGCGCTTGTTGAGCGTGTGCTTCTCTGGGCCAGATCTAATACTGAGGCCCTCGGGGAGGGAGGTGCAAAGCCCCAAGACTGGTTCTTTTCATCTTCCAAAGGGGGAGAGCAGACTCCTGGCCATGTTCTTCTGTTGAAGGGGACTGATCTATGTACCCAGCCAGATTGTGCAAAATGTTCAAGCGGCATTCGAATACAGAAGTGCATTAACTCCAAACCACAGTCGGCACCAAGAGAGTGGCAAAGGATTACTCTGCTTTAAATGATCACAGAGGTGTTTGTGATTCTGTTTTGCTTTTATGATAGGCTGTTATTCTGTCTGTGATTTATTTAATGCTGCATCTCCAGTCTGCGAGAGAACGCTCAATTATTGCAACAGTTTCCATGGAAACATATGATCTAGTATCTCTTATTTGCTCACTATTCCCTAATGATCCACTCTCCCACTAGCCCCCCCCAGCCCCCTCCCCAACCTCAATTCTTTCCAGAAGGCCCCATGGAATTTCCATTTTCCATCAGCAATTCTCCTGCCTATACTGTTAAGTGATCAAAAGCATGTGTATGGCACACTGACTTTTGAGTTAACAAGGACAAAAATAAGAATGGTAAATGAGCCCAAGGAGACTAGAAAGAAGCAAATTCAGTTAAGGAAAGTTCACAAATGGAGGTCGAGCCAGCGAGGGGCCACCAAAGTGGGCAAACTTGGGTGGAAGCGAGACTTCCCAATGTTTATACTTTTAATATAATTTTAATTGGGAACTATGTAAACACAAGGCTGGCTTAAAATATAATTGGAGAGGAAAGAAATGAGGAAGGCCTGTGAGTGATCATGGAGTTTCTTTGGTGGTGACAATGTTGAGACTGTGCTGACTGTTGTGGCAAATTAGAAGCCACTGTTAGGTGGTTATTTATGTGGGGAGAGTATCACTATGAAAATTACATCCCCAAAAGTGTGTGTGAGTGTGTGTGTGAGTGTGTGAGTGTGTGTGTGTGTGAGAGAGAGTGTGTGTGTGTGTATATGTGTGTGTGATGTGTGATTTAATTTTATTTTCTATGAGTTGGAGGTCTGACTCTGCTACCCATCTGGCCTGACTCCTGAGCTCAAGCAATCCTCCTGCCTCAGCTTCTTGCATAGCTGTATGTGTGTATCACTGTACCCACCTCAACACTTAATTTGTAAAACTCCCACATGAGACTTTGTACAGTGTTGCCTCCTATGATCTCAGCATCTGAGTGGATGAGGCAGATGGGCTGAAGGTTCAAGGCCAGCCCAGGTGACCATAGGTCAAACCTCAGAAATGACAGAAAACAAGTCTCCCTGCTGGACCCAGTCTCAGAATTTCCTGTTTATTTGGGCCACTTTCTTCTTCATCACTGGGGAAACTATTCCACGTTGAAATCCATCCTTCCTAACATTTTAAACACCCCTACTCTCCCCTTCATATCTCATTTCTGGGCTTCTATAGAGCCCTTCTTTCTCACCAAGTGGTGCCTCTCTTCCTGTTGGCTCTCCTTCCTGACTCTGTCGTCTGGGCGCCTCTCTTCCTGTTGGCTCTCCTTCCTGACTCTGTCGTCTGGGAGCCTCTCTTCCTGACTCTGTCTGGGCACCATTTTCACTCACTCACTTCATACATTCTTCGTGGCCGCCTGCCCCATGCCAGCCTCTGTGGATTGCAGCAGGCTGTATTACCACGATCTAGTTCACTTCTCCTTACCCAGCCTCTCTTATTCTCCACCTGCTTCTCCACCCAAGCTGCTCATCACTGCTTGGAGAACTCATTCGAGTCGTGTGAACCACAATCAGCTGCCTACTGGGTAACCTTGTGGATCTCAGTGCTGCTTGGCCATCCCCTTGGGTGTCTGTCCTTCCTTCCCACTCCATTCTGGGACTCTTCAAACACTAAGATTTATTGAATCTCAACAGAAAGCCTGGCCATGGGCAAGAGAAAACACAAGCATTAAATCTAGATGTTGAGTTAATTGGGTCCACAATTCTGAAATCCAGTGTTGACTGTAACAGGGAAGAGTCTTCCTTTTGGGTCACTTAGGTCTTAGAGCAGGAAGAGGAACAGACCAATATGTAGCTAGGGGTGTCATTCATTAATGGTTTCCATGGGAGGAGAAAATAGAGTGGAGAATGGCTGGGCAGGGTGGCACATGCTTATAATCCCAGCACTAGGAGGGCGGGCTGTGGCAGGAGGATTATGGGTTGGAGGCCAGCTTGGGCTAGGTCACAAGACCCTGTGTCAAACAAGAGAATGAATGAGTAGCTGCTTTAAGTCAGTGGTCAGGGAGGATCTCACAGAAGCGGTGTCCAAGTAGAGATGTGAATTAGAAGAGACAGCCACTCAAAGACCCGAGGGTCTTGTGTCAACAAAGCTCCATGGGAAGAAGGAAACTGGCTTGATTCAGGCACCCAATAGTCAACATTGTATACAGAACACGCTGGGTGGCAGCAGAAAAAGCAAAGATGTCGAGCATCAAAGAAGGACCAGATCATATGGGCGGTGTTAGCCAGGGATAAGAGTGGAGCAGAGAATGTATCTGAACTGTGGCAGGAGAGAAGACTAGCCTAGACAAGGCGATCACTACCACTACTTAGTGAAGACTGTGCTGATTACAGGTGCCGAGGAGGCAAGGGACACCAGTAAGGAGCTTCTGTGGTGGTTTAGCTGAGGCCCATGCTGTTGAAGATGGAATACAGTTAGCAGGTGCTGAGTAGACTTTGACCAACCCAACATGATTGACTAGTGGATTGCATGTAGCATGGAAGGACGTGGGTGGTATAAGGATGAAGACAGAGAACTTGGGGGATTCAAGGATAACTCAGTTTTCTGGCTTAAGTTTCAGAGAAAAAAAAAAGAAATTTATATTTTTTGCACACCTGAGTTCACGGGATGAGATTTATATCAGACATCTTTGTGGCACACTGAGGGATTCAAAGACTCCGAACAACACTAAACAAGTCAGGAATACTTATAACACAATCTCAACTCTGGTAAAACAGTGTCTCGTGGTATCTATAAAAGCATCCAGGATTGCTCTATGAGTCCCAGGGTCACCCTTCAACTGTGCTGCTGCTCAAAAGGAATTGTCCCCGTTCTCAGCTGCCACCGTGATCTTTTCCAAAAGCAAACCCGATCCTGTCACTCCCCTGCTTAAAAACTTTCAATGGCTCCCCGCTGCACTGTGAATAAAATCAAGTCATATCTTCCTAGCTCAGCAGTAGCAGCATGATCAGGCCTCTGCTTCCCTCTGCAACCTCATGTCCTCTGCTCACGTCACTGTGAACCCAGTGCCTCCTGATGGCACCTAGAATATCCTCCTGCTCATGTCACTGTGGACCCAGTACCTCCTGGTGGCACCTTGAGTATCCTCCTGCTCATGTCACTGTGGACCCAGTGCCACCTGATGGCACTTAGAATGCACCAAGCTCTTCCCACCTCAGGATTCTAGCACTGCTGTTCCCTGTGCTGGAACAGTCTTTCCTTGCTCTGGGTTACTTTGAGGGACTAGGTCTCATGTATTCCAGACAGTCCTTGAACTCACTATACTGCTGAAGAGGATCCTTGTACCTCTACCTCCTGAGCCCCAAATTTTGAAGTTACCGGTACATACCACTATGTCTGGTTCGTGTGTTGCTAGGGACCAAAACCAGGACTTCATGCATGCTAGGCAAGCACTCTGATTACTGAGCTATGTCCTCAGCCCCTCTTTCCTTGTTCTGAATGCATGGCTAGCTCATTCCCACTCTTGGCTCCTTTCTCCTCCTCAGATCTTGTGAGTGGGTCCCCTCTCAGTCTGTAGGTGACATCAGCCCCTATTCGTTTGTTTCATGATGTTCAGTATGGACTGCAATCTGGGTTTCTTTATGTTCATTTCATTTCCCACCACAGGGACAGCTGTTCCATCCAAAGTGGATGCAACCACCAAGTCATTCTGTACCTTGCCAAAGCTGCCTTTCCCCAGCACCATCAGGAAGTTAAAATCGGTCAGTTTCATCCGGTCCCTGTTGCCATTGTTGTCAAATTTGGAGATGGTGTTGGCTGTCTTTTCTTCTGGAGCTTTGGTCCCCTGGCCGATTTTGGCTCTCTGGAGGAAGAAATAGACAGAATACAGGATGAGGGCTGGGAACACTCTGGTAGAAAGATTCATGGGCTCAGCAGAGACTGTGGTTCCTACAGCCAGATACCTGTGCAGTGCAATGCACGACTACATTGCTCTGCAAATGTACGATCTTGAGGCCAGCCTGGGCCCTTTTATCTCTCTTTATCCCTCTAATCACATCCTTCTCTGGGAGGTGCCATGTTTCCTTACTGGCCCTGGAATTCATTGACTTCTTTCCCTGTCAATCAACACTGCTTGTTAGCATCTGTCTGTCATCCAGAGGAACCACATTGGTTTCCTCCCTACCGGGCTTCACAGTAGCCAAGGTGAAGCTTCTCATACAACCGAGTCAACCACTACCTAAAATGCTTCTGCTTGCCTTTGTTGAGAGAATAAGCACTCTTTCCCCAAAGCTGCTGAGCCTTTTCCAGTTGCTTCCCATAAACAGCTGTTAGTAATTTCTGTCCTCGCTTACTTCACTTTCTGCACACATACTGGTTTCATGATTTTTGTTTCCTTTCACACCAGAATATAAGCTCCCGGAGGACACAGGCTTTGCCAGTCTGGTTTTCACTGATTGTCGGGTGTCAGGATGAGTATGTGGAGCAGAACAGGCAATTGAGTGCGCCTGGTAAATGAACTTTCTATACCCCAATCCCCATGAAAGCTGCCAGTGCCAGTGCCAAGCGTGCATCCTTTGCAGAGTCCCAGTACACAGCAGACATCGGTGAATGGCTGCCATTGTTACTGTTTCCTTATTTCATGACTTTTGATGACAAAGAGGCAATAAAGTGCTTCCTGAGGTTTTGTTTCTCTCCTCCTCCTGCCCCGGGTGTGTGTGTGTGCATGTGTGTGTGTGTGTGTGTGTGTGTGTGTGTGTGTGTGTGTGTGTGTGTGTTTTGAGAGAAATAATTAGATAGATAGATAGATAGATAGGTAGATAGATAGGTAGATAGATAGTAGGTAGGTAGATAGATAGATAGATAGATAGATAGATAGATAGTAGGTAGGTAGATAGATAGATAGATAGATAGATAGATAGATAGATGACAGATGATAGAGATAGGTGTAAATTTTGTAAATGTAAGTGGGGGTACACAAGTGGAGGTCAGAGGACAACCTCGGATGTCAGTCCTCATCTTCTACTTTGTCTGAGACAGGGCCTCTGCACACCGGGCTGGCTGGCCCTGAAATTAGTTTCCAGGGATTCTCCTACCTCTGCCTCCCATCTCTCCACAGGGGCACTGGAATTACAAATGGTTTTTCATGAGTTTGTGGAGATTCAAACTCAGGTCCTTAAGATGGCACAAATGTTTTATGAACTGAGCCATCTCCTCAAACCCTCCCTGGGGTTTTGAATGCCAATGAAGATGACTCATCCAATCAAGGGACTCCCACTGAGTGTCTGCTATACACCATGCTCTGCTCAAGGTGCTCAGGGTAGATCAGGGAGCAAAAAAGATATTGATGCTCAAATAATGCATGTCATGCAGAGACTGCATCCTCCATGCTGCATTTCAAAAAAGATGTCAGCTTTAACCCAGGCTGACATTCAGTGAGTGAGACTGCAAATCTCCCATTGCTTTTCATCTTCTTAATTAGTGTTTTAAAAAAATTAAAGTTGGGACCAAGGGAGATAGCTCTGTTGGTAAAATGTTTGCCTTGTAAACACACAGACCTGAGTTCTCACTTCAGAATCCACATTAAAAAGAGCATGGTGGTACATGCTAATAACCCCAATGCTGGGGAGATGAGGACAGGAGGGTGGATCCCTGGGGCTCACTGTCCAGCAGCTTAGCCTACTCAGTGAGTTACAGGCCAGTGAGTGACCCTGTCTCAAAATAAAGGTGGACGGTGTTTGAGGAAGGACATCAGAGGTTGTCCTCTGGGTTCCATGTGCATGTAGATACCTATGTACCTGCACACACATGAACATGCCTACACAAATAAATAAAATATGCAAATAATTGAGATGTAAGCAATAACATTGCAGATCTTAAGTGCTTCTTTTATGAATTTTGACAATTACATACATAACCGTACCCCACACAAGACACAGAACAAGGCCAACTCCCCGGGAATGTTTGCAGTTGATCTTCCCTCACAAACAGCAAAGATAATCTCTGCTCTGGTTTCCATTCTCATAGGGCAGCTTTGTCTGTTCCTGAATTTCATCCAGAGGATCAAAGCGCATGGAACCTTCCACGCCTTCCTTCCTCCTCTCATCAGAACATTCTGGAAACCCTCCACTCAGGAAGCATTTTATTGCCTCTTTGTCATCAAAGTCCTCTCTGGGTTGCTGAGAATTCATTGTTAGCAGTGATCATTCTTCTATTGATGGATGCTGGTGGTATTCGAGGCTGCTAACAAAACAGTTGTCCTAGTACTCAAACTAGCTTTATAATAAGACATGTTAATATTTAAGCCTAAAACATCCAACAAGCAGCACCTAAAGGTTAAGGGCAAAGAAAAGACATTTGAGAGTCAGCGGCCTTGGGTCCCAGAGAGGAGGGGGTGATTCGAAGCATGAGACTGCATCATCTGTGTGGAGACTTCACGTAAGAGAGGTGCCCCGCACAGCAGCTGTCTGGCTTTCTTGGGCTACATCCTCTCGCCATCCCAAATCCTCCCTCCAGCCACCTGGCTTCTTCCTGACGATCCAGCCTCCCTGTCTCATGGATTCATCACTGTGTCTCCCATTTCCTTTGTAGCTGACCTGGGATGCACTGGACTCCCACACTTGGTTCTCATCCCACCCCCAGCCACTGGGTGCGCACGTCCATCCACATGGAGGTCCTAGAGCACAATTCCCTTGTAAATGAAATGGGAGAGGTTATGTCTTCTGGTTTTTCCACTTGGATTTGCTTCAATGGACTGGAATAAAGCTCTTTTTTTTCCACTTTACTTTTATTTTACGTGCATGGGTGTTTTGTGTGCAAGTGTATCTGTGCACTGTGTGCGTGCAGTGCCTGTGGAGACCATAAAGGGGCCTCAGATCCCCTGGAACAGGAGTTACAGACAGTTGCGAGCCACATGTGGGTGCTGGGATTTGAACCCTGTCTGCTGGAAGAGACAGTAAGTACTCTTAACCACTGAGCCATCTCTCCAGCTCCCCAAATAACCAATTTTTTAAAAGTCCTTAGGGGCCTGTGTTTGTACGCTGTGGTTTTGATAAGATTCCTAAGCTGGAGCCTTGGTCCACAGTATAACATGAGGTAACCTTTAAGAGATGGGACCCTGTAGAAGGTCAGTGGGTGACTGGGCTGCTGCCCTTGGGAAGGAATGATGCTGGTTTCATGGGGTACTGCTCTTTAGAGCAGTCTTTAGGAAGCAAAGCCACTCAGTGCTGAGCCCCTTTCACATGTATCCACTTCCGTTTCTGGTTCTCCCCCATGTTAGGACCCAGCAAGGTGATTCTTACCAAAGGCCACACTGATAGGACTGTGCAGCTTTTTAGCCTGCAAATGGTGTGTGTGTGGGGGGGGGGGGTGTGTGTGGTGTGTGAGTGTTTGTGTACGGAAACCTTTTCTTTTAAATTACCTAGCTTCAGTACTTTGTTATAGCAAGGGCACCTTAGCTCAATATCTAGAATCTAAATAGGAAGCCTCTTCTGCCCAACAACAATTCTTGGTGCTTTAACATGGAAATCGGTTGCCAACTGTTAAATGTCAGGAGAGGTATTATAAAATATAGAATTGGGCTGGAGGTGTGGCTCAGTAGCAGAGCACATTCCTGGCATGCATGAGGTCCTGTGTTCTCTCCCTTGTACCAAAAACAAAGCAAAACTACACAAAACCAGACTCCTGGCCTCCTCTGAAGAAGCAGGCCTGGGGACACTGGATGGACCAGCTTCCTCCCTATTATGTGCCTGGTTCCTTGAAGCATTTGGTGTTGTTCCCCTGGTCCCATGAGCCTTCTGAGGACAAGAACCTGTCACACAACTCTCTACAGCTCCCCAAGTTGCAAGTACCTCACAGGTCCTGCATCAAAGAGAGCGCTACAGAAGATGAAAGCCACAGCAGAAACGGTCGTCGTCTGCGGGTGCCTGCCTTTCATGTCTGCAATCTTGAGCTAGAGCAGTCTGCACAGAGACAAAGCAGCAGGCAGCTCCGCTGAGTGGAGCTGTGTCACTCTGCATTGTGTCCTAGGGAACCGCAAAGACTCCAAGCTCCACCTCAGATGAAGAGCACCTGGTCTGACTTGAGGCCCTTCTGTACTCCCAGCTACCTCAGAAGTCCAGGAAGCAAGGAGTGCCTGGAGAGGCTCCCACCTACCCCAGGAGCATGGACTGAGCTTGGTTGATTTCCAGGGAGGAGGCTGGCGACGCCATTACCAGCATTCAACACCTGAATGCTTATGCTGCACTAGATGCCCCTAGAGGCATGATGTCATCCAATCCTCATGTAATCTTGGGCAGTTAAGAGTGTCAGAATCCCTGTTACAGATGATGAGTTAAAAGCTCAGACAGAGTACCTTCCCTGCTGTAAGTAGGATTTAAAGCCAGGCAGCTTGGGCAGACGCTCCCCACCTCTGGGCTGCTGCCTATAAAGAACTGCCACTTTGCACCACCCTGCCCCCTGGCTCATCTTGTTAGGGGTAGGTGCCTCCACTAGTGAGGGAAGAAGGCAGAGAAGGCCCCAGCTCCTGCCCCTGGATGGGGACACTCAGCAAGGAAACTCCTAGAGTTTTTTCTTTTAGAAGACAGAGGTTATTGAAGTCTAGCTGCTTGGAGCAGCAAGCGCTTGATCTGACCATCACTAGCAGCAGATTCAGGCAGCCCTGGGGACGAAATGTTGAGGAAAAAATCTCCCCGCCCTGAACATGTACGGACCCCTCGTCTTTGATCTCCAAACAATACAGTACTATCCATTTAGAGACCTCTGCATTGTAATGTGCATTCTAAGTCATCTGGGATGGTTTAAAGCCATGCATATACATACATATGTATATATGGCATTCTATGTGGTGAATCTGGTGTCTCCAAGTTGGGTATCTCCTGAGGGCAGAGGGCTCTGGAGCTAATCCTTCACTGTCCTTACCCAACCTCTTCCTTTTCTTGCCTTACCTCCTTATCACTCCACTCCTCACAAGGCTTGTAGGACCAGTTCCCAAATCAATTACCATCATTTATTTACTGATGGATGATTTTGAGCTAGGGTCTTGTTGTGTCACTCAGACGAGTTGCAAATGCTCTGTCCTCTTGCCTCTGCCTCTCAAGTGCTGGGAACAGAAAAAGCACCTCCAGACCAGGTTCAGGACCCTTATAATATATTTCTAGAGAAACTCAAACCCATGTTCATGACCAGCTCTGGGCCTTGGAAAGTTACTTTACTTCTTGTGCCTCAGTTTCCTCTGCTGAGAGAGAAGTTGGAGTGGGCCCAGTGTACCTTTCAGGGGTGTGTGACAAGGAAAGCACTCAGAGTGACACACAGTGCGTCCCAAGTACTTTGTTAAGAAAGTGGATGCTAAGCCAGCCGGGAGACTCACTCTGAACCACCCACGTTGGGCATAGGCAAGGCCAGGGACAGCAGATGCTCTCCGGAGGACATTCTGGAATGTCTGCTCCTGGCACCCAGCACACCCCACCACAGAACACTATCACCCTGATTCTGGCAGCTCCAGTCACCCCAGATAAGGAGCTTGAAGGTAATTCTGGACTCATTCTGGATGCTAATTGCCTATTGTGTGGGGATTACATTCCTCACGTTCAAGGTCAAGTAAAATCCTTCCATGTGTCTGAGCGCAATGTCAGTCGGTTGGAAGCGCTTTTTTTTTAAATCAACAACTATGGTATGGAGCGATTATAACTCAGGCATAAACAAGTATTTGCAGGCTCCTGCTAGGGATAAAGGGACATATTTTGTCGCATGCAGATAAAACAATCCTGTACTTCAAGCCAATTACTGTCTCAGACAAATGCTCTATTCGCATAGAAAATGTTTTCTTTGGTGTTTGGAAATGTCACCCCTGCCGCCCCAGGACAGAAGGAATTATTTTGCGAAGCTGAGAACTTCATTTTCTACAAGAGAATACCGGCCTTGTTTTTTTGTTTTGTTGTATTTTTTTTTTCCACCCATAATCATAACGGCCTCAGCCAACAGACACTGCCAGCCCAGAAAGATTTCTCTGGAAGTCTTTGCCTTCCAGTTCTTTTCTGAAAACATCCAATTCACAACTCTGTATGGTGGGAGGGTTCTTTTATCAAGTTATTCAGACTTGCACAGCCACCAAGAAAGTGACCTTTAGTGATCAAGGTCATTGTATATGTTAGCATTTTGTCACTGAGACAAATACCTGACAGGCACGAAGTAAAAGAAGAAAATGTATTTGGCTCCCAGTTTCAGAGGGGTCTGCCCATGGCCTCTTGATCCTGTGCACTTGGGCAGGGCATCATGGTGGTGGGAGTGTGTGGTAGGCTATATCTGCTTGCATCACGGTGAACAGGAAACAGAAAGCGAGATAGGAGGGGCCTAGCTAGGGAAAAGACACCTACAAGGACCCACTACAGTGCCTTGTTCCTCCAGATAAAGTTTCTAGAACTTCCTGCAATAGAGCTACCATCGGGGACTAAGCATTCAAACCATAAGCCTGTGAGAATACTTCAGATTTAAACTAGGACAGTGGAGGGGGATGATTGGCGAGCCCAAGGCCAACCCACTCATTTCCAGGGAG
This sequence comes from Onychomys torridus, assembly GCF_903995425.1. Lineage (NCBI taxonomy): Eukaryota > Metazoa > Chordata > Mammalia > Rodentia > Cricetidae > Onychomys > Onychomys torridus. The sequence continues at coordinate 100,481,992 of NC_050443.1, read as the reverse complement.
ACTCCATGGCATCAAAAGCATCCTTGTTATCCAGACTGTGTGGAGGACCCAGGCTCAAGACAAGGGCCCATGGGTACTCAAGTACCGTGTGTCTGGCTGAGTGAGAAGCCAACATGCTTCTTGGAGTAAATGCCAAAACCTTTCTTAAAGCCATGCAGCCAGTTCCCTGACGTCACCCACTTCCCAGCCTCACCTTCCCCCAACTCTGCTCTCATTGACCTTCCAGAGCAGATGATTCCTTCCTGAGACCTGACTGGCCACCAAGCTTGGCACATTAAATTGTGTAAACAAAGCACCGAGTTTCCCACGTGAAAATACTTTCAAATCACGTGATGCATATATACCATGCATAGTTACACCCACCTTCCCCCAAACATCTCCCTTGGCAAAACTGGCAGGTGCCTGCACACCTCACCTCACAGTAGCTAACAGGAGGGGTCCCTAGTCCCCAAGACAGAAAAGGAGCTTATCTGAGCAGTGGAGTCCGAGGTCACACCCATTCACCAAGGGTTAGACAAAATGATTGTGAGAATCTGCCCACACGAGCTCTCGTGGAGTCATCAGTACAGTCAGTTATTTGAAAACAGTACAGACCCACCTGCTGAGAGGCCCAGATTCAGAATTCCAACAAAATATATCTCTACTCTGTCCACTTCTCCACTCCCATTATTACCATTCAGTCCAAATCAGTATCACAAAGACCTGGGCATGGAATGAGCACTTTGGAAGAAATGTCTAAGTCTAAACCAGTTCAGGGAAGACTTCACAAGGGAAGGGTCTTGAAGTATAAATAGGAGTTTTCTAGGAGCTGCAAGAGCATTGCAAAGGCTCAGAGTCATGAACAGTCTCCATACATACCACACCACAATCAGGATAAAAAGATCAAAGTGATACAATGTATCAGGTTCCCATAGAAACGGTGAAGGGACAAAAACCTCACCTCAAACTTCTGCCGCAGCTCTTCATTGCCCTCACTTCCTTCTGGCGGCACCGGCACATTGAAGTACTCGCCCTCTTCCTGGCTCAGTAACTTGAACCTAATGGGAGACAAGCGGTTGTGATAAGTCTGTGACTATGTGTATGAGCATCAAGCTGAACGGAAGGCCTGCCTAAAAAACCTGTGTTGAGGGTCGGGGAGACAGCTCACTAGGGTAAAGTGCTTGCCATGCAAGTGTGAGAACTTGAGTTCAAATCCCCAGAATGCACATAAAGCTGGACAGAGTAATGCCTCTGTAAGCTTAGCCCTGCCAGAGCGAGAAGGAGGCTGAAACCGGAGAATCCCCAGAAACTCAGCAGTCAGCTAGCCTATGTACACAGCATGAACAACACTGCCTCAAACAAGGTGGAAGGTGAGGTGAGGCCCTCCACACTCGGGCTGTGCACACCCAGCTCTGCTAGCTAGTCACACACGCTGCTCTCTGTTGAGTCACGCTAGCAGGCCTCCCAGGGTCTGCTTTCCTCTCCCATCCCTGACCATAGACCTCATGGTGCTGTTTTCCCCTGAAAAGGCTGTGTGGGGGAGTGGGGTGGAGTGGAATACACTGAACTTGGCCTCTGAAGGAACGGTATCCCTTGGTCCACCTCACCTCCTTACTCCTTTGGATGACCTTGGGTCCAAAGTTCATCTGAACCTTTGTATTTTGCATCTACATATTGGAATAGAAGTCTCTTCTGCCTAGAACTGAAAGGTGGTGGTGGTGGTGGTGGTGGTGGTGGTGGTGGTGTGTGCAATGAACGCAGCACCAGTCCTCAATAAATAGCCTCAAAGCAACTCACTCTTGTCATCGATGATGGCATCAATGGTCTGATATTATACATAGGAACTTTGGTTCATTTTTTTAACCACTAGGCTACTGACCATAAGTAATAAAGGGGAAAAATGAGGAAGGAAAGAGGACATTCAAAGGTGAAAGGGAGGCCCCCAAACTCCTCCTCCCCAACAAGTCTCCCTAAAAATTAGCATATCTGATGTAGGTGCAAATATGGAATTTTAAGGTCAAAATTTTTCTCGGTACACACATCCTCTTGAGCAGTATCCATTTGAAGGGATAGGAGAATCAGAGGCAGTAATTGGAGCCTCCAAGCCTCACACTGGCTTCTCAGCTAAAAGACACGAAACTAAGAGCCTGTGTGTACATCTGTGGAACTCAAGGAGGCATGCTGTAGACATGAATTCTAGGAGCTTCTAGGAGGTGATGTGATTGAACATGAGAGACTACAGGACAGTGTGGGCTAGCTTTGCCTTTCATAAGCCTTTCATAAGCCTCTCTAGGGCTCTGCTAAATCTGCACATTATTTTGACTTAATGTTTTTCATTAAAATAACTGGATTTTAACTAGGCGGTGGTGGCGCATGCCTTTAATCCCAGCACTCAGGAGACAGAGGCAGGAGAATCTCTGTGAGTTTGAAGCCAGCCTGGTCTATCGAGTCAGTTCCAGTTCAGCCAGGGCTGCACAGAGAAACCCTGTCATGAACTCCACTCCCCCAAACAGGATTTTAAAAAAATAATAAGTTCACATTTAAAGTCTATTGTTTGGGTTGAGGTGAATATTAACTTATACAAAGAGCTAGATTCAACTACTGATATAGGAACTGAAACAGGAGGGTAGAAGAGAGACAGACAGAGAGAGAGAGAGAGAGAGAGAGAGAGAGAGAGAGAGATTTTATTCCTTCCTTTAAAATGAATCCACTGTCACTTTTTGAAGTAAAAGGTGACTGTTAAAAAGAAAGGCAAAGCTAGGAAGACAACCCGTGGGTGAAGTGCCTGTTGTGCCAGCTTGAGAACGTGGGTTCAGATCCCCAGCACAAGAGAACAGAGCTTCGTCCCTCCAATTCTAGGACTGGGAGGCAGAAACAGGAGGATCTCAGGGACTCTTAGCCAACTGGTGAGTTTCAGGTTCAATGACAGACCCTGTCTCAAACCATAAGGTGGAGAACAGTGATTAAGAAAGACATACATCAACCTATGGCTTCCACACGTGCACTCACAGGCACACACACACACACACACACACACACACACACAGAGGTATACACACAGACACACACACACACATACACACACACACACACAGGCACACACAAAGGCACACACACTCACACTGGGTCGAGGGCAGTGCTGTGGTGTGAGTGTGAAACATCCCTCACAGACTCCGGGATTTGAATTTGGATGCTTGTTCCCACACTGCAGTACTCTGTTCAGGAGCTGTGGACCATTTTGTACATGAAACCCAGGTGGAAGAAGTAGGTCATCAGAAGCATTATCTCTGGGCTCTACCCAGTCCTTAGTTCCTGCCACACACTTTGCAGCCCTAGCCCACTAGGGTGTGGACAGCTGGCCTCTCCTCATGCTCAGCCACCACGATGCTCAGCTCAAGCACATGAGACCAATCAACTGTAGACTGGAATGTCTGAAACTGTGAGCCAAAATTAATCTTCATCCTTTAAGTCCTTCTGTTGGGTAGTATTTAGCCCAAAAAGGTACAGCTGCTCCCACAGTCTAGCCTGAGCCCTCTCCACTTTCCAGATGGCACCAGCAAATGGGTGAGTGTCACAGCATCTTAGGCATCTGCCAGCAGCCCCCAGGACCTTCTCTTTGCAGGACCAAGAACAGAGTGGACAAGTCTGTATAAGTCTAGTATCCAAAGTCATACTGGGTCTCACAGTTCAGAAAATACAGTTCACCGGCTTTCATAGGTACTGGGAACCCCAGCCACTGACTAGCATGGATCAGATGAGCAAGGTGTAAGTGAGGGTCCCATGTCCCCACATCTGGGAAGCTGGGGGAGGGACCAGCTCCTGAAGCAGGCCTGCCATAAGCAGTGTGAGAAGAGTGTGTGAAGCCTTTCTGGACTCAGACTATGTGTACTTCTACTGTACCCATGAAAGGACACCCACACCTTAGAAGAAAAGAACAAGGACTCCAGAGCCAGTATAAAGAGGACAGACACTTCTCCATCGGAGGAATGCTTGCCTGCTATCTCTAGCTGTGGTCCCCTCTCAGAGAACAGGATACCTGGTCTGCACAAAACAGAACTCTAAAAGATTAGAAGAGGCTCCTGGCTCCCTTATCTGGATCTGAAGGGCTAAGGCAGGGACACCCACCACTGTTGTACTCATCCTTCTACAGGGAGAGAGAGAGGCAGCAGGCCACATGGAAATGCAGCCCTCAGAATGAAAGAAACGTAGAAGCAGTGGATCAGGCCAACCTAGAAACACAGCGACCGAAGGAAAGTCCTAGAAAATGTCTAATCCATATTTTCAAAGAGAGTCAAGAAAACAGAACAATCTGAAATTAGGAAGGACTGTTTCAGAAGAAAAATCCAATCACTGAGTTTCAAAATCCACCAGAGACAGTGAACACAGGATGAATAATTCAGACAATTAGAGAATTAGAAACAGAGCAGCATCTAACGTGAGCAGGAAGAACTCCATTACACACATGCTGGGAAAACACTCATAGCCTCAGTGGTGAGAGTTCTTTTTCTCTGAAGTGCTGGAGACCAAACCCAGGCCTTTGTGCTTGCTGAGCAAGGGGTCTACACTGAGCAACATCCCCTGTAAAAGGTTCTTAGGAATCAATGAGCAAACTGCAAAGCCAGGTCTGTCATTCACAAGTATAAACAAATAGCAATCTGCAAATGACAAGGCTTAGCATAACTGGAAATAAAAAATGTGTATGATGTTTGCATTAACAACTGAGGGTGAAATAATACTCTCACGCATTCATCGATGGAGATTTTTCTTTGAAATACAGGATGTGCTGGCAAACATTTTACTGACACACACGTTCTCAGAGCCATCCACTCCAGTCCTGCGGATTTATTAGGAGATAATTAAAGCTGTACACGTAAGAGTTGAGCGGCCAGTTTGTTATCATGGAGTTATTGTTTATAGGTATGCATTTCCCACCTTACAATGAAGGACTGTCTGATGGAGGCAGAGTCACAACATGGGTCACATGAAGCTGTAAGAAATGATGTCTAACAGCAGCTCAGATAGGTCAGAGGACAAAGAACTTGCCTGTCAGCCAAGAGGATGGAGTTAGGAACCCCAGGTCCCATATAAAGCCAGATCCAGCAGCATGCATCTGTAACCCTACCTTCCTAGAAGCTCACAGGTCACCTAGTGAATCAGACTCTGCCTCAGACAAACTGGAAAATAAAGACTAACACCAGAGATTGACCTCTCAACCCCACGTGCACGCCATGGCACACAAGCACCAATCCCACAAGAGTATTCACACAAATGAACATGCATATACATACCCATACACACTACACCCATACATGTACATTTAAAAATGATGTGTCCAAGGTTATTGAGTGATGGGAACAGTGTTCATAATACAATGTGAGATTTTATTTTTATTTTGCAGGCAGAGGTGGAGGGACACACACCACCAGTTCCCCTTCTTGCTGACCTACACTTCTTCACAAGCTGCTTCAAGATACCTGAAGTTCTTGAGGCACAGGATTGCCTCAGGGCCTTTGCACATGCTGTTTTCTCCCTGGAGAGCAGCAGGGCTCAGTCCCTCCTCCTTTTAGACACACTGCTAAATGTCATCTTGCCAATAAATTCTTTCCTGAGAAAAGACTGAATGAAATCTACATACCAGCCCTGCTCCCAGAATTCTCCTTCCCTGTTTCCTGCTTATGTCTCCAGATAACATTTGTTTATCGATCTGGAACATGCATTTTTTTTTCCTAATGTAAAAGTGTTTCTCTTTTTCTCCACCTAAAGAGACAGCTCCCTGGGACTGAAGATCTGTTATCTGTTTAGTTCTCTTGTGTCTCCTAAGCACAGAGGGTTCTGGGCTGTAGATTTCCAAAGATTGAACAAGGGACAGTATGGTTGACATCAGTGAAGTGAGGTTATGGAAAAGCACTAACTGCAATAATGAAACCTCCATGTCAGGTAATAAGCCAGGAAGAGTTACACAGGTGCCAATATTGCTGCATTCATAGAAGGAGAAGAAACACTAGAAATGAAGAGAAACGGTTTCTAACAGTTTTACTAAGAGAGCCATGACAAGTGTTATGCACTCAGCTTAAGCAAACAAAATGAAAATATAAAGGCATACAAGGTCCACAAACCATGAAGATGTGGAACTCATCAATGCTGAGATGTGGTTTACCCTACAGACAATAAATACAATTGTTTTCAAATGCTCATATAATATATAAGGACACTGAATGCATCCTGAGTTTATTTGGAAGAAAAGAAAAGGAGGGAAGGAAAAAGCAATGAGGTAGAGAGAAGGCTACGAGTTAAGAGGAGAGATGGCTCAGTAGTTCAGAGCACTTGGTGCTCTTACAGAGGACCTGGGTTTGATCCCAGCACCCACATGGCCTCTCACAACCATCTGTAACTCCAGATCCAAGGAGTCAGCAGGCCCCTGCTGGCCTTCACTGGTATCAGGCCTGCATAGTGCACACACATACATGCAGGCAAAAAACGCTCATACACATAAAATTATAAAATACATAGAACTGTTTTGAAGAAAGAAAATCAAAGAAGCCTCATTCCCTGTCTAAACCATATGACTGCAACTTGACATAGGAATACTTGAAGACTTACTTTACGTTTGTGTGTGTGTGTGTGTGTGTGTGTGTGTGTGTGTGTATGCTCACGTGTGTCTGAGTGTATGTATGTGCACCATGTTCACACAAGTACCCAAGAAAGCCAGAAGAGGGTATTGGATCCCCCTAGGAGGCATCTGATGGAGGTACTGGGAACCAAACTCCATAAGAGCAGCAAGTGCTCTTAAGTGCTAAGCCCTCCTCCCCGCCCAGGAGCCAATTTTTAAATGCAAAGCTATTTCTCAAGGTTAAAGCATGTGCCTACGTGTAAATGCGTGAGAATGGAAATGAAAAAGATGAACGGCAGACCAGGAAACAGCAACGGAAGTCAGGATGTTGCGTGTCAAAACTTAAAGGGATTGTCTATTCCCCCAGTAGGGTTTGTTATTCTTACAGAGCTGGGTAAGGTAAGAAGAAGAAAACAAATAGCAAAATACTCAACCGGAGTTCAAAGACAAAGGCAAAATAAACAGACCAAGAGAAGAAAACAGATGTAGAATTGAGACACAGTCCCAGAGCAGATTCTTTGGAGAAAACAAACCAAACAAGTAATATAGATGAATCTCCAGCAAAACCAAGAGGAAGCAGGGAGACAGCATAAACAGACGCAATTAGGCACATAGGGGAGGACTTGACAGCAGGTACAGAGCTGGCAGCTCCGAGGCAGATGAGTGGCCGGGGGCAGGTGCTGCACATCTGGAGGCTTCTACAGCTGCCTCTGGGGGTTCTGCCACGTGGCTTTGAATCACAGTTGGGCATCACTGGACAACCAGGACACACTCTGTGGACTTCCTTGAGGTGCAAACATCATAGAGTGTGCTAACCGAAATCTAGGTGACAGGGCCCTCTGCATACTTGAGCTCTGGGCTCTAGCCTACTGCTCTTTGAGGCAAATTTGTACAGTATGTTCCCATCGATGAACACCAGAGGCACCTGCTGTATGACAGTATTTAACAAGATTTTTCCAGATCCCTTATCGACTTAGAGGACCACTGTTGGTGTCATACAGTACATAACTGTATAAGACAGCAGGATGGTTGGAGGAGCCCATCTCCTACCAGAGGGAGAAACTGAGTCTGCAAGAGGGGATGTGACTGATTGAACATCAGAGAATGTTAAAAAACAAAACAAAACAAAACAACTCTCTGGACAGCATGAGGCCCCTGAGTTTGGAACTATAACATCCACATAGAGTACCCTGAGTGTGGCATCAGAGGCATATAATCTCAGTGCCAGAAAGAATCTGGGGACTTTCCTGGCTAGCCTAGGTGAAGCTTCAGGTTCAGTGTGTCTCAAAAAATTGTTAATTATTATTAATTCTACTTTTTTTTTTTTTTTTTAGATTTTGTAGCCCAGGCTGGCCTTGAACTCATTTTATAGCTAAGGATAACCTTGAACTTCAGATTATCCCTGTCTCCACCTTCCCAGTGCTGGGATTACCGACTGACATCAACATATGAGTATGTGTGGCGTTGGGAGGGAACCTACTCATCTTATTATCATATCCAGGCCACATGTCTTTTCACTGTCTTTCTGTTTGCTTGGGTTAAATGCACAGCTCTTGTTAAGTTTCTCCCAGGAAAACTGTTTCAGTCAACAACTGTTTTAAGTAAACACTTGGCATGTTGTTGTTGTTTTCATTTAAAATTGTTTGTCTGAGAAGAACAGGCAAGATGCATCTCAGACTGAAGGCTGTGGTGCATACTGGGCTGAATGTGCACATAGCAAAACTAGAGGTGTGTGTGTGTGTGTGTGTGTGTGTGTGTGTGTGTGTGTGTGTGTGTGTGTATGGCGGTGGGGGGGGGGGTGTTGGGCAGCTTCGTTTCTGAAAATGGACTTAAGTTCCTCATGCAGTTTAATTGGTCTGGGAAAGAAAGGTGTCAAGGAATTACAAGGAGGGTGATACCCTGGCAAGTCCTACCTTCATAGATGACTGTGCCATCACAGAAGCTGGGAGGGGTGGGAAGGGTGGGGGAGACAAAAAGCTACCATCTCTCCATGAAGGAGTCTCAGAAATGAGGAGGCCCAGAAGGGCTGAAGGGGGTGGGGGTGGGAATGAGTCCTGGTGTGGCCTGGGATGTAATATACTGGTCCCTGTGAGGAGGGGACACACAGAGGAAGACAGCAGGCCAGGACCCGAGGCACAAGCAAGAAGCCAGTAAGAAGCCTCAAAGCAAGGTGGGGCCAGACCTGCTCCTGGGGTGTAGGGGTGCTTTTCTGAATAGCTACTCTGCAAGAGAGAAGCCTGTAAGGAACCACTAGCAAAACCCTACTCTGGCCATCATGAGGTCACAAACAGTCTGAGAAAGTCTAAGAATGTCTTCACAGAAGAAGCCATGTTTTTTATGTACCTATGATTTTTGCACCTGCGTGTTCAGCCCAGTGTCTGGCATCCAGTCAGAGCCAGTCAGTGGTAACTATCTTTATTACAATTATTATTATGGTCTCTCCTGTCTCACTTCTACCCACCAGGGATCAAGGATTTTCTTTAGCTGCTGTCAACTTGACTTGCCGAGGAAGGAACTCCTTGTCTGGGAGTCCGTGAAGGCGGGAACATGGCAAGAGGAAAGTATCAAAAACCAGGAAGGGGAAGAAAGGATGACCGAGCTTTTCACGTCACACTAGTGCTTTCTTCTTAGGCATCTCCTTTCTCCTACAAGGTCACTAAACTTAGTTGCAGCATGCAGGTGGCTCCCTGATCTGCAAAGAAAGATGTGAACTTTTGGGAAAGTGGGTTAAGACCTTCTTTTGATTCAGGCTGGTAGTAGATAGAGCCTCAAGACTGGGCTCCCATCACTCTATCATTTTCTGTATACATACGTTTAATGTAGCCAAGTTATTGCAGCCAACTTTTCCCCAAACACCAGTTTTTTAAGCTGTCGGTCTACTAAATCTTTCCATGGACTCAGCCATGGACTTCAGTAATGAGCTGAGGACAGCCTTGACTTATACTCATTATTTTACCAGAATGGTGTTTTAACCACTTCTGAATTGTGGGTTTTTTTTGTTTTGTTTTGTTTTTTAAATATCACCCCTCTCCCCAAGTTCCAGTCCCCATCACCTCTCTCATTATGTGGTCCTTGATTTGTTGTTGTGAATAATTTCTTGGTCAAGGTTCATCTCTGCTCCCCCCATGAGTTTACAAACACACATTTGTCTTCTACCTCATGCACCCTGAAGGACTAGAACATTCTAGCCATTTGAAGAAAGAACCTGTGATAAATCAATATGGGGCAGGGACTAGGAAGCTTAAGGGGGACAGTGGAGGATGTATGGGTTGGAAGATGCATCCTCTTTCTGTGAGATCGGTTTGATTTTTCTTTTCTTCCACTTGGAACTGAAAAAGTCCCAAGTGAGACAATTTAGAAAGGGGACAATTTATCTTAAAGAACTAAGAACAGGTCCAATCACCACTTCCCCCAAAGCGACAGTTCGGAAGCCAGGTTAGATCGTTGACCCTGACTCTCTCACTCAGATAACTATGAAGTGGTTGCCCACAGGGCTGATCCACTTTCCTGTTGCAGATATTGGATGAGGGTGCCTCGTTCTGGCATTAGAAGGGAGCAAAGCAAAAACTCCAGCAGAAATGAGACATCAAGGCGACTATGGACAGGCTCAGGAGGCACTGCCAACAAGGACACACCTCCTTAAGGAGTCAAGATTGGCCAATGGGCTGCTCAGATATGTCAGGTAAACTTCTAAGATGGCTTTGGTACCCATGAGGCTGTGTGCAGTAGGGCAGAGATGATAAACTAGAGACAGGTAAGAACTGTGGGCAAAAGAGAACCATGTCCTGACATTCAGCTCTTCACAGCTATAGCCTTATCAAGTCAGAGTGTGTGTGTGTGTGTGTGTGTGTGTGTGTGTGTGTGTGTGTGTGTGTGTGTTCCTCAAGGAGAAAGGTTGATATTGAGTGCCTTTCCAATCACTCTCCACTTTACTTCTTAACAGTTCTTTTCACTGAACCTGGAGCTCACAAATTGGTCAGACTCACCCCCTGCCAGTGAGTTCTAGGGGTTTTCTTGTCTCTGGACGCCCCCAATTTCCACCCTCTTTGCCACGCCTGTGCTGGGGTTACAGATACATGCCACTGCTGCTGTGCCCAGTTTTACATGGGTGGTGGGGGTCTGGATTCAAGTCCTCGTGCTTATATAAAAACAAGCACTTTACTGACTCAGCAAGCTGTCTTCTCATCCCTTTTAATAATAGCAACTAATTAGTTTTTTAATCCCTGGGCATTAAATGTAGGGCCTCGTTCATGCATGCTGGGTATACTCATCACCACCCAGCCATCTCCCAGGCTTCCTTTTACTTTATTTTGAAGCAAGCACTCAAAGTTCCCAGGCAGGCCTTCCCCGGGTTGTCCTCCCAGCCTCAGTTTACCAAGTAGCTAGGATGAAAGTCCCCTGCCACCAGGCTCAGCTAACTCCCATTTTGTAAATTGAAGAGCCAAATAAGGTACACTCACGAGGCCAAGCCAAGCCAGCAATCATTGCTTTGGACTTTTGTTTTCACATTGCAATTTTAATTTGATCCCTTGTCTGAGGGACTGACTTGCTTTGTAGTTTCCAATGCAGAATCCTGCTTACCAGCCATCCACGCCGGCCTTCTGCAGTTCCGAAATCCCAAATGACAGAGACCCCATGAAGTCATTCCTGCTGGTCAGGTCCCAATCCCAGATCTCTACGGACAGTCTTCTGTCTTTGTCTGATTCCTTCAGCTGACTGGAGGGAGAGAAAGGGAGATTCAGGCAGCCAAGGACATTGTGATTTCTCAAGCAGATGAAGTATGCAAGAGGATGAGCGACTGAGATAGAAACCTTAACTGCCACGAGCTGCTGCAGGAGGCACACTTGGGAGGAAGGGCTCATTCTGTTTGACAGCCTGTTGCTCAAACAGGTGGAAGACCGAAGCCAGCTCCAACAGCAGCAGGTCTATCTGTGGCTATTGTCTCAGTCTTTACTACCACGGACAGTCACTGGGAAAAAATTCCTATAGCCAAGACATCACTGGGCATGCATGTGCGTGCATTTGCATACTTGTGGGTTGGATATGAAGTAGAGAGACTGCATGGAGAAATCTCTTGCTGGAGTCTCAGGGGAAACTGTTCTGCAACATGGTCCTGAGAGGCTCAGCTAGTCCTTGCTTTATCCTGAGAAAGAGGCAAGGCTATGAGGCTGCCCCCGAGAATCAGGACATCTGTCTGTGGCTGCAACATGAGCTATGGTGTCAAACTACACAAATCTGCATCCTGCTCAGTCTTCTTCTCACCAAGGGGCTTCTTTAGCAAGCCTTGTGCATAAAGTAGGAATGAATTAGCCAGCAGTTATTAGTCAGATTACTTAATTAGTGCTTTATAGTACATCATATCTGCTCAGTAAATACCAGCTATTATTATTAATGACTATTGGCCCAGACATATTGAGAGGGGACCCTCATACTCTTCCTGGCCAGAAAAGATCCTGAAGTAAAGCTGATATAGTTCTCCCAGTAGGCTGCAAACCCGGTGCCATGTAAACTCGGCCCTAAAAATACTGTCAGTATGACCTACAGAATATGCCCTACTCATTTAGCTTCACCAAGCAGCACGCATGTTCGGTCCCATCCAACCCACCTTCACACATGACAAGCAGTCTCAACTCCATTTTCAAAAAATCTGATTTTCCCTTGGCTCACAATACTGAAATTCAGATGGAAGGGAAAGGAGGAGGGGAGAAGGGAAGCAAAGAGCAAAGAAAGGAGACAGAAGCTAAGGAGGGATGGCCCGGCCCCTGATGACCTACATCCTCTGTCACCCATGCTGAGCCATCATGTTTTGCACTTACAATCTGAAGGTCTCGTTCCACTCGGGGTTGAGAGAGCACTTGATGGTCCTGGTCTTCTGCTTGCTCTCACTTTTGGGATCAGGAATCAGTTTCAGTTTGACGTAGGGATCTGACAAGCCATTGGGGTCCATAGGTACAAGATTTTTAGCATCTCTTACTGAAAAACAAAATGCAGTTTCAATATTAGCAACATCCAAAACATTTAAGTGTCTGTTAGTGATGCCTGTAACACCTACAGCAGGGTCCTGGGCATCACGCCTGCCTGAAAAGAATTTTATTAATATCAACAGCTAGAGAGGCATGTAAATGAGACAACCTGACAGGATGCAGATTCTGTTCCATACTGTACAAAAATTATTCTTAAAAATCTTTCTTATTTGCATATATTAATTATGCAAAATAATGATCCCTTGTAATATTTTCATGTGTGTATATAACACATGTGCTGGCTAGGTTTATAGCAACTTGACACAAGATAAAGTATTTTGGAAGAAGGAACTTCTTCTTCCAAATGCCCTCACCAGATTGGCCCAAAGGTAAGACTGTGGGGCATTTTCTTGATTGATGATGGACGTGGAAGGGCCCAGTTCATTGTGGGCAGTGTCACCTGAGCTGGTGGTCTGGGTTCTATAAGAAATCAGGATGGGAAAGCCATGAGGAGCAAGCCAAGAAGCAGCATCCCTCCATTGCCTCTGCATCAGTTCCTGCCTCCAAGTTCCTGCCCTGCTTGAGTTCCTGTCCTGACTTCCTTAGATGATGGACTGTGATGTGGAACTGTAAGGTAAAATAAACCCTTTCCTCTCTGTGTTGCTTATGGTCATAGTGCTTTATTAGAGTAATAGAAACCCTAAAACAACATATTTTATGTTCAGCCTTCCTAAAAATTGATTTGTGGCTTCCATTTTGCTTTCCCTCCTCTTTACTCCTAAGACACATTGTAATTTTTCTAAAATTGTCTTCCCTAAGGCCCACAACAATCTGCCCCTTTAGTTTTAGCATGATAGTGTCATGGTACAGCAAGCATCTGTGTTCCTTTTTTATTTTGGTAATAGTCCATTTCATAGCTAGGCCATATTTGTTTATCCATTCATCATGTGTCAACATTTGGGTTGCATCCACTTTCTGGGTAGTAGGAATGTTGCTGCTATGAACATGTATGTACTCAGACACAGTGGTCATGTCACATGCTATGTGATAGTCAGTCTCCATTGAGACTTGGTTAATTGACTGGAAAGGACATTAGGAAAGTACATTTCTGGGTGTGTCTATGAGGGCATTTACAAAGATGATTAGACCACAAGGGCTCTGGCTGAATGTACAGCCTAATCCACTGATGGACACCAAATAGGAATCAGCTATTGGAAGGTGGTGGAATTGCAGAAGGTGGAGCCTTTAATCCCAGCACTCGGGAGGCAGAGGCAGGCAGATCTCTGTGAGTTCGAGGCCAGCCTGATCTACAGAGTGAGTTCTAGGACAGGCTCCAAAGCTACACTGAGAAACCCTGTCTGGAAACAAACAAACAAACACCATTCCCACCAAAGTCAGGAATGAGACAAGGATGCCCATTTCCACAGCCGTCACTCCACACTTTCCCTAAACGTTGCACAGATGCAGCAACACAACAAAAACAGGAATTCTCAAGCTCAAGAGGACAAGAGTAACAGATGAGAGAATGAAAGATTGGAACATCTTCCACCTCTTCACTTCCTCCAACGTTCACGTCCACACACTCACAGTTCTTTTCCCACAATGGTCCACAGACCCTCTTCTCAGGTCCACTCTAACACCACCTACATTATTTCCATCCCATTAATTCTGTTACTCCTGGCAACAATTGTTCTCTCACCAATCAATCTGTCAGACCAGACACATACTGTCTGTCCCCCTACCCTCTTCTGCTTTTGCTCCATTTGTGTGGCCTAGACTTTAGGGTGCAGTGTAATGGTTCCCCTGAAAACACTCTAAATTTCTTTCTGGTTTCCTTATCTAACAGGACACAAGTTCAATTCAACTATCTTTATTTTCCTTCATCCAATCAGCTGACCACTGCTGAGAAAAAAAGAAGAAAGGGAAGGGATAGATGGAGGGAGAGAAGAGGGGAACAAGATGGAGGGAGGATGTATGGACATTCAATCAGAGGCGGGAAGGAGAGTGGAAAGGAAGCGGGACAGGAAGGAAGGGAATTTCCCTAAGGTCATACAGTCAGTAGGAGTCAGGACTTAATGAATGATATTAAAAGAGACATGGATGGGTTTTCCTCTGCTAAACATGGGCTGACACTCTTGGACATATGCCCAAAGGATGTTCAATCTATCACAAGGACACTTGCTCAACTATGTTCATAGCATCTCTATTCATAATAGTCAGAACCTGGAAACAACCTAGATGTCCCTGAGCAGAAGAACTGATATGGAAAATGTAGTACATATACACAATTACTCAGCTGTTAAAAACAATGACATCATGAAATTTGAAGGCAAATGGATGGAACTATAAAAAAAATCATCCTGAGTGAGGTAACCCAGACCCAGAAGGACAAACATGGTATGTACTCACTCATAAGTGGGTATTGGCTATAAAGTAAAGGATAACCATGCTACAATCCACAGACCCAGAGAGGCTAGGTAACAAGGAGTGTCCAAGGGGGGAATATATGGATCTCCTTGGGAGGGGAAAATAGAAGAGATCTTGTGGGTGGACTGTGGGGGTGGGTGGGGATGGGAACATGAGGATCGAGTGGGGGGTTGTAGTGGGTAGCCATCCCAGCATTGGCCTGGAAGTTCCAACCCCCATTGAGGCTTCGGTAATGATCACGCCCACAAGGCGGGGCAGAGGAGGAAGCGGAAGACCAAGGATCGAGAGGAGCTCTCTCTCTTGGTTCCGGGACTCTGGACGCTGGAGGTAGACCGAGCAGAGTTCTCCAGAGAACACCGCCGGACTGCACTATACCTTTTCCAGACCCTGCAACCTACCCCTTCACTTGTAAGTTATCCCACAAAATAAACCTCCCTTTTAACTACGTGGAGTGGCCTTAATAATTTCACCAATAGGGGGTAGATGGAGGGGGAGAGTACTGAAAGAGATGAGTGAAAGGTGAGACATTTTAGGGTCAGGTAGAAACCTGGTACAAAGAAATCTACCAGGATGACCCCAGCTAGGACTTGTAGCAACACTGGATATGTAGCCTGAACTGGCCTTCTCCTATGACCAGATTGGTGACTATCCCAATTGTCATCAGAGAGTCTTCATCCAGTAGCTGATGGAAACAGATGCAGAGACCCACAGCCAAACATCAGACCAAGCTCAGGGAATCTGCTGAAGAGGGGGATGAAGAAATGTAGGAGCCA